>NW_009259533.1:1428353-1432628 GCF_000687185.1 Egretta garzetta | reverse complement strand
GGGCTGCCCCAGGGGCTGAGGGGAATCTCTGCTCCGGCGCCTGGAGCCCCTCCTGCCCTCCTGCGGCACTGGCCTGGGGGGCTGCAGGGCTGCTCCTCCCACATTCTCTCACTCCTCTTTCTCTCTGCAGTTGCACATATTTTTTTTTGCCCTTCTTAAATATGTTATCCTAGAGGCTAACACCTAATGGCTAACCACCATTGCTAATTAGCTTGGCCTTGGCCAGCAACAGGTCTGTCTTGGAGCCAGCTGGCATTGGCTCTATCAGGCACAGGGGAAGATTCCAGCTTCTCATAGAAGTCACCCCTGTAGCCCCTCCTGCTACCAAAACCTTGCCACACAGACCCAGTACAGAAAGTCAGGGTGTTCAAAGGAAAAGTGAGCTGTGCAAGAACGAGGCAGACATTTTTAATAAGTTCATATTAGTAAGAAGAAACATAGCTCAAAATATAGTTTCTGATTCACAAGCCTATCAGCTGGTTCCTGTGGCCTTTTGGGAAATCCCTTAAGGTCTTTGCCTTATTGTCCCCATGAATGTGTTCCTCTGAAGTTAGCACATTGTTCTCTTTTTCTTTTTTCCTGGCAGTGTTGCATCTTGCAGCACTGTGTAGAACCCGAAGTCTGCATGGTCATCCCATTGGGCTGGCTGGATGTGGGGCCCTTCGGTATGGCTTTCACAGCTGGCCTCTTCTTTTGCACATGGTGAGGATGACACAAGGCACCTGGAGGCCTTTCTGGCTATGTCCATAGCCTTTACACACATTCCAGTGTTTTCACCCCTATTTTGGTGCCAGACTGACTTAATAAACTTCCCCCATCCCAAACATGTCGGGGGCTTATCCAACAATCTTGTCAAGTCAGGGACCTCAAACCTGCCTTTTACTGTTATTACTTTTCATTCATATTTAACTTAATTATTCATTTCTTTATCTCTTGTTAAAGAATGTTTTATTCATTAGGTACATGAACTTATATGTGTATATATATACTCAATGTATATATATTTATACATATATATTTACATGTTACATATATGAATGTGTATTTAAAGTGAATGTCTAAATAAATAAAAATATTAATGCATATTTGTACTCTCATCATATATTTATATATAAAAAGAGAAATATATAATCTATTAAAATGTACATATTTTTATGTATTAATAATTCCTGGTCCAAAGGAAATGGGCAGCCAATCAGGGGTGCCTTAGCCTACCATGTCTTGGATGAAACCTGCCCTTACATGACTGATATTGAAGAAAAGGAGGGAATATAGAAGGGACTATTGCAAATATAAGCAGAGGCCTTGAAAGTACAAGCACAGGATGATGCCAGAGGCCTCAGAGTTATGAATACGTATCTCAAAAGTTCAGTTAGAGGACACTAAAAAAGTGAAGCCTTGACAGCAAGGTAGAAGCAGTTTAGGGCTTACATAGATTTTTGGAGAGTTGTGTAACAACCGGTTGCAAGTGTCTATGATGGACAGCACAGACAAGGCCAGTTGTAGATTGCATGTAAGAGTGCAACAACATTAACCCACTGAACAGGCACCTGACTTCAGAATTAGACCTGTGGAATTGGTCTCTCTGGTATCCTTTAAGGCTACAAATGTAAGCAGTGCTTTGTTACTATGAAAGGAAAATAAACCTACAGGGAGCAGTGGAGGAACACCAGTGACTGCCCGTGAAGTGATCTGGATTGGGGGCCAGATTTGGCCAGAGCACGATTAATCCTGCCTTGGCCTATACACACTGATTTCCTGCAGATGGAAGCCAATGTATGTGGATAGGGACACAGAGCAGCATGAGCTCCTACAAACCCCAAAGAGTCTCTGTGTTCAGGTATGCCTGGGGATTTTTCGTCCATATCACAATTTTCCAGAACCTTATCGGTGAAGTGAGATGGGACCTATCACCTGGCTTGTAGATCACACAAATCCTTGTGGCTCAGTTTCAGTTCACAAAGGTCCTGCCTTTCCTAATATCCACTGCCCAATACTTTGAAGAGTTTATGAACACTGTTTTCTAAATACAATTTCAATAGAGCTCTGGAAACACTGGACATGAGCTGGAAATTGTCTACAGGATTTAGCAACTCCCTTTTTTCTGTGTGAAAGCTGTTTTTTGGTAGGGTTAGGAGAAGAAAATGCAAGGATGAGGTCAACGATGAAGAATAATAAGGGAAATTTGTGAGGAGGGTAATGCATGCAGTTATAATTTGAATCCTAAACTGTGTGCTATTACAAGTAACTTCAGTCTAGCACTACTTCTAGTTCAATTGGTTGGGCCCATCAAGGAAAGCAGACTAAAGCATGCATTAGTTTACTTTTTCACTTGGCATTTCTGTATCCATCAAGCCTGAGAGTCATTTCACATTATGACCATTTCCTTTAAGTTATGCCAAGTCAAGTGTGGAGAATTAAAATTAATTATTAAATGAAAACAAAGGCTGAAGTGTGATCAAGTTTGGCTGTTTTGTTTGTTCATTTGTTTTTTTTCCTCCCGAGGCACTTGAATTCCCCAGGCTCTGTCCTCCTCTTATATATGGCATTTTGAAAGGCAATGACAGATTGTAAATTCAGCCCAAGGTTGCTGAACCATTCAGTAGAGTCAAGGAAGGCCTGATGAATTTCTTTTACGCATCCTGCATAAGCGTGTATTATACAGTCGTTAACAATGTGAGTGATAGTCTGAAGTTTGTTGCAGTTGTGGTACGATCAATCACTGCACCTCTGCTTATACGGAAAATCTCTGCACCTCCTGCGAGTTGCTTACATGCCGTTGTGCATAATGTAGTATCCTTGAGGTGAGACAAATCCTGGCTGTATCTTTGTGATGTTGACAATAAGCTTCAGCGTCAGCAATTATAGTGTGTGATATAGTGTCCAGGACTGCTTGAGATGCCGTAGGGCATCTGAGGCAGCGATGTGTGGTGGTTAGATGTGGCTTAGGCTTGTAATAGATCAATGCCATTGGCGTGGCAACTGGGTTCTTTCATATTGTTATGGAGTGTTAGATCTTTATAATCCATGGCAGTTTGGCATTTCCTTAAAAAGGTTTAAAGTACCAGAAATGGGAAAAGCAAAACTTCAGATACCTTCAGATAAACAATTTTACTTTTTCTTATTATCATTATTTCTATATTCCCCCTCTACTTTGCCCTAGTGAGACCGTACTTGGAGTACTGTGTCCAGTTCTGGGCTCCCCACTTCAAGAAGGATGAGGAACTGCTAGAGAGAGTTCAGAGGAGGGCTACAAAGATGGTGAGGGGACTGGAGCATCTCCCCTACGAGGAAAGGCTGAGGGATCTGGGATTGTTTAGCCTGAAGGAGAGAAGACTGAGAAGGGATCTCATAAATACTTAAAATATCTTAAGGGTGGATGTCACAAGGACGGAGACAGATTCTTATCAGTGGTGCCCAGCGACAGGACAAGGGGCAATGGGCACAAACTGAAGCATAAGAGGTTTCAGTTGAATATGAGGAAAAACTTCTTTACTTTGAGGGTCACAGAGCACTGAAACAGGCTGCCCAGGGGGGTTGTGGAGTCTCCTTCTCTGGAGATATTCAAACCCTGCCTGGACGATGTCCTGTGCAACCTGCTCTTGGTGACGCTGCTTGAGCAGGGGGGTGGGACTGGATGATCTCTGGAGGGCCCTTCCAACCCTTGCCATTCTGTGATTCTATGCAGAGAAGCTGAGGAGAGCAGGCTTTGTATAATTTTTTTCTGAACTTCAGTTCTGCAGTTTTAGTGGAAGGCTATGCTCCTCTATCTCTTTCTAATGGAACTATATAAAGCGAATTTGCAGAGAACCCCCCAGTTGAACACCTACTTCCATTCAGAAGTCTTGTCCTTGTCACTTTTAGTATGTTTTCACTGAAAAAAGACAAGAAAAATAAAGGGACCTAGTTGAATCTGGTCTCCATATCTTTGGTTAGAACAAATAGTTTTAGGAAGAAAATTGGCTGCTCTGAGCTTGACCAAAAGTTGTGCTTTAATGCTTCAATCTCTTCTCAGAGGATTTCATAGGTGAACTGGCTGTTCTGGAGGTCAAAGCACACCCTGGAATAACACATGGACATGTCCCTGAATAGCACATAGATATGGTAGAGTTGGTCCCCTGAGCCACAAAGGGCACCAGAATCGCACAGGAATTATGCCTGTATCAGTAAGGTAAACACTGCCAGGGCACATTTGCCAGTCCAGAACACAGTTGCTTTACAGGGCAAAGCTACAGCTGTAGCCAAGTCTATAATGAAGCAGGCTGGACAATCAGA
>NW_009259533.1:1346547-1428325 GCF_000687185.1 Egretta garzetta | reverse complement strand
GAGTTTACAGGTGTACAGGAATCTAGTTTGGTCTATAATAGCTCTGCCTTCATCATATTGCTGAAGGTTAGGGAAACTGAGGCACAAAATCAATGGTCCTGGGCAGATTACAAAATTATCTTTGTTAGGGTCTTTTGCTACTGGTATTTACAAGGAGACAAAGATGGGAGAGTGTCCTGGTTTCGGCTGGGATAGAGCTAATTTTCTTCACAGTAGCTAGCATAGTGCTGTGTTTTGGATTTAGTACCAGAAGAATGTTGATAACACACTGATGTTTTCAGCTGTTGCCAAGTAGTGCTCAGACTACTCAAGGACTTCTTGAGCTTCTCCTGCTTGCCCAGGTGCATAACAAGCTGGGAGTACAGCACAGCTAGCACAGCTAACCCAAACTGACCAAAGAGCTATTCCATACCATAGAACGTCATGCTCGGGGGGGGTTAGTTCTTTTCGGTCGGTCGGTCGCGGGGAGACTGCTCGCGGCTCGGGGACTGCTCGCGGCTCGGGACTGGCTGGGCATCGGTCGGTGGGTGGTGAGCAATTGCATTGGGCCTCATTCCTTTTGTATATTCTGTATATTCTGTTATCATTTTCATTATTACTATTATTATTATTTTCTCTTATTAAACTGTCTTTATCTCAGCCCTCGGCTCTAACCTTTTATTTTCTTTCCAATTCTCTCCCCCATCTCATTGAGGGAGGGGGGGGAGTGAGCGAGCGGCTGCGTGGTGCTGAGTTGCCAGCCGGGTTAAACCACGACAGAGAGGTTGATTTGGTGTCCTGCAATAGTATGCAGTTTAAATGCCAGGTATGGAAAAATGCAATAACACTGTGCAAATATCTGTGAAGTGTCAACAGGTTAAGACAGGGAAGAAACAAGTCAAGGGACCATCATGAATAAGCAGTTAGAAAAAAAGCAGAGGACAATGTAGACTCCATATCAGGAGGTTTTCATGGGCACTGCTGGACTCCTAATGGGAATTTTTAATGGTCAGACAGATTATAGTGTGGAAAACGTCTCTGGACCCTGGGAGACTGATTTATAGATATGCATGATTTAAGGGAGCTATTAAGATTACCTGGTCTAATTTCCTTCAGTGTTTACCCAGGACCGATTAATGTTTACGTAAGATGGACAGGTATAAAAAAGGACTGCTTAAAAATCTTTATTCCTTCCCTAAAGCTTTTCCTTATTTACAGTAAACTTTGGTGTTAGGATGGTTATTTTGTCATTATATTTCTTTTCTCATCACTGGGTTGATGCAGAAGGTACTGTTGTTTAATACAGGAGTGGTAGATCTGCACACCTCCACTCTTTGAAGGCTGGAGGTGTGACAGACTACACCCAAGTGACTGCCAAAGTAAGACCACTGCTATTACCCCTGAAACATGAAGTCACAATGTATTTTAATATTTAAATTGGACCTCACTGCAGCTGCTACTGCTTGCTTTAACTCATGTACGCCTGTAAGCTACTCAGCTTCCTACAAATAGCTTCGGCGGCCTGGGACCAACCTCAGATGATGCAAAAAGGCCCAAAGGAGAGGTATTAGGAGGCATGTACCCGGGCCTGACATCTTTCTACTGGTGTTGATGTGGTAAGAGAAATCCTGGCAGCAGCAACTGGCAGTGAGCGGTTGCAGCTCTGGTGTGCAGGATGTAGGGATGCCACCTAGGAATGCAAACCAAAGAAGAGAACTGGAAGAAACACTTCATTACTAACCATGCATAACATGCTCCCATGAGGAAGATTATTCTTCCAAGTAGGTTTTTCTTTCTTATTTTTTTTTTTTACGTTCTTCTTTTGTATGTTCATTATTTGCTAAAAGGCAGAATGACTTTCAAATCATTTGTGCTATCTGAAAGCTTCCCACAGAGATTAAACATCTCCTGCATGGAATTTTCTGTGTGCACACCACTGGAACGTCAATCTTCCTTCACCTGGAACCGTGGTGGAGTATTTTAACGGGATGTCTTTATCAGATCTCTGCTGACAGCCTGTCAAAGCATTCCTGGGAAATGACTAATTTGCAAATGTCTTTCCTACCTCTCTCTTCTCCCTTCACTCTTTCTTCTGCTCTCTTTCTCTCTCTGTCTCCTTAAATTGCATGCTATAAATAGCTCTTGAAGTAGGAGAGTTTGAAAAGCAGTGCATTTCATATAAATCAAGGGTAGGATGTTGCCAGGGCTGGAATTTCCTGCAGAAAAAGGTGCATTCAAGCTGGTTTTTTGCATACTTCTGAGTATGACTGTCACAATCCATCAAGTCAATGACCTGTCCTGACTGCTATCATGTTTGTGATGGTGACTGGTTATCTCACTGACCATCTTCCATGCCGTTCCTAGGAGGAAAGTTTCTTTCTAATCCTAAGTATTTCTCGTTAAGCCATTTAGCTGTTGTAGTACATGAAGACTGATCTTAAGAATCTTTCTCTTACATATCCATGGTATGGGGACCAAACTGTTGATCAGTACTAGGAAAGGTATTTGATGCTGGCTGTTAATAACGCCCTGATCTGTCCCCTGGGATCAGGAAAGGTTGAAAACTTAATTCCCATGTCAAGGATAAGTCTCCTAAACTTTCTTTGCATTTCAGTGCTTCTGGCTGCAAGTCTAAGGCCTGTGAAGAATTGGTGGTTTCTATTGAAATTTCCCCTTACTTTGCATCAGAGGTCAAGAGCAAGCCAGTTTGTATTAAACACATTCCCATAGGCTGCATGTTCTGTATCATTGGAGAAGGATCACTGCCTCCTGCAAGGGGCATCCTCCATTCCCCTCTGACTTCTTCTGTTTTCCTCTCTACCGTTTTCCTCACCTCCTGGCATCTCCTCAGAGGAGATCTTACACATAGGTATTTCAAAACTAAGACGAATTATCTGCTTACACTCTGTTCTCTCAGATCTTTTCTGCTTCTAAGTGGTGTGAGATTGGACTAATCTTTTCTCTCTCACACATCCTCACTCTGTAAATTGAGTTCAAATGATTTGGAGGAGTATAAACCCGACTGGCACCACTCTCATGAATATCTAATCAGCCTAAAGACAGTTTGAACCCAAGGCCTTTGAGGAGGTAGTTACTTGCTTTCGGTGTTTCTAAATTTGTTATATTGAATTTAATCAGAAAGAACAATGCAAGGAATCAAGTAGCAACTGCTGTTATCTCCAAACAGTGACAAGAACTCTGCCAGTGATGCATCTCCCTGTGCATATAGGCAGTACTGTACTATACTCAGAGTAATTAATTGAAGCAGCTAGAGATGAATTAAAAATATATTAGCTTATCTGTCTAGTGGCTTTCTTGCTTTATAAGCAGTTTTAATCGGCAAAGGTTGGCTTTAGCCCTAGGAGGTGAGTTTGCCTCTGTAGCCAGCGGAAGAGGAAAGGGCAATTCAGAACAAGAGGCATCAGCCTGAAGCTGTTTAAAAAGAAAGAAGGGATGAAAGCTGATAAACATAGAATCAACTCATGTTTTGGTTCTACTCGTGGTTTCCTTGTGAAAACTTCATGCACCTAGTAAGAATTTAACCTTTACAGGGCAAGGGGGGGTCTTTCTGTTCTGACTCCATGCTCAGCACCTAATGTCAGGACTGTACCCCAGAAAATGATGGGGTAGCAGAGGTGACATTAAAAGACTGCAAGACCACAGGAAGATGTGGTCCTTCCACTGCCCAAGCATATTATGCTAAAGCCATCTCTAGCTGTGTTCTGTGATCAAATAATTAACCACAACAAGAGGATGTATTTGCATGTGCTAGTTAGCAAGGATGATTTCATGTCCTTGATTTCTGGAGTGTAATTCAGTTGCCTAAATATGGACATCGTTGCCCTTGGAGATGCTGTGTGGTAACCCAACAGGCCTCTATCACCTAATCCATCAAGATGTAGGTCTTTCACAGGTTTTGTGTCATATCTGCCCGATCCTGATTTATACACTGGATACCTAAAGCCATCTCAGATGATACCAGGCTGTCCAGGCTCATTCACAATCAGTGAAAATCTGATCCATGCAATCAGTGGGCTTTACAGGATGATTCACCTGACCAAATGAAGGCAGCTAATTCAGGATAAAGGCAAGCAGTGAGAAAACTGTACTGACTCTAAAAGGAGTCTGCAGTGAGTTTCTGTGACAGAAACTGTAGACTATATACCCACGCATTTAGCCCTTTGAGTTCATCCTCCTGTATTTAATGAGGGCATTCCTTACAAAAACCACAAAACCCTTGCCTGAAAAGGCACTTTCTGGTTGGAAACGAGCTCATCACCCAACCGTAAGCAGCCACTGGTTGTTTGGGGTTTTTTTTTCAGCAAGAAAGCAGATTGAAAATACATGGTTAATTTTAGAATTCACTGAGACCAAATCTGGAGGCACAAAAAGCACTCACACTTGGTGAGAGCTCCTCTTGAGCAAATCTAGTTACAAATGAAAGACGTGAGCCAGTGGTGAAAGTGTTAAAAAGAGGGTTTATTTCACTGTACTCATTCAGCTACAAATCAGGTTAAATGGGAACGAGATACTGGCACAGGATCTGTCAGTGTTTTACAAGTGGTGTGAGGAAGGGATTTTTTAATCTGAATTTTTAAGTGAAAACTCAAGAATGAACACTTCTGTCTGAAGAGACATGAGAACGATGCTATTTGCAGGTATTTACAGTGTAGGCAGAGACTGTAAATAGTCCAATAAATGGCTTATAGTGTTTAGGGAGACATTAACAAAGACCTAATTTTTTAGAGAGTTTTGCAGGCTGTAGTGCAGCTCATTCATTTCTGTGGTGTTCCACTTTCTTTGTAGGATTCATCCCGCATGACTGTGCACATCAGTGAAGAGCCTTTCCAGCGTGTTTGACTTCATCTGTCACCACCAGAGAAGAGAGGAATTGGCACTTGCAGGTTTCATGGACATCACAGACAGCAGAGGTGGCTTCCTTCAGCTGCAGCCCTCTCTTCCCTGCCAAGACTTGTCTCTCTGTCTTATTTGTCTGGGGGATATAGAAGTACTAATGACATTTCTTATAAGGAAATCCTTTTCTTTTTGCTGACAGCGTTTTGGCAAGGCAAATTATTTGGAACCGATTGTGCTTTGCAGCAGAAAAAAAGATTTAATTAATGTTAAAAACTTCTCTTCAGATATTTCAGAGAAAAAAAATTGTGTTAGACTCTAGCTGAAAAATCAATACGTGGGCCATTGGGTGGTATATGCCTTTGTGTCATAGATTTGTCTGATGAGGAGGATGATTACGTAATCGTCAGGCTGGATCAGACCTAGAACACTGTTGTATCTCGAGCAGGTTTAAGTCAACCTGACTGCAGAAGAAGTGTACAGAACTCTGTTGGAGTTTGCTATAACATTTCTGTGGCCAGGAACAAGTTGTTTTTTCTTTTTTCCTGAGTAGTTAGAGGCCAGTTTAACACCTGAAGCCTGAGGGCTTTTATTCCGACTAAACTTCTTGTTTAGCTTTTTGCTTTTTGTCTTAAAACTTTGGCTATTTTCCTTATCCATAAAAAATGAATTTCACTGGGGGTTGCATCTGGCTAGCTCTCGCTTTAGTGCTGCCTGGTGACAGTCTGTTCCACTGTGGCAAATGGTTCATTATCTGAGAGCACTTTTATTTCCTATTACTTCTTTTTATTTTTCCTTTGCTTATACTAGATTTCCTTTTACTTTGTTAATTTTATTATTTGCAAAGGCGAACAGAAGAACTCCCGGTCACCTACACATGCCATAGCTAGCAAAAGCCAGTTGGTTTTGACTAGGAATATTTCGGTGCTAAAATGTGGAGGAATAGACAACTCAGCACCTTCTACAGCCAAGCCTAATCACTCTTTCAAGCTAAACTACATCTTCTGCTTCTTGAAAGTAGTCCTGCTTTCTGATAATCACGTCTGGTTCCCTCCAGCTGGGATGTACGTTCAATAATTTTGTTTTCTGCAGAGTTGCTCCACCATCTGCTGTATTTGTACCATGCATCTGCTGGCCTGGTGGGAGGAACTTTGGGAAATTCATTCCACGCTGCACTTTTCCTGCTTTGAATAAACTACTTTTAAGCCAAGTGTTAACATGTTTACAGGTACCTGCAGCTTCTTCTCCTTGTCAGCCTGAATGCTCTGCTCATCACAGCAGAGAGCGGTGGTGTTTAATGTACCACAAATAACCCTCTGATCCTACCCCAACCTGGCCCAGCCATGTCACACCCCCCCACCCCGATTTCAAGGACCCCTCCAATTCTGGGTACCTCCCCCTTGATTCTGGGGAAGCCCCCCTCCATTTTGAGGGCCCCCCTCCACTTTTAGGACACCCTCCCCTTCGTTTTGAACCCCCTCCTCCATTTTAGGGACCCCCCCAATTCTGGGGAGCCCCCCCTCCATTTTGAGGACCCCTGTTACATTTTGGGAACACCCTCAAATTTGGGGGACCATCTCCCCTCCACTTTGGGGAACCCCTCCATTTTAAGAACACCCCCCCTCCATTTGAGCCCCTCCCCCAATTCTTAGAACCCCCTCCTCCATTTCAGGGACCCCCCAAATTCTGAGAACGCCCCCTACCATTTTAAGGACCCCTCCATTTTAGGGACTCCCCCCTTCCATATTAGCAGATCTTTAACTCATATGGGATATATCCTTTAAAAATTATATAGCTATACACTTACAGCTGCTTCTGAAGTTCCCAGAGATGCACTGCCGCATTTTAACCCCAGGGGTGCATGAAGATTACGGAATCAAAACTAGCAACAAAACTTGGTGTTACTTGATCCAAAACCCCCAGAATCATTAACTTCTGCAGTTGTGAGAGATTTGTTTTAGATGTCAAAGCCCACAAATAAAGGGTTTTTTGATCATGTTTCCTCTGTGTGCTTGTGTACCTGTCTTTTCACCCGGGTAACTTCTGTGTCTGTTAGATAGGTTCACCACAGTTGACAGAATGACAGAGGTCTCAAAGATATTGATCTCCTGTACGTTTTATTAAAGTGGAAGGGTAAGAGAGGTTATTCAGCTGTTGAGTGAGGAGAAAGCTTCAATGACTGTCCCCCCACTAACGTGGAGCCTGTAAGGGGTGCCCAGTCCTTGAGGCCCATAACGGGACTTGCGTTCCTCTGCTCACACAACACACCATGAAATTTCTGTTTTACAGAACTGATCCCAAGCAGCCCAAAGCCTAAAGATGTAAACATTTCAGACATGACATGGCGAACAAGAAAAACTACCCCCCACCCCGATATGTTTACCATTCATTTTAGGTCTTATGATATTTAGCCAAGCTCATTATTTTGTGGAGAGAAAGAGAAAAAAATGATTACTGCATGTTGAATGCTGTGAGTCTGTGACACTGAATCTCTCTAATTTAACATGGAAATATAGTGCTGCATTACTGCAGTTGATGGCTAAGACAACCTAAAAATAGGATGTATTGAGAATAGGGAATATGACAAACACGGAAGCTGTCTTCCACGTTAGGACATATTTCATCTCTTAAGGCAGAAAATAATAATGTAATGCTCCCAGAGCTACCCAGGGAGTCTTCAAATTCAGCTGACAAATAGTCCTACATAAGGACAAGATATTACTGCCATAATGTGAAACATACAGTGGCTTGCTAGATGTGCACAGTTATGTTGTCTTTTCTGGCAACTTGATTGTGGAAAGAAAGGCAAACGTGGCTGTTTTCGGCCATACAAAAGCTGTTGTAGTAACCACATCATGGATCAGACAAGGAGTACGTACACAAGATGCTTTCCCCTGGGGAGCTGTCTTAGGAAGAAGGGAGGATGAACACAACCCACTGACCTGGGGAAATCAGGTAATGTTAATTAGCAATGAGAGCAAGTGGGGATGTGCGTAACTACATGTGTGCGTGTCAAAATGATCCTTATCATGGCTTCCCCACCAACACCCTCAAGTCCCTTTGGGGTGAATGGGGGTAACGGACACATGGCTTTAGTTTCAACTATATCCAGGTCACTCATTTCATTGCCTGGTCCTAGCAAAAGCTCAGCGTTTTGCTCTCCTACATACCAGGAAATCAACACGTATCCCAGCAGTGACTGACATAACTTAACAATGTTTGCTTTGGATTTTTAATATATTTTTTTCTTCCCCAGCAGCACAATTACAGATTCATTACATTCTCTTCACTCCTCTAATGAAGCAACCAAGCAGTTTGATCTTGTTAGAAAAGGGCAGTCACATAAGTAGCTAAGTTAGGCGAAGTCCAATTCAGACTAACTTTCTAGTTCATTTACTTGACTTCAGAGTTCTCCCATGAGACATTTCCATGCCAAGAGTTCATCTCTTGGTATGACAGATGCTAGTGCATGCTGGTTTTTATATCCCTAGGATTTTGGTTTGTAAACTTGTATTTTCAGTGGAAGTAAAACATTTGGAGAGAATGCTACAGGGATTAGGTTTTGGCTCTTCTTCCACATCTGCCCTATGGAGTTAGGGAAATATTTGTGAGGATAACTTCAATAAAGATTGGGAAGCATTCAGATGGTGCAGAGATTGGAAATACATAAATAAACTGTATAGAGAGATGCACAAATCGCATTTAACAGCTGAGCCAATGAATCACTGTTGTTAGAATACATTTGATTTTCTGTGTGCACAGCAATTAAAGGAAATAGCTTGCAGGTGAATATAGAGGGGATAGATTCAGGTCTCTGCACAACAATGATGGCTGATATAATGAAGATCTAATGAGAACAAAATTGAGCTTCAGAGTTACAGATGGCATTCCTTTCCGTCACTATCTGGGACATTATTTTCTTCAAGGATCTGTAGTATTGTTTTTCTGTGGTGCTTTAGAACAGAACCAGCTGTCAGTAGGACTAGATAGATAAAATGGCTGGGGATTGTGTTAAGGGATTATTCTATCTAATTTTAGCTGCCTAAAAGCTAAGAGCCTTGTCTAAGACAGCTGTCTAGTGTCCCTGTAGACAACTAATTTCATCTACTCCTAGGACCCAGCTCAAAGTATTAGGTTCTGAAAACCCTACAGATTTTTTCCTTAACTTTGGGGACTCAATTACCAGGTTTTGCCAATAGTGTACTGTCTGTCTCATTCCTTCCTGTGGGTACAGGCCAAAATCTGCCCTCTGGAAGTCCAAGGTGGCAGTTCTGCTGACCCCCTTCCTTGCATCTCCAAGAAAGAACTCCTCTATCATTTCATGATCACTATGTCCAAGATGGCCTCCAACCACCACAACACACACAAGTCCTTCTCTGTTCACTAACAACAAGTTCAGCCGTGCCTTCCCCTAGTTGGCTCACTCACCAGCTGTGTCAGGAAGTTCTCTTCCAGAATCCAGGAACCTCCTAGACTGTTTCCTCTCTGCTATATTGTATTTCCAGCAGATGTCTGGTAAGTTGATGGTCCCTCATGAGAATAAGGGCTAGCGATTGTGAGACTTCTCCCAGCTGCTTATAGAATATTTCATCTGTGTCTTTATCCTGGTTGGATGGTCTGTAACAGACTCCCAGCAGGATATCTGCCTTGTTGGCCTTCCCCCTGATTTGTACCTATAAACATGTGACCCAGTCGTGGCCATCATTAAGCTCTAGGCAATCAAAACACTCCCTAACATATGCGGCTATGTCACCGCCTCTCCTTGCCTATCCCTTCTGAAGAGTTTATAGCCATCCAACCCAGCCCTCCACTTGTGCGAGTCATCCCACCATGTTTCACTAATGGCAACTATGCCATAGTTTTCCTGCTGCACAATGGCTTCCAGCTCCTCCTGTCTGTTGCCCCTGCTGCGTGCCTTGGTGTAGATGTAATCCATTTGGGCTATTGATCCTGCCATGTTTTTGTGGGAAGAAGCCCTAATTCCTATATGACCATTTCAGGCAATTCTCTGGTTTCTAACACATCCATAGCCCTTGAGTCTTTGCTGCTGCATGGATGTCCATCACCTACCTCCATTGAGATGGCAGACTGAAGGACCTTGCTAGCACACCGTCCTTTCACTCTTCTGTTTCAGGGAAAGTCTCCTGTGACCCAATGTTGAAAAAGATCCATCTTTCACATTTATGAGCAGCTGCTGCTGTCTAAAAACCTGTGGAGACACTGCACTAACAGCTGTGTTGTGGTAGCTGTCTTCACCTTGTGGCTGCCGCGCTCTCTCTGCTTTTCTTTGGGCCTGTTGGGCTCTGACAGGCTGCTCGAGAGCTCAGAGGCAAGCTGTGAAGAGCAGGGTTTTGAGCCTCCCTGTCTATTTCAATTACCTGCTAGAACTTCATTTTGGCTCCTTCTGCCCAATGGGAGGCTGTGGGTCTCAACCGTGTGCCATGTGGTAACAACCATCATCTGAATGGTGTTTATTGCTGTAGTAGCTCTTGTTGGCTTAGCTGGTGGTAAGCCCACCTGTTGGATCGGGCTGATAAGCTGCTTCTGTTTCCTTTCTGGGATTACAGGCATCAGCTTCAGATATTTTTTCATTCCTTGTAGTGATGTCACAGGTGATGCCAACCAGAGCATTGCCATATCTGCAGCCTTTTCTGCTTCTCTCCTCATCTGTTTGCATTCTCAGTGTGTTGGTTTTGGTTACTACCAGGGCTCTGCCTCCCTCTCTGCCCCATTAGAGATGTGAAAATGTTTCTGCAGCTCAAGCCATAGCAGCTCAAGCCATAGCAGCAGATCGTTCTTTACTTTCACCATCATTGTAGCAGTGTGTTCCCTTTCCCAAGTTCTAGAACAGCCAATTTCTGCCATGTTGTGCTTGATGTTTGTTAGGATCAAAACTAGTGGCGGGCCTGAAAACTCCTTATGACCTACTCAGTGCAAAACTTGGTTGAGGACTTCTACTGAATTTTGATGTATGCTCCAGTAATAATCCCCAAACATGTGAGGTCTAACCTTTAAATCATCATTGCTTGGGAAACCAATGCAGAATCCTATCGTATTTTCCTTTTTTCATCGTCATCCTGTAACACAAAGATACCAATACATATTTTTTCCTACCTGTCTTTGCTTTCTGCCCTGCCTGCTCAGGCTGAGAACTTCTGACAGTAGGACCGTCCTTCCTGAGGAGCTAGGCATTGAGCAGACACTAGGCAATCTCAGCTGCACTCTCTACTTACTGTAGTATGATTAATGGCCTGTGAACATGGGCAATAGGAAGATTTAACAACCTGCTGAAAGTTGTATAGCTCTGAGGAACAATCTCAAGGGTCTCAGCTGCCCTAACATTTCTTTCCTGGGGAGGGGTTTTCACTCTTCCTTGACCTATGCAGTGGTCCTTTATTTCTGGTTCTGGGTTCCAAACCATCACATTGGGGTGCATGGCATCACCTGTATCTTCCCCTCTGGAAAGGTCTTCCCCTCTGCAGTTCCCTAATACCCACAATAGCTGCAGCAGGTCTGATTTAGCTTTCTGCCTTGCTGTTCTGCTCCTTTTTGGAGCAATGAGCAGTGTAATCTGTGACCAAAGAGCTGCCGTATGGAGAAGCATAATTTATTTAGAATAAAGACTCTTCAGAGAAAGCAGATGCTTAAAACCTTTAGTGAAGCAGACTGTATGCAAAGCTACCTTCCCTGGCAGGCTTGTCAATCCCTGGTGATGGGAAAACCCACCTTCATCAGACTACCACCCAGAGTTGCTTTTTCTCTTTGTGTTTGCATCTTCCCCTTGAAAACAGCTTTTCAGCTCTATATGGGACTTTTTTATTTCCTTGCTCACTGCTGGTCTCACGGTGCTCAGGAGGGGTGACTCTCAGGAGCCCAGCTTCTCATATATTTCTTTAAATCCTTTTTCATTGTGTGCTGTTTCATTCCTGGTGCTGCAAGGTATGATGGTCATATTTCAGTATTTTCAGTTTAAAAATCATTCCAAAATTTAGACTTTAGAAAATGCCCAGGCCAAAAAGACAGTCAGAGTTTTCTAGAATATGCACTAATATGCACATGCTTTTCAAGAGGGGCAAGACTAAACCCAACCAAACCTATGTCTCCGAGAACATCCTAGGATGGGATAGAGAGTATTGCTGGTAAGGGGAAGAAGGCATTTTGGTAAAAATCTCATTTTAGTTTTAACCAGACTGCAGCCCTAAATGATGCTAAAATAGAACATTTTTTACCTGTCATAAATATCAACTTGCTTCTCCCTGCCCTATGTGCAGAGAGGAGTGTTTGCTCTTCCGTGTGCTTTTTTCTGGAGCTGCAGATCACAGTAATATTGTTATCCTGAAATAAATAGATTTACTCCTGATTTGCTGATTTGCACCAAGGTAACAGAGAGCAGAATCAAGGTCCAAGTCTCCAGTGCAGGGGGGAAAGAAAAAAAGCTAAAAAATTAACTTTGTGGGTGAAAATAGGTGCTTGAGGGTTTTGTCCACCAGCCCAGGAAAAAGTGAGGGTTGGGGGAGAAATGTTGAATGTGTTGAGCTCCCTGCAGACCATTTCCAGCACCAGGAGACCCTCTGAAGGAGGAACAAGCTATCATGCAATTATTTACTCTGCTATTTATGGAACAAACCACACAGGTTTTCCTGCCATAGCAACTGGTGCAGCACTTGGCATTTGCAATGCACGCACAATTTCTATGAATCATCATTAAAGTAATCATCTTTGTGACCAGTGGACTCTAGCAAGTGACTCATTAAGCGAACCGCTGGAAAATAATTAGCACACATCCTTGTTTATATGCCTGTGTCTCCACAGAGGTCTCATTCTTGTTGTGGTTTGGTTTAACTCCAGGGGAATTTTGCTTTCAGTGTAAAACACTTGTTTCAATCAAGGTAATTACCTGAGCAGTAAAGTTTTGTGTACAGTGTTTCCATTAAACCATCCTATTTATCATGAGAGTAAATGAAACAGTTATAGTCAGTTTTAGAGCAGCTCTTGGCAGTGGTCCAGCCCAGTGGCTTTTTTTTTTTTAGGGGGGGGGGGGGGGGGGGGGGTGGTGTTGATTTCAGCTTGAGCATCTAAAATAGTATCTCTCTAAAAACCTCATTACAAAATGCTTTGGATGCATCAATTGCTGCCTCAGGTGCTTTGCAGGTTCTTTGAGGTCACAGCCATCTGTGCCTTACTGTGGGTTCCTTTTGAGAAGGAGTCCCTGGTTTTTCCTGTGTCTTGGTGTAGCTGGCATATGTGGGAATGGATCAAAGCAGTGTTTGTGTGTGCAAATGCCAGTTTGGTAAATGCTCTTTTTTCAGCCCCGTTTCAAATGTGTTCTTTATCTGGATCCACTGCTAACTTCTCAGCCTGATGCTTTTCAACATTTGCTGAAGAAATGTTTATTGTGTTTCTAGCAGTGATTTACTTTGAAGATCTGGAAAACTGTCTATATCCTCCATGCAAGGAAAAATCAAAGTCAGGAGCAGGATTATGTCATAGATGGAGTGAGAGGGAGGCCAAAAAAAAAAGTTTATTGATCTAAAACGGTGAGTTAACAAAGTTCAATGGTAGATGCAACAGTGGTTTATAAGATTCGAGGTAAATGCAACAGTGGTTTATAAGATTCGATGGCAAGGTATGCTTGGTTATTTACTTCACAGAGGACAGGGTCAGACAAAACTGCCAGGGAGACCCTCCCGTTGAGTCATGAGGTTCAGGAAAGATCCCCTTACTTTCTAAACTCTTTCCTCAGAACGAAGTCGAGGTGCGGATGGATCCAATCCTAATCCCAGGCTTGGTCAATGATTTATGTCTAAAGGAGTATATATGTACAATCAATCCTTTCTATCACTTAGCTAAGGTTTCAGAGTTAGTATGCTGTTAGCCACTTACCGAGAATCTGTTACGGCAAGGAATATCTCAACCTCGAGGAGTAACCTTGAAAGATGTCCCTGCTCACAGGGAGATCCTGGCATGCAGCCTGCTGCTATGCAGGAGAGCTCAATGAGCTCTTGGGCTGCTCATTATTTATGGGGGTAGGATGATTGATTCATGGTCATATTTACACACCGACCACAGATTTTAGTTTCTTCACTGTGCTTAGGTGGACACATTGCACACTAGCCCTTGGCTACAGTATTGTTATCTGTCTCCCCCAAATCCACTTTGAGCTGGATGCATCCATCATGACGAGAGGCATCTGTCACAACCACCATGGGTGGTTATCGCTTGAGCAGGGTTACAGGAAGAGGGAGGAGTGTGGGTGGGTGGCAGAGCACACTGCCACAGATTAAATTGCTTAAACATAAGTGCTTAGTGCTGTTTGAGCTATTGCAAGGTATCCTCCAGGAAAGTATCACTTTCCTATGGTCCAGTTTTTTACCTGCCAGCCCAAAATCAATGTCTTGCCCACTGTACATGGGCAACTGGATCAACTTCAAATCTCCACTGACTATAAAGAGAGTTAAGATGGCAAGTGTAGGCCTCAGTTACTCATGTGGATGTCTAGTGCCATTTGGGTTGCCTTACTGTCTCCTTTCTGGCCTCTGGATGCTCCAGGAGGGCTTGTATTTCTTGTGTGGCCTGTGAGATGTCTGCCAGCATGATATAGATGTTTTGACTGCTTTATTGCATCTCAAGTGGTACTAGATTTCTGCATTTGGGCAGCTGAATCACAACCATACAGGTACCTTCATTTAGATACCTAAAGTTAAGTGTCGTACTCCCTCCCGTGGAGCTTGTTCCTGGTTTTTATAGAATCATAGAATCACAAAATGTTTTGGGTTGGAAGGGACCCCTAGAGGTCATCTAGTCCAACTGCCCTGCAGTGAGCAGAGACACCTTTAACAAGATCAGGTTGCTCAGAGCCCCGTCCAACCTGGCCTTGAATGTTTCCAGGGATGGGGCCTCCACTACCTCTCTGGGCAACCAGTTCCAGTGTTTCACCACCCTCATTTTAATACTCTGTTATTTAACTAAGCATTCAGTTTGCCATTTGATGGAAATACGTACAATGTATAGCCGTTGATTTCTTCAAAGATGAGTATTTTCTACCTGTTGAGGAGCAGTTCCTGCTGTGCTGTGTGTTTTGAACAGCGTAGCTTCACAGTATTGTGGGGGAGCAAATTAAGATGCTGTGATCTGCACACAGAATTCCTTTCACTTAAGATAACCGAGCATGCCTGTTATTGCTGTGAATTTGTGTGTGCTCAGTAACATCTAGTTGCACTCACTCCGTTTGACATAGGTCAGAGAACTGATATGAATGTCTGCGAAATGCAAAATATAATTATATTAGTTATACCTCTAGAATAACGGCGAGCTGCAGAACATCACTTACAAGATACTAATTATTAGACTAATGAGCTAGATGCTCTCAGTCTCTTGAAACACCTATGTCTGAAGGGATTTATGGACTAGGAAATATCCAACTATGCTATTTAAAGATCTGTCCTGTGAATTAACCACATACGTTGCTAATGACTGGAGCTGAGCATATTGATGAAATAATCAGTTAAGAAGTAATTAACGGAGACATGATGTAGGACAATAACCAGAGGAAGAGCAAACAATGTCCAAAGGATTGATTTTTCTCAGATTTAAGCTGTCAGACATTTGGATCTCAAATTGTGCTATTTGGGCACCTCTGCACAGCGGTGCTGTTCTTACCTACCAAACTGCCTTGAAGGAAACCTCTGCCTGACAAATCTTGGAGTATATAAAAATATAGTCTATATTTTAGAGAATATAAAGGTACTCAGAAAAAAACAGTTGTTGCCAACAAGAAAGCATGTCCATCCAGGTGTACCAATAGTGGTCCTCCTAGTCCTTATGATGGCCACTGGAACAGGGTGAAGGGCAGAGCAGGTAACAATTGTCTGGACAATTTTTTTATCCATTTTTTTAGTGAGAATGATAAGAAAATGGTGTTAACTGGAACATCTGAGTCTATTCGCCTTTCTTTTGTTCTTACAGCCTTTAATGCTATTTTAAGTCTAGAGAAAGTCAAATAAGTTGTGTTTCCAGTCAAAAATTGAAATGTTTTATTTTTTGTCATTTTCCATTTATTACCACTTCTGTAAATTACCCCACTGCTAAACTTTTCACATGAATTTATGATTCTTTTTGGCCATCCTAAAACTGCATTTATTGACAGATAATATTTTCGACCAGAAGTATTCCCTCATTCTGATTACAGTACTAAAACTCAAGGAGAAGAGTCATCTCATGAATGAACAATAAATAGTGGTATCCATCACTCCCAGAAATCAAAGTTTGTGTTCTATGAAATATAGACATATTACAGTGATGCAAGCAATAACCTGAGATATAATAATGGGAGTGATATAAGAACTAGAATAGAACAGGCTGGAAGACTATCTAAAAACATAAACTTTCAGGAGCTGATGTCCTTTCCAAATAGCATCCTGAAGGAGAGACTGGATTTTATGTCTCAGAATATGTCCAAACCGAACATTTCTGTGCAGCACAGATAAAAAACATTGTTCCCAATACGGGAAAATGATCCCCCAGGAGCTCAAACCTGCCATAGCTGCTAGGGACTCAAGGTAGCTGGCTGTTTCTAAGCTGCACCTAGCTGTAGAGGATGCAGAAGTGCATCCATAGAGGCACTTTTATTTTGAAAAGGTGACAAAATTTATTATTTACTGCAGCTGCAAATTACCATGCTGCTAACCACTAGCCTGAAATTGGAAGAAACCAAGCTTTAATCATGGGTTTAGTGTTCAGATGGTCAACAGATATTGTAATGACGCCGAATCAATCCCTGGGACAGATAAATGAAAAATCAGTGGCCAAATATTATCTGTTTGTCTTGTTATCAAGAGCTAAATCAAACTAGTAAACTCAGTATGAGAAAATTGAAATTCATTAGTGGATTGCTCTACCCACGAGGAAAAGATTGTGATGACCTTAAAATTAGTGATTTCTTTTCATAGAATCAATCATAGAATCATTTGGTTGGAAAAAGCCTTTAAGATCATCAAGTCCAACTCTACCTGTCCACAACTAAACCATGTCCCTAAGCACCTCATCTGCTTGTCTTTTAAATACCTCCAGGGATGGGGACTCGACCACTTCCCTCGGCAGCCCATTATCCAAAACAGTTAACCGAACATTAGTTCCAAGACAAGTATATTGAGTCCCAAATAATCTTCCCACATACTCATAACTTGAACTAAATATAATTCATTCTGGGGTCAGGTGGTCCAGTTGCTTTACAGGCAGCCAGGTTCTGTCCCAGGAAAATTATATTAAAAAAGAAAAAGAAAGAATGAAAAGAAGTTAGAGCTTAAATTCACCTTCTTATTCTGTTTTCTATGCTTGTTATTTCTGCTGCATTTACTGTTTAAAGCATAAGCTGAGTGAAAAACACAACTTTTTTTTCAAGCAGCAAAACAGCAATATTTTGTTTCATAGTGTTTATGATCTGATTTATGCTGGTGCCATAGTGCTACACTCAGTTGCATATCCAATTCTATTCTTAATGTTGCTTCTACAATTTACAATGTTGGCATCTGAAGATGTAAACGTTAGACTCTTGCTCATCTATCCTGTGGTAGATTTTGCTCATGGTGAAGCTTCTGCCTTTGTGTGTGTGTGTATGTGTGTGTGTGAAAAGATTTTAGATTTTCATCAAAGTCCATGAATGCAATGCTGTGAGCTTACCAGGTGGAAGATGTTGATGGAAAACTAAATAGCTATAAGAAAGAAAACATCGCTTTTATAGAAACATAGAATCATAGAATGGTTTGGGTTCCAGCCCTCCTGACATGGGCAGGGACACCTTCCATTAGATCAGGTTGCTCAAAGCCCCACCCAATCTGGCCTTGAACACTGCCAGGGTTGGGGCATCCACAACTTCTCTGGGCAATATGTTCCAGTACCTCACCATACTCATAGTGAAGAATTTCTTCCTTATATCTAATCTAAATCTTCCTCTTTCAGTATAAAGCCATTACTCCTTGTCCTATAACTACATGCCCTTGTAAAAAGTCCCTCTCCAGCTTTCTTGTAGCCCCCCTTCAGATACTGGTAGGCTGCTAAAGCAAATTAATTTATTAGATCACCATCCTCATTAGTGTTTTGTTCTTTTATGTGAAGAACTCAGTATCTTGAGAGGCTTAAACATGAACATCAAAACCATGAACACCTATACTGGACTTCATATCTACTACAATTTAGCCCCTAAGAAATTAGGACCTTGTCTGGGATCTTAAGAAATTAGGACCTTGTCTGGGATCTCATATACTGGACTTCATATCTACTACAATTTAGCCCTTAAGAAATTAGGACCTTGTCTGGGATCTCGTTATGCTTAGTAAAAACAGATGCACTTCCACAGACTGATCCATCTCATGTGCATTAGGCACAATAGGGAAGGATTCATTCTGCAGATTAAATAATTGCAATTTAGGTTTCTGCATGCAGGTGGTGACAAATGGACTAAGTGTCTAAATTCTCATTCTAAACAATGGGCATCACGTTAATGCAGTTAATGAAATACAAGGAACCGTTCTACTGACCCAGAAATAGGAGTATTATTTAGTTCCCTAAACACAGACATCTAGTGCCATTCAGGTGCCCTAGGGAGACCTGTGGGCTGGCAAATATGACAAAATCAGAGGAGATCTACACCCTTTTGAAGACTGTGGGATGCCCTATAATACGTAGAACACCAGTAAGTTCCCATGGTTGGGGAACTAAATGTACCACAGATGTCTAGAGTGAAATCAGAGTTCCAATACTGAGTGCACATGAAGACATCCCCATTTAGGCATTTTCCCCTGGAGCTGATTCTCATCCTGGTTTACGATTGCATGAATTGTGCTCTGAAGGTGTTTCATTCACTGCATCAGCTAAGACATAGATGACTATCTCAGATTAGATGCCTAATTTTTAGATGGTTGAAATTAGGTGACATAAATTTCTCCTTCCCTTTAGGGCTTCAGGGAAAAACTTTACTTTCAACGCTGGAAATACCATAGAACTATTACATTTTACGAGCTAGGCACTAAGCGAGGAAATGTGATGTACCCTTAATAGCAGTTTATATTTGCATGTTTAAAAGCTTGGTTGTGCTTTCACAACTTTTTGTGTGGGTGGTGCAAAAAAAGGCAGATGAATGAAATAATTTTATGCAATTTTCATGCTCACGGATGGAGGAAGACATCAGCTCGGTATGTCTTGAAACAAAATGGTTTCATGACACAGTGTTTCAAATGTGACTTGGGTAAGAATTGTGACACTTATTTGTAATACACAAAGTAGCAGAAAGTTCAGAGCTGATCCTCCTGAAATTTCCACTCCAGCCCCGGTGTTATGCTGAAGACCTTCTCTCAATTCATGCTGAAAGCTCAGATACTTCCTGGACGTGCTGGTTGCTTCAACAGACCTGTGCCCTGCAGAGGAGTCCCCATTCCTGGAGGTATTTAAGACAGGTAGACGAGGTGCTTAGGGACATGGTTTCGTGGTGGGATGGCAGGGTTAGGGTAACAGTTGGACTTGATGATCTTAAAGGTCTTTTCCAACCTAAACTATTCTATGATTCTATAATAGGTTTACTTTGCTTTGGTAATTATGTCCCTAATTCAAAATCCACTGAAATCAGCAAGAATCTTTCCATCAAATATGTAGTACTATGGAGTAAGTGCAGGGTGCTCAGTTCCACTGTCCATGCTGTTATAGAGCTGTTTCCGTGGGTTTTGGTGGCTTTTTTTCCAAGGTAAAATCTTCCAAGAATTGGATTAGTAGGGGCAAATGATGGTGGCAGGGACCCTCAAGGTTCTTCAGACAATTTAATTTTGTGTTGGAATAACCATTTGCATCTTGTAACAGAAAGCACCAAGCTCCATTTGACTTTGGAAGCAATGGAGTTGTCTGTGATGGGGCCGTAGAGATTTGCATTAAATTTCTTATGGTGCCTAGTCTGGCTCACTACCCAACTGCAGCCCCCTGTAAATGTGCTTGTTTGTTCTTTTTATTGCAGCCATCTCCTGCAGACACGTAAATGGCTGTTATCAAACACCCCATTGTATTCTTGCTGGCCAGATGGCTAAAGGGGCATTACTGTTCTCTCACCATAAACTGTATGCTTTGCTGCAGGCATTAACAAGGCAATATATTTTTTAGGAACCATTAAATACTTGAGATTTAGGTAGTAGCAGGTATTGCAGTTGTGGGATTAAAGATGCTTTTAAAGTCCTTTTCTTTGTCCTTAAAAACTCTGCTTAAATGGGGTTGCCTCAGGAGACAAATTAAAATAAAAATAACTCTCTAAACGCAAAGTCTGGTGGTGCTCCCGAGATCTGCTTCTGTTAGGAGTGGAATCTTGCAAGTTGTGTAATGCCTTTTAACTTTCCTTGAGAAACGCAGATCCAGATTTCCATGGGCACAGTAATGATCTCTTTATTTTTAAATTGTTAGCCTGCTTGCTTTACAGGTGAGTCTGTTCCTAACACCTCAGAACAGAGCACTCTGAGCCCAGAAAATCCAATTAATGAAACAAAGCAAAGCAATCTGTGACCCTGTCATATTTCTTGCAAGAGGCCAGGCTGCCAAATCTTAAGTGAACATTTACTCTATCACATACTCTGTGCTTGGTAATAACAGAAAAGGACTCTGTGCTTGTAAAACTAAACTGCTCTGTAGTTAAAAAGCCATTTACAGCTGCTCTGTAACCTTCCAGCCATTCTCTCTCCTACTCTCAGCTCCAAAGTCTTCCCCCCTTTCCCTTCTCCAACATTTGCATTTTTCTTTCCAAGTGGTGGTGTGCTTCTCCAGCTGAGGTTCACTTCTGTGAGCTGTAAGGCCACCACCTGCGAAGTGTTCACCCCCAAAGAGCCTACCTGACTTAATATGCATGGGACACCAGATCTCCAAGTAAAATGCTGCAAAATGTGGACATTTCCTAAGCAGAGCTCTTTGCTCCACAGAGCCAGTAAGTGAAGAGCCCAACGCAGGTCTCTCTGGCCATCCTACCTGCTTCTGATTACTCACTTGTTAGTGTCTGGGCTTCCCACTCACAACATCCCTCTAAGGGAATATATCATTATTCCCATGGGACCAAAGAGGCAGTGGAGCAATTAAATCATTAGCTATTTGCTACCTTGTGCTTTCTTAGCATGCCTGTGAACGAGCCTTGGTTTTGCTTTCCAAATCTGTGAGGGCTGTTCCCAACCCACGCAGTCTCAGTGCTATCAGGCAGCTTCTGCTTTCCTTCTGTCCTTGAGGTCAATGCTGCTGCCTGTTGTTTAGGTTCCTTGAAAGCAGCTTCATACCTTCTCCCAAATGTCTTGCCTTTGGAAGGAGATGTAAAACAGCCATGGAGCTACCTTGGTGTTCTTTTCTAATCCCTCCTAGTTCACGACTAGATGATAACAGGCTCATAGTGCATGATCTTGGCCAAGTCATCGATATTGCTTCCTCATCTCCGTCCTTCTGCAGTCGTCTGCTGTTGCTTGTATGTTGAGTTGCTCGGGGAAGACACTTTCTTCTTGGTCTGGGCTTATACAGTTCATGACACAGCAAGAATAAGGGCTGTAATCAGTGATGAGGTTTTGACACATAATAATAATAAAACCAGTAGTCATCATGAATTTCTAACGCAGTGAATCTATCACTACACCCCTAGCTCTGTTTGCCTTTGCAGACCATTGGTACCCTCACACTCCCAGGCTTGGGTGGAGATGATATGCTGTATTTTCCAACTGGAGGAGCATAAAGCGAGTCCAGGGGTTTGGTCATTGTTCTGTGCCTTGATAGACCTGGACTAAGTTCACTAACAGACTTTGTGTGCATGCCTTGCCCTCTCCACACCTTGCCTCCCTGTGTGCTCTGTTGGACTACTCTCACTGCCTTGCATTGGACTAATGAGGGTAAAAGAGTAAAGCTTTTGGGATACATTAGTCAAGAAGCCAAAGAGAAGCTGCTTGTTTCTACCTTCAGGGCCTATCACCTTTATGTTCATGAGATGTCAAGTCCATAACATGCTGACCTCTGATAACTGCTTTCCCAACCTCATTGTTCAATTTTCAACAGTTTCTGTGCTCACATGAAGGTGTTAACAGCAAGCAGCCAAAAAAACCCACACTGTTTTTCTTCATGTCCTCCTGAAGATTTCCTGTTTCTCCTACACTTACTGAAAATGTCCAGCAGTCAGACAGCTTATTGGGATAACTCCTTATCACGTTTGTGACTGCATTTTCACTCGTCCTGTGTCTGGAGTAGGCACTAAGGTGATTTGTTGTTTTTCTGTCTCATGTACAGCATAGCAAACAGTGTGAAGCCTTCATATGTACTTTTTGACATAACAGATCAATCACGGTAATTAAGATTACACAGAGATATCAATACCTGCTGTGCCTACCCTGGTGGATCTCACATTTTATGAATGTATATTTAGACGGGAAATATTTGCAAAGCAAACCTGAAAGCTTCATGGCATCATAAACATTGTCACATAATGTATGTTGACCAAATACACAATGAAATAAGTAAATTTACAAACTGCAAGGCCATTAGGAGTTTCTGAGAAGCCTGCCAGAAACTGTTAGTCCATGTTTGCATCAAATAATTTCAAGTCATGCAGAAATTTGAAAAAACCAAAAGCTGTTAAATGCATAGTTTGCACACATGAACAGGAAGCTAAATCCTTCTAATAAATTACTTAGGAGATCGTTCGCCTGGCCTTTTACCACAATCATAACAATGGGTACAGGAAAATTTGCAGGCAAATTTAATCAATTTCTCTAAGCTATAGTCATTCTATTTCAAGATTATGCAAATCCAAAATTATTTTTCTTTTCAGAAACAAATTACTGCTTGGATTTTGATAGCTTCTATTGTCTTTGCTTTTCAGTGTGCCATTGATGTCACCTTATTTCATTTATATGAATGTTTTCTGTTCATTAGGGCAACTTAATCAAAATTCAGATTTTGGTCCTGGACTTTCTTTGAGCCTGACAACAGCAAGCAGGTCAAGTCAGGGCATCAGGGCATTAGAGAAGAGTCATAATTATTGTCTGTAATGCTAAGGGTTCGTTTTTATCTGGAGGATCTATTTTCACACTGCCTAATGATTTCTCAGTTCCATTATCTATTTCATCTAGTGTTTGTTGTTACAATGGTGATATTGCTTTTGGCTGATGATGTTTTAATGTAATTTTTCTTTCAAACTCTTACTAATTTCCAGACTTATGCATCTCTTTTGTCCAAACCTTAATGAGTCAATACATTCATACTCATACCAACTTCTCTACCTACCCTGAGAAATGTTTCAGTCTGAAGAGCTGGCATTGACTTAAGGTGGCTTTTGAGCATTACAGACAATAAGGCATCTTTGTGGACTCTGACCCCAAGAGCCTTCATCCCTAATGGGAATACCTTGTTCATGCACAAATCTCAAGCTCTTTCTTGGAGTCAGTCACAGTGAGTGGTTTGGCTGCGCTCCTTCGTTTTTTGTGTTCAACATGAATGGTCACTCTGAGGCTTTATCTGCACTGCTGATCTGATTTTGGGCTTCATCTGTTTATCCTAGGCTATCTTTAGAGAAAAAGCAGCCTTCATAATACAAAATGTTTTTATTTTGTTATCCCACTCCATCTGAGGTTTTTCTAGGGCAGAATGAGAGAGAGAATAGAGAAAAAGAGGGCTCAGGAAAATGAACTAGCTTTGGCACAGACCTCAGCATCCACCTTTAGGTCCTGGTGCTCCTGATCTAGCTAAGTCATTGCCAACTGCATGGTGCTGCACTGTGTGAGAGAGATAAGGCTCCTTCTCCACCTCTGATCTCTCTCAGAGATTTACTTTAGACCTTAAAGACCTCACTTCATCACTTCTGACCATAGTGCAACTATATTTCAACTTAAGGCTTTCACCCGAAGAATCTCTGCTTAGCCAGCAAAGAGAGGAAGGCTGGAGAACAGTCCCTAGCTGTGTGTTCTTTAATGAAGTAAAGATGTAGCTTCTGCTACCCACACTGTCTTTTACTGAGTGTCCGAGTCAGCAGTGTACATAAGGGATAACTCGGGCAGCTAAAGGATTTACTCATCCAGTTCAAGCAGTAATAACTTCCCATGCATTCAGCAGAAAAAGGGCTCCTGTGACAAATTTTGCTCAAAGGAGTCACGCGTCCCCACTCTATATTTCAGCAAAATATCAGTTGCTTGTCAAGCTTCACCCATGCCTATGCACCAGAAGTAAGTGTGATGTGAGAGGAAATCAGAGAGCAGTTCCAAGCAAGGCTGAAAAACTGATGCTCCCTCACTGCCTGTTTTTCCTAGGATCACAGTTTGCCTTTGCAAAAGGAGCAGATCTGGGAGGACGTAATAAACTATTTCAACACAGGAACTGAACTCAGTGGATGCTGCGAACTGACAAGAATATAGCTGATCCTTGAAAACAGGTATTCCCTTTTAAAATAGAGGATTTTTTTCCCAGTGTAATAAATTGGGTTTGCCTTCTTCTGTGCTATGGTGACAGCAGAATGCAGACAACAAGCAATAGTAGAAAAGGTGTTCATATTTTATTTTAACCAGTTGTCCCTGCATTAAACCCTACTGCAATTGATACCGTTCTTAATTCCTAGATGTTTTAGAAATAAATGAAGCTATTTCTCTTGGAGGCATTAGGGGTCATGTCACCAATTTTTGATGTCTTGAGACATAGACTAGGGATATGACTGATCTTCCCTATCTTGACGTGTCTGGAGTGTTGGTTTTTTTTTTTTTTTTATATCTGACTTAGGTGTTTAGGCTGATCCTGTGGACAACAGAAATCTTGGCAGTGGGATCAAAGGTATTTACATCTCAGTCCATCTGGCTGAATGTAACTTGCCTTAAACACCTTTGACTATGCTGAGTAGATCTCGTTAAGTTATAAAAGCTCCACATAGAGGTCTCCTGCCATTTCCCCACTTTGAACATCTAGGGCATGGCACTGGATCCTATCTTGGTGCAACTGAAGTTAGCCCTGATTTAAGATTTAGTTTGAAATTGAGACAACCTGGTTAAAGGCCTCTGTGTGCTAAGTGTCTCAGCTCCCATAACAGTCAGTGAAGGTAAGGTTTGCTTGAGCTGCCTGAACAGAAGCATCCAGCACATGTTGAGATGCTGTAAGGTATCCTGCCTGCACTCCAGCTGCTGATCTGGACCACCACTGGCCTCTTTTAGGCCCTGCATTGTGTGCAGATGTCTCAAACTGATCTCCCAGTAAATACAAGAGGTATTAGGGTGAAACTCAGTCCACAGAGTAGACACTGAGGGGCTGAATATCTCTTTGTGATCTCTTAGGAGGGACTCAGCTGCCGACACAGAGAAACCTAGCTTGAATTTAGAAGCTGTGAGATAATCCATCTATTTTTCAGGCAGCTGAAACCCATCTCACTGACTCGGTTGGCTAGATCTCTGTTGACTATACCGGGAGCTCAGAAGGCTCAACCCTGTTGCACACACAGAGACATCTAGCATCATTCGTTTGCACAGGATGTCCAAAGCACCCATATGGGCTGCTTGGTTTGTGAAGAGTACCATGCCCTTCTGCAGCAACATCTGGAATCCAGAAAGCATAGTCTAGAACATCTCCATGTCTTTATACATCTGCAGGCAGGTCATTAAACTGAGAATCTTGTGTACATATAGACACTTACATATGGATGTATAAAATCAGATTTGTCAGATTAAATGTGTATGTCTGCAGCAAATTGTTTTATAGTGCAGGTCAGATGAGAGGAAATCCTTTCATCACTTATACTAATCCTGGAATAAGAATGTCGGAGAACACCCAACATCACACTCTGTGATGCTAGTCTGCTTGCACCAGCTGAATTTGTTTAAAATCAGTTTCACGGCAGGAGCTGTGAGATCCATATTCAAAACACTCTCTGCAGGATGACTATGTAAAAGAAAAGGCCAATATTGTTCTTTCTGCTCTCAGAAATTTTTAAATGGTTGCTGGTGCAATTGCAAATATTCCACAAAGATTTTTAGTGACAGGGACTCATGACCTAGAATTCAGATTAACAGAAGAAGGTTGCAAATAGGTTCAGGTCAGGTCAAATGGGTTAGAATTATTTAGTTTCAATTTAATATATAAAAATCTAAGCAAATATTCATATCTGAGAGTGGAGATTTATTTAATGAAAAATTTCAAATGAGAAATTATGAATAGCAATTTTCAGAATTTCCATTTTTAAACAAATATTCCTTCTGTTCTAAGTCCCATGCTGAGGCAGAAAAATATTCCTAAATGTTCAGTATTTCAGAAATCTCATTTTTCATCTCTTCCAGTTATAAATTCTACTATCCACAGATAGTTATATAAACATTTTTCTTACTCTTAGGTTACTTGCCTGTCTTCAGTGGGTTATTTACTTACAGTCAAGTTAAGTAACTATCAGTCCATAAAATAAAGCTAGAAAAATGGGTAAAACCTCCTTTTTTTCCCCACATGCAGTTGCCAATACCTTTGTCAAAAGATAATATTTTTTGTTGTGAGGTGCCTAGAATGACGTATGAGGTAGTCATAGAATCACAGAATCACAGAATGGCAAGGGTTGGAAGGGACCTTGGGAGATCATCCAGTCCAAAGCCCCTGCTCAAGCAGGGTCACCCAGAGAGGGTTGCACAGGATATTGTCCAGGGCTTTGAATATCTCCAGAGCAGGAGACTCCACAACCCCCCTGGGCAGCCTGGGCCAGGGCTCTGTCACCCTCAAAGTAAAGAAGTTCTTCCTCATATTCAACTGGAACCCCTCCTGCTTCAGTTTGTGCCCATTGCCCCTTGTCCTGTTGCTGGGCACCGCTGAGAAGAGTCTGGCTCCGTCCTTGTGACATCCACCCTTAAGATATTTGTAAGTATTTATGAGATCCCTTCTCAGTCATCAGTGGTAATTATGATATGGCATCTATTTAGCGAACTGTTATTTTTCTAATCTTCCACAGAAGCTCCTTCAGTCAAGGTCAAATTCTTCAAATGTTTCCATCTTCAGTGAGCATGGACAATGTGCCTTCTCTCCCCCCCCGAATGTACAAAGACAATTGGTATTGTCACTTTTCTGAGCAACCTTCTGAAATGTGTGCATGTGGCAGAGGGAAACAACCACAAAGAAAAGAACTTTTACATTCAGAGGAGAACAACATGTCAAAATTCCTTAAACCATGATAAATGTACCAAAATCATCCAGCTCTTTCCAAACAACGGTGAGTGATGGTGATTTATGACTGTGGAGATTTTTCTTAAGCTAGTATTTTTTGCAGAAGAAAGAAAGGTCACTGTAAGTTAGGGTGTACATAGCTTATCTTGTTCTCTGCAGTCTGCTGTTACCTTTGAAGCAGCCCATACCAGATTAGAGACCTGTGCTAGGGCATTATCATTAATAATCATCATTATCGTCATAACCAAAAGAAAATAAGGGACACATGCACACACATAAATACTTAACAAGCACTGAGTTCGTGAACCTTTTGACACCACCACATAAATAAAGCCAATAGCTTGTAGATGAGAAAAGCAAATTTTAACTAGCGAAAAAAAATAGCTGATCTCTAAATTGAGCAACAAAAACCAAATCAAAGAAGCTGAATGGAAAAATTTCAGCAGTTTGCACTGTGTCAAAGAGACTGGCCAATCATTTAGAGGTAACAGCAGTGCAATCCAACAAATGATGATGGAAACTATTGCATGGGTAGGAAAGTGGAAAAAAATGTTTTCCAGCAATCCCTGTCTCTGCCATAGGAAGTATCACAGCAAGGCTTGCTTTTCTATTGCTCTTCCTAGAGACTGCCTAGCTGCAATATGCAATGGGTTGAAAACACTTGGGCATGGTCTGAGGCCAAGACTTGGTTTCACAAAGATCTCTGGTAGGATACAACATAGAAAACCTTAATCATCCTCAGAGTTGCTGGTACAGAAATTAAATACGTGAGTACCAATGAGAAATTAGTGTTATTTTCTTTCCTGCCATCCTACTATCAAATGGAAAGAGAGTCCTGGCTAAAATAGAGTTACAAGGAGGGTGTGACTGAGAAGAGACTTAACAGATGTCTTTATAAAGGCTGGAATGGGTGACTGGTAGAAATCTATAAGCCTCTGGCTAAGACCTGAGTACACAAATCTTGTTAGCTTTAAAGGTAACTGAATAACTATAGCTTTGAGGTTATTTGGAAATGCCTAACAGTGGGATGAAATTCACTTTATACACCAAATAGTAGAAGATGCTGATAATAAAATTTAGTTGGGACCTCCTTCTTGCTTTGATTTTTTGACTTGGTTTCTGTAAAGAAGTGGATTTCACCCAGGCTGAATTAAGGTAACTGATACTTCCTTGATGTTGATTAAAAATAAGCCAACTCAGATGGTAGAAAGAGCAACCAGGCAGACAGGAGATACCAGGTGACATCCCACCAGTTAGCCAACACTGTTAGTAGGCCAGGTGAAACAACAGGAGTGTGCTTGGAGCTAAATAATTGTGCTAGGAAGACCTAGGAATGCAAGAAATTTGTGGAGTGATATAGACAGAAGCGTTGTCAGAACAAAGTGCACTGGAGACAAATAGCAGATGTCATGTCAGAATAGTGCAAAATAAGGCTGGGAATTTATTTGTCTTAATCCTCTGACTCAAAACATGATCAGCTCCATGAATATCTCCTTCACAGTTATATAATATTTTCTTTAAAATCTCCAGTGATGGAGATTCCACAGCCCCCTCAGGTACCTGGTTCGCATTTCGGCTTGCCCTGACAGTCCTATAGCAGGTCTTAGAGAAGATGGAAAGAGTAGGAAGATGCATCCCAAAAAACTGGGAATGATGTAAGGAAAGGGCAGAATGTGACAGGAGGTTGCAAACTAGGCAGCAATGTCTAGTGCATTGTTTTCAGAAAAATAAATGTCTGGGACAGACTCCTCAGGAAATAATCACAATGTGAATTTGGATTCACACAAACAAACAAATAACTAGAAAGAAAATAAAAATACTTTCTAGACTCTGTATTAAACCACCTAAGAAAGCATCACAGCATCTATTAGCCTAAGCTTTGTTAGAGTCTTATAGCTCACATGCAAACCTAATTAAGATATCACACTGAAAGAACCCAAAGTTTACTTCAGGACTTTTGGAATAAATTAAATTTCTTTGCTTGTGGATACGTGTCTAGTGGTAGATTGGCTTTGCCTTTGAGCAAGGCTTAAACTATGACCTGAAGCTTTTCTTGTGCTTGGGGCACCTATAAAAGGCTCTCTCTCCCATGTGCATTTTCCCATGTATGCCAAGATTTATGCTTGTTTATTTTCCTATAGTGGCAGTGTCTCAAAGATCTGTCTTCTGCATCCAGCCTCCTATTTGCATGAAATGTAATTATCTATGAGGCTTCAGGCTCTTCTATCATTTTGGTTAATGAGCTCAGAAGTTATTGGCAGTGCACATACAGATGTACACAAGGTGACTAAGACCACCTAAGCTTAATTTCCATGGGAAAGCAGCATAAAAATGGAACAGTTAACCAGAAAACAGATAGATGGATCACTGAGAAAAGCAAGGTCAGTTTGAAGAGGTTGGTTTAAAAGTATGTTTTCAAAGAGAAAGAGAGCACTTGAGGGCAGAGTTTGAGGCAAGGTATTTCATACTCTGCAGTCAAAATGAAGCTTGGGATGATATATGAAATAGAGTGAAAAAGGAGGCAAAGGACAGGATATGCGAGGTTTGTGGGGGCAGACATAGAGCCATGGAGCCTTTACCTGCCCCAGGAGCCACATCTGCTGTGGGGACATTTTTTCTTCAACATAAAGTGTGCATGGTGAGCTGTGCTGCAGATGGGCTGTCCCCCCATCACAGCATGATGGCAGGGGCTTTGGATCAGCAGGTGAGTGAGCACAAAGCAAAGAGGGCCCATCCCATTATCCATCCTTAAATAGTAGAGCTGACTGATACTTCAACAGCATTTTATGTGGAGGACTAAAATAGACAGCATTCAGGAGATTTAAATCTTTTTGCTGTGAGACTTCGGGTTTTCCCATGAAAGCCACAAATGAAATATGATTTCTTTATTCTTCTCTTTTCAGATCTTTGGTAAAACAAACAAACATGCGTTTATCACTTTCTGTTCCAAAGTACTGGAGAATCTAATGTACAGAAGCAACTTTTCCCTATCTTTTCACTGCTATAAATAATTCTCATCAATTCACACATTCAGAAGCATATATGAAAGCATGGAGATCCCTCCAAAATCATCTAACCTTTATACATGAGAATCATGGCCACTCAAATATAAATAAACTTATACATTAGGATCTGAACTCCTGATCCTCACCAAGAAAGGGCAATATTTGACATACATATATTATCCAGACACAATGATGACTATGACAAAAATTTCCTCACCCCAAAAAACCACATTCTTAACCAGCCTCATGTAAGAGTAGGATCAAGGCAAGCATTGTCACTGCCCAGAACCATGTTTTGATAGAAAAGACCGAGATAATGTTGGTGTAATTTCAAGACTGTGATTTTCAGAGCAATCTGCAGATAGTATCAACACAAGAGGAATCAGTCAGTCTGCATTTAAATAGTTAATTACAGTTATTAATGTCTACTTATCTGCATTAGAAAAATAAATGTAATGGCTTTTCCTGCCAGGAGGGTGCTTCACATAATGGATCACTTTGCTGATGTGACTAAATACCTTTCCGATATTGATCCTTGCAGAGAAGACGAGAAAAACTATGAAGACTCTTCAGGGTGCTATAAAACAGCCAGGGAGGCAGCTCAGGGATGTGGCAACGTAGAACAGAATTTGTGCCTTCAGAACTGGCACATAAAGCACTTCTGAAATTGCCAGGTCTTTTCAGGAAGAGCTGGCAGACAGACAAAAGGAGCTGTTCCTTCATCTTGTAGGTGTCTGCCGCTCCACATGTCCTTCTGGAGCAGAGAGTTGATTGTTGACATGCTGGGCCAAGGGGAGACCTGCTATAATATTTGGATGTTGGGTGCACGTGGCAGTCAGCCCTCACCTGGACGCCTGTTAGGTGATGCTACAGCTCCAGTCTATATACACAGAAGAGAAGACTCTAGGCTGGATACAGCTGCCTTTCCACCTGCATCCCAGGTAAGTCTGCTCTTGGGCTTGTTTGTTGATCTGTTGGCAGGTAGGATGCAGGAGTGGGATTCATTCACAGAATCACAGAATCGCAAGGGTTGGAAGGGACCTCGGGAGATGATGTAGTCCAACCCTCCTACTAAAGCAGGTTCACCTAGAACATGTTACACAGGACATCGTCCAGGCGGGCTTTGAATATCTCCAGAGAAGGAGACTCCACAACCCCCCTGGGCAGACATTCAGTCACACTGGTTTCTACAACACTGTTTTTTCAGATGCATTTCATCTCATTCTAAAATAAGTGGGTATATTTTTGCACTCTAAACCTCCTTGACCTTATTAACTTGATTGTAATTAATTCCAAGGAAGGCCAGGGTTACTTGCTAAGAAGTCTACACCGAAGTCATCTAAAGTTACATAAGGTGACTCCTGCCATAGGCTTCAAATGCCTTTAGTGTTTCAGCACATGTTTATTATTATCCCTGGAAACTCACTGGCCAGCTAAAAATACAAAATTTTTTTTGCAGGAGAACTGGAGTGGGATACAGTTAGGTACAGTTACTAGGGCACTGTTGTTCGGGGGTTTTTTTGTTTTGTTGGTTGTTTTTTTTTTTCCCACGGAACATGGTTTGTGGTCCTGAAGCTGCCACTGCTCGAGAACATGGTCTGGTGCTGGTTGCTTTTCATCTTTATGCCTCAGTCTCCTCTCTCCATCATCTTTTCACTATTTGGATTGTAAATCTGTCAAGCTAAGAACGTTTTGTAGAGCAGGAGCCTCACTCAGTATCTGATACTATAAGAACAAGCTTATTGCATACCTCCTTAAGGCTTCATTCTAGTGCATTGCTCTGCGGGTAAAGAGCTTCATGCTCCTTGTGACTGGTTGTGATGTCCTTAAAGTCAATCTTGCTGAGTGGTGGAAATAAGGAAGCACTGATTTCTGTGAACTGTTCAGAAAACAGGGATGGGAGCTCCTGTCTGCATTCTCAGTTGTTTAACATAAAGCTACAAGCTTCGAAGGTTTAGAAACATTTATAACATCTCTTTCTTGTATAGATTTCCAGGTGTCTGATAGGAGGTAAGCTCAGATCGCAGATCCCAGTTTTGAGGACTTGATATCTTTGAGACCTCTCCTTCTGTATCAAATTGGATTGATGCTGTCCAAGCAGGGGAAGGACCAGCAGCGACACACACTCATAGAGCATGATAACGTAAGCTTTGCTTCCTCAAGAAACCATGCAAAAACTGTCAGTCCTTTTCAGAGACGTTGCATTCTTGGACAGTGCCCATTTCAGTCCTTTTCTCTTTTGTACTTTTTCTGGTTTAAAACAGCATATCCTTACGGCAGTGCATTGAAAAGGGCTGGAAAAAATCCACTACCCTGGGCAAAAGAAGTTAATATAATTTGTAATCCTCTCAGGATCATTATTCCAGTCTTATAGATGCGTGGAAGAAGGTGCCTTGCCTCTCAGGTGAAGAATACATTAGACGTTGTCATGCCTCTGGCTTTAGATCAAGCAGACTTGATCCAAATAAAGCAAATGCAGTATATAGAAAGTATCACTTCCTTTTTAGAATTTTTTGGCTTCTGTTAGGTAAAGCTCTCTGGTGCTGTGGGAAAATTCGCCAAGATGTCTCTTGGAGACCAATTTGCAAATCCGCGGGGATGCTGGTGACATACTCCCGCATGCTTTTCTTACCCAACCCCTAGAGCACAGGTCTGCTTGGCAGAATGTGAGTGCCAGAGGTTTGCAATGCATCAACAAAACAAAACAGATTGTTATGCACTAATTCTTTAAGTCCAAGTTATCTGACCCCACTGCTCTGCAAAAATAGAGAAAAGAGAAGACTTAGACACACAAAGAGACATATACGGAATAGATGAATATGCACAAAAGTGTATTTTAATGTAAGGCCAGAGGATGAAATTAGGTGGTAGTAGGGGTGAGATTTGGAGGGTGGGGGCTCCATTGCCATTAAGGGCAATGTTAATGTGTCTTTCATCCACATAATGATTCAGTCAGCTGCCCATCTTCTGAGAAAATTGATTTCAGGGTTGAATTTATATTTTACTGTATAGAGGATCCAGGGAAAATGCTGTCTAATAACTGTGTGGAAATCAAATCCCAGAATCAAATCCCTCTGTTCTCTGTAAGTACCAAGGGAGATTAGCTGCCCCACCTGCCCTAGTACCCCCAATTTTTGTAATAAATACCTGGGAGGAAACATATCCAGTGGGACTAAATGGGAGTAGAGTTTTACTGAGATAGCTGAATGGTGGAGGTGTCACATGAGATTAGTTTTGATATTGTCCTTTTTCACCTGGGTTCGCTGTCTTGTCCCTCTGAATACCTTTTAAAAATATTGGTGAATTTCAACCAAATTTGAGTTAGGTATAGAGGTTTCAGAGGTAATTAAACTCCTACAAGATAGCCGAACTGATGTTTTCCCCGGAAGCCTGGCAGAAGTCAGTCGTGCACCCTGTCCACCCAGGACAGATGATCGGCACATGTTGACCCACCAGCCTGCCAGCACATATGTAAGCACGCTGTTTCCTTCTAGTGTGGGCATGGTGGGAGGATAGAATCACAAGGGAGGTGATCAAGGGAAAAGAGGGCACATCAAAAAGACAAGCTTCATTATTTTTACTTCCTACATAACAGGTTGCTCATGCTGATGGCAGTGGTGGTCCATAGTGACCTCATTTTGCACATGTTGTGGAGGAGTCAGGAAGGTGCAATTCATTTGGGTAATTACTGTGATTTACTTCTTGAAAAAAATACCTTCATGGAATTCAGGTGACCTTCTTATCACCTTCATTATTACTATTTATAGCGTTGTTTTTTTTATTAATCTAGTTCAGTTTGGGACCCAACTATTCTGGGCAATATTTCAACTCGCAGGGCAGCGATAGACTCTAACAAAGACTCCTCTTGAACTCAGTGGCTCTGCTCATACGCTTCAAAGCTGGTGGATACTACTCTTAACATGTAACTTCCTTCTAAGATTGTGTTACTAACCCCTTTTGCAAATATAAGGATTGAATGACCATGGTTTGCTTAGGAGGATTAAAGAAAATTATACATATACCTTAAACCCTCTTCCGACGTATCTGCTCATCGCCACTTAGAGACCAGCCATCTGCAAAGATAACTTTGGAGCGACTGAGAAATATTTTTGCTTTATCAAGAATAGTTGATTCTTTTTGTTTGCTTTGTATTTCTATTGATCATAAAACGTCTGTGGCCAGAGCTTATTAAAAAAATGCTAAAGTTTGCATTCACAGACACCAAGCCTATTATTCATATTTTGAAGTCTCTGAATTATCTTCTCATGAAATTTAGATATACAATCTAAGTTTCTTTTGTTCCCATTCAAACACTGGAACTACTATGGTTCTTGGAGATATTATTGCTTTTTATGCTTCCAGATGAAAAATCCCCTCTAAATCAATACGTATGCTCTAAACCTGAAATCAAAGAGAGAAAGTGTCTTTCTATGGGACAACCCCAGCTGTGTAGTGTGGCAGCCAAATGTCATTAGATGTGCTCTGTATGCCCTCTCCCATTAATCACAGCCAAAAGAATGGGGATTATCTCCTCAACTAATGGCTAAGACCCAGTATCAGATGAGGATTTACATCCAAGTGACTCTGTGCTCGAGAGCTCTTGGACACAGATTTTTTTTCCCAGCCTTGCAGAGGAGTGTAGTGATACCTTGGTCACTAGGCTATGCAAGTAGATGGTATGGATGTACAGACAGGATGGCAGTTAACAGCCCAAATGTAGAATTCTGTTATAATTTGAGGCCCTTTGGAGGATGCATCCTAGTCTTCAACTCCATGTGTAAGATACACTCAGGTATTTAAGACACTTTCATGAGCCTTCCAGATATGCCACAGGACATGTGAGACACATGCTGTGCTGGAATGGCAAGTGGAAGGAGGAATAAATCCCTTACAGCATCTACAATGACAATGCACATATGTATTTAGGCCACTGAATTCCATCCATTAGGTCTCTGGATTTGGATCCAAAGACAAACTCCTCCAATGTGTGGCAGCTGGTTTTAGCTCAGCTTTGCTTAAACCTTTAAAATTGCTTGTGGTTTGAAGACCTCAGTAGGTGAAATATGTCTCCCTCCCTGCTTTCTGCGGGTAGGAATGCCTATACCACTGGCACTCACAACCAGAAAAATCCCACCTGACTCTGGCATAAATTTTTAATTCCCTAAGCTCTCTAAAGATGACCTTTATTAACTTCCAGGATTATGAAGATTTTTGTTTTCTTTATAGACTGATCCCTAATGGGTGATATAATGACAAAAATATGGACAGGCCTGATCTCATGCAGCACATGAGATGGGGGTTGGACTAGATGACCTCTAGGGGTCCCTTCCAACCCAAAACATTCTATGATTCTATAACGGTATATTGTGACCCTTCTCATAGTTGGCAAGAGTAATGGTCAACAGTAACTGAAATTAGAGAGCACCAATAGAAGTCCATATCTCATTTAGAACAACAGATTATGAGGCTAAAGGATTTGCCTACAAAAACGGTTTAGAATGCAAGTGAAATCTTAACGTCTCGGGAAGTCAGATACCGAGGTGATAAGCTTGGCATAAAAATTGAACCAGAACAGAACAAAGTGTAGCTTTGCATGAATCACTGGAGTCTCCTATTACACTTGCAAGCAAAACACATATTAAACTGCATTACAAAACTATCGTTTGCAGTAAAAAGTACCTGATGAATTTGGCTGTTAGCTGTTCGAGATGCACTACTGCATACCAGTTTCCCTTATTTGTTGAAACTAAAGAAATGTTAATCTTTGAATCTCATGGAATTTTTATTTTGTACCCTGCCGTGTGTGTTAACAAATACTTATTCTACTCATTTTTACCACCCCCACGCCCCCCAACATAGAAGCATCAACACATGGCCATTAGCTTCTCAGATGAGATTTATATTTTTTTTTCTCTTTTTCTGCTGTAGAAGGATTTTTCTTGTTTTCCTTCCATGAAGGTTGTAGTTATAGCTTAGTCCTTTTATGCTAGTGCCGGCACTTCTAATGTGTGTCCCCTGAATTTATGTGGATCTAAATGAACAACTGCACTGAAGCATCTCATAAGCTTCTATATTTTCATTTTAGATTTACTACTAGTAATTACATGCTGCACATATAACAGAGGACCTAAAATCAATTGTGCACTTTACATTTTACTGGGTACTTATTAATTTCAATATCTATCTCAATTTAATTGACATTCCACGCATAAATAAATGTGGCTTTTTTCAGGATGCAGTGATAATCCATTAGTGACATTTATGAATACTTTTTAAATGCCTGGTGATGCTGTGACCTGAAGGAAGTAAGGAAATATGGGATGATTGATGAGGCAGTCCATCTTCTCCTTGGAGAACTGACCCGTCACCTAAATTTGTTACTTCCACTTTTTTGCATTATGAGTCCTAGAACAACATGTTCTTGAAATGCACAAATGATGTTACTTTATCAGATTTGCATGCTGCAGCTTATAAAGCATTGCTATTGTGGCAAGAGTACAGCCTTCTGTGGCAGCTAGTCCCTTCCTCTATTTTCCTTTTGCCATGGCTGGAGAGTTTTACTTGTGAACATTGATGCTACACCGGGATGTTGATTGCTCAAGGTCAGGAGGAGGACAATGTGTTTCACCCCATGACCAGATGCTTTCCATGCAGTGGGTAAGGGACATCCAGGGAATATCACACTGCTGACCGCATGCATTTTGCTTGATTTGCAAAGTGGTCAAAGCTTGGAATGGCCTTCCTCTGAACCTGCACAAAACTTACCATGGTGCCAATATCAGCTGCTAGCAGTAGATGGGAACAACATTTCCCATTTCATTGTTTAGGTATGTGCCTGTTTGCTCTCTCTGCAGGGATGGGTGAATCCATTTGAGCATAAGTTTGGATTCATGTCAATTGACAAGGAGGACATAAACATGTGATACTTTCTGTCCCAATTAAAAGAGAAGCATGACTTCTTGGGAAATAGGTGTTATAAACCATGGGTGTCCATGGACTCCAAGGACTCCTGAAGGAACAGTTCCTTTTTGGGCACATTTTTCCTAGAAACTCTTCAGCTATGGCCAAGGACATGCATGACTCCTCTTGCCAAGAACTTCCCCAAGTCCCTCCTCTTTTTCATAGCTCAAGGCTAGTCCACCATGCTATTGAAACATAGGCAATGTCCAGCCATGTGGTGCATGGGAAGGCTGTGTCTCATGGGAAACCACGCTTGTAACACTGTACGACCAATCGTCTCTTCCTTTCAAGTGTGTAGATGTAGGAGCAAGGGATTTGGCTCACTTTAACATTCATACAGTATAAAATTGCGTGTCTTCTCAGACTTCCTCCCCTGTCACTGATGAGGGAAAGACTCTGTAAGGTGTTGTCTACCTGGCCCATTTTGGACATTGACTTCTGATAAAAAGCATTTCACACTGTGCTCCCCTGTGGGAGTTGGCTACCTGTTCCTTGTCTGCAAAGACGGTCTGTGCAGGCAAGTCAGGTGTAGACTTCTATATTTAGTCAGTTATATCCTAGCCTAAATGATGTAACCAAGGGTGCCAATAAGTCTGTAACAGAGTCAGGAACTGAAACCGTTAGTGCTGGAGAGGCAAAAAAATCACTAATTTATGTTTTCTTCCCATGCCAGTAATTAATAGATACACTGAATACGTGAATAATACTGGCTTTTCTAGTTAAGTTGTCAAAGATGGCCTTGACTCTTCCCTCTGCTCTTAAACAAGGTCAACGTTATGATCTTTAACTACTCTTTTCCAAAATTATCATTGCACAGACTTTCATATACTGTCACTGGGAGTGAAGGATAGAACCTGTGATTTTTGTGGAGGATGGAAATTCGAGCACTCAGATGCTGGAGTGGTTATTCACAGCCAATTATTTATAATTTAGGGCTCTTATCTCTTGTGTGTTTGTATTTTCATTTTTTCAAGCATCTGAACTTGGGTGCTGTAATGGCTGCAGAAAGCTTGCCACACGCATTCTGAGGACTTGTCTCCCTAAAAAAATTGAGAAATGGCTGGCAATCCGAGCACGTTCAGCTAAGGAATTATTAACTCATGTCTCAATTAGTCACTCATTAACAAGCTGTCCTTGCCTCTCAGTTAGCAGAATTAACAGAAATCATTAGTTTCTATCAGCTGTGACCATATTTCCCAACATGTGGACAATATGCAGTTAGTTAAAAGAGAACTCAGCAATATGGAAGTCAATTTTGTAGCTGATCAAGAGAAAGAAAATTTTTCCTGGGATATGTGAAAAGGCAGCATCACGCACCAGGCAGGTCACATTTCCACTGACAGCAGATAAAAGACTGAAACGTGTGAAATTTGTGGGTCCCAACCTGTCTGCAAATTCCCCCCTCCCCTGTCCTGCTTGACCCCTCTACCCAGTCGAAGTCAAGTTTGGGCAATCTTCACTCAGGTGGCTGAGAGGTAGAGAGCAGCAACACTTCAAAAATAGCAGGGATGAAGTCAAATGCTTTCTCTGTGCAATGTTGATTAGCCCATTAGTCAAGTGCTTCGAGTGGGAAACTTGCTCTTTTGTTCCTGTTGCAGTGCAACTCTCAGCTGCTTGGCACCATTTCAGGGGGGTACCCTGTGCACTGGGGCAGGGAGATGGCAGAACTGCACCTGACATCTGGGAACCTCAAGGCCAGATACAGGTAGCAGATTAGTGCCATATCTACTTCCTGGCATGGGAGAAAACCACAGGGAATGTTTCATCCCAAAAGTCATCACTGCCTGGGCCACAGTGAATGCACATGCAATAATATCAGATACTTAAGCAATTTCTGTATATGAAGTCCAGGTAACCAACTTGGAGCTCAATATGGGCAATGAAGACCTGATATTTTAGGCATTATGGTCCCCTAGACATATCCAGGCCTTGATCTCAGCTGAAGCATATGTCGCGGATGGAGTGAGAGGGAGGCAAAAATAATGTGATTTATTGGTGTAAAACAGTGAGTTGACAGAGTTCAGTGGTAACTGCGACAATAGTTTGAGATTCAATGGCAAGGTACACTTTGTTATTTACTGCACAGAGGACAGGGTCAGACAAAACTGTCAGGGGGACCCTCCCGTTGAGTCATGAGGTTCAGAAAAGATCCCCTTGCTTTCTAAACTCCCTCAGAGAGGAGTCTAGGTGTGGCTGGATCCAATCCTAGTCCCAGACTTGGTCAACGGTTTATGCCTAAAGGATTATACATGCGCACTTAATCCTTTATGTCACTTGGCTAAGATTTCCAAGTTAGCATGCTGTTAGTCACTTACCGAGAATCTGTCGTGGTAAGGAATCTCTCAACCTTGAGGAGTAACCTTGAGAGGCGTCCCTGCTCAAGGGGAGATCCTGGCGTGCAGCCCACTGCCGTGCAGGAGAGCTCCAAGGGCTCTTGGGCTGCTCACTATTGATGGGGGTAAGATGATTGGCTCATAGTCATATTTGCATACTGACCACTGTGCTTAGGTGGGCACATTCCACAACAGCCCTTGGCTATTGCATTGCTGTCTGTCTCCCCCCACATCCAGTGGGTGCATCCTTCAGGACCAGACACATCTATCAGATGCATCTTATCACCACAGCCACATGTAGTTATCACCTGAAAGAGGCAAAGGAGGGGGAGTCAGAGACGAGGGGGGAGCACACCGCCACAGCATCTCAATAGTATTGTCACAGAAACAACAATCAAGAATGCTTCACTCTAAGCCAAGCTGTCATAGTCTGGTCCTTCACAGGTAGTCTTCAGACAGTACCAGTGAGCTTCTTGGAGTATGACAAATACCACTGTTACTTAGCTAGCTGAAATCCCATTTGTTTCAATTTACTGCCTGGCTCCTGAAGATTAGATACTGTATGACTCTCTCCACTTTGTTAGACAGATTCTCTACCTGATAACCTTCAGTGGGACTTGCCATGAGGTTATCCAAAAGGCACTCTCTGAGGCTTTCATTTTAATCTTAATTCAGACAGAGAGACAGAGAACAGTCTGTGACCCACTTTTCTGACTGGAATGGAGCTGGAGGTACCCTTCACTGTGGAGGGAAATACAAAGTGAATCTGAGAAAGTAGGTAATGCACTACACGCATAGCGCTCTGCTACAGGTCTGAAAAGTGAATGACACTGGTTTAAAGTTGTTGCTGTTGACACTTGGAGATGTCACTGATCAGGAAACAGTTTTCCATTCACAGGGGGAAGAGTGACTTCTCATTCAAAAATAGAGCACCCAAATGATGCTCTGTCTGCCATCTCAGTGGAGGTAGGTGATGGACATCCATGCAGCAGCAAAGATGCACGGGCTATGGATATGTTAGAAATTACAGAAGAGCCTGAGGATGGTCACATACGAATTAGGGCTTCTTCCCACAAAAAGGTGGCAGGATCAATAGCCCAACCGGAGTGCATCTACACCAATGCACACAGCATGGACAACAGACAGGAGGAACTGGAAGCCATTGTGCAGCAGGAAAACTATGGCATAGTTGCCATTAGCGAAACATGGTGGGATGGCTCGCAAAAGTGGGGGGCTGGGTTGGATGGCTATAAACTCTTCAGAAGGGATAGGCAAGGAGAGGCGCATATGTTAGGGAGTGTTTTGATTGCCTAGAGCTTAATGATGGCCACGTCTGGGTCACGTGTTTATAGGTATGAATCAGGGGGAAGGCCAACAAGGCAGATATCCTGCTGGGAGTCTGTTACAGACCACTCAACCAGGATAAAGACACAGATGAAATATTCTATAAGCAGCTGGGAGAAGTCTCATAATCGCTAGCCTTTGTTCTTGTAGGGGATGTCAACATGCCAGATGTCTGCTGGTACAGCAGAGAGGACACAGTCTAGCACAATGTTAAGCATTGGAACAGGCTGCCCAGGAAAGTGGTTGAGTCACCATCCCTGGAGGTATTTAAAAGACGAGTAAATATGGTGCTTAGGGACACGGTTTAGTGTTGGACTTGGCAGGGCTAGGGTAACGGTTGGACTTGATGATATTAAAATCTTTTCCAACCTAAATAATGTTATGATTCTATAATGAGATCTTTCCCTGCATGGCCCAAACCTTGGCAGTAACCTGATTCAGTTTTGCTCATACTGCTGAAAAACTTTGAACTGTCCCTGCTGACTACTGTGAACAGAAGAGTTTGGAGAGAAACTAAACTTGGCTATGGAACCAGCTGGCCAAACCTTTGTCAAAGTAAAGTGGCAGGTAGTTACTAAATCTCACAAGAGCAGGATAGTAGAGGAAAGGTTGTTTAGCAGTGGCTGTGATTAGGTCAACGCTGCAGGACTAACAAATCTTTAGGAATATGCTGACTTACAGGCTTGTGATTTTACAATGTCTTTTAGTTGTTCTCATCATTCTCACTTCAAAGAGATTCATGGATTTGTCCTCACAAGCTTCCAGTGAAGGTTGTGGTGTATGCTGCTATCCCTATTTAGCAGTTGCATCAAGAGAGGCGCTTTGTGATGGAGAGATTTACTTGAGGTCACAAAATCTGTTGAAGCCAAGCCCAGAGATAGAACTTGACCTTCTCGCATCCCTTTGAAATGGTTCCTTACAGCTATCCCCTGTATCATCAGTTCTCAAGGCTGTAAGTCTTAACATATTTAAACCTTGCACTGAAATGTTCCTTAAAGAAGAGAATTATGACTAATAGCTAAAGTGTCTTTCCCATCAAGATATGCAAGGCTGAAGACATGGAGGCAATGCAAACTTCTGCTGATCAGGTACTTATTTAATAAACGCTCAGAAATGTATGTCCTTATCATGGACCTAGGTTTCTAATTTTAGAATTCAAGTGTACAAAATCTTTCTTTTTGGGCCAAACTGTATGAATAGCATGGACAAAAATCTTCCTCTTTGCACAGTGGAAACTGATAGACTTATGAGCAGGATGAAAGGACCTGGTGACGGATTCAGTGGACAAATATAACTTTTCCATTTGGAATGGCTCCTGTTTCTGTGCATGCTTCTTCCTGTTTCAGTGACTTGCAGAATTATCAAGAGCAGTACTCAGCTACTGGCACCCATTATCTCCATTCTTAAAGCAGAAATAAGAGAGAACTCTTTTTTTTTTTTTTTTTAATGTGTTGTTAAAGGTACTCTGTTCACTACTGTCTATTTTTTCATGTACCTTAGTAAAATTAGAAAGTTGGGTGAAATTTCAAGAGAAAAAAAGCACTTGTATGGGAGTCCTATTCTAAAACAAAGAAGTAGGTAAGAGTGCACTTATTTCTTCATGAAAAAAATATTTTTTTAATCAGTGCTTAAATTTAAATATCAGCCTGAGATAAGAAATAGAGAAATCTTGCTCTTTCTTCAGTTGGGAGGTATGGAAACCCAGCTCAGCAAGGTTAAACTCAGTTCTCAGCTTTGTGCATCTTTTGACTTATCTCGTAACACTTCTAACTGTCATTTCCCCATGTATGAAATAAAAAAAAAACACTCAACTTTTTCCTCCTTGATGTATTTTATCTGCAAGCTCCTCTGGACAAGCACTTTTACTTACTGCAGATACGTTCTGTAAGTAGGAAAAGGGTAGAGTTGAATCCCTAAACAGACATTTTCAACCGAGAGATTTGCCTTACTCCATTATATAATTTGTTTGGTTATAGAATTGAAATGTAAATCAATGGAAGGAAAAGTCTGTGGAGGATGAACTACCTTGTAGCTGATGGATATATATATAAAAAGGATTGTCCCAGTCTGGTAGCACCAACTTTCTCCCAGACCAAGATGGCAGGCATGAAATGGGCGTAATATATTGAAAGTGAAAAACAGACAGAGCGAGCCAGCAAAAAATGTGGAATTAATATGGAGCAGCCTGATTATACTCTGAACTGATTTTAAGATTTCATCTGCTTTCCAATGAATTACAAGTTAAGCCACTCTAATAGCAATTGGGAGTGGCGGAGAGACAACGTGTCATATCTGTCTGGAAAACCAAGGCCAGATTGTATTTTGTGACCACAACAATTTTTTTTCTAACCACAAAAGAATGTTTCTCAGAAGGGCTTCAGTGCTGATGAGACCCGCTATCTTCCAGGGGTGATGGGGATGCAGCATATTTCACAACAACTTATTTGCCTCTTGCCACACTTATGCAGGGATTTGCACTCATCAGTCCTGGTTCATTTCACATCCATCTCTGGATAGAAGAGGGAGGAATCCCTCTGACAGGTTGATTTTGAATTGCTTCCACAGCCTGGGTTGACATCCACTTTCTGTGGTGATTTATACAGTAGCTTGGTGGCAGCTTGTTTATAATGCAATGTAGTCTAAAATGATTTTGCTTGCACCTTAAAGTGAGTATTAATCCATCAACACACTCGGAGTCACTCTCCTGGCCCCTGCAAGTGCATCTGGAAGGTGTCTTTACTGTTAGGTTTCTCTACCTTGTTCACACACATTTGCTGAAATAATGAATTAGAATTAGTTAGAATGCCAGATTTTCCACTGGTGTAACTCTGAAGAAGTCCATTGCAATGGCATAGGCAAGGATCTAGGTCTCTGAATCCTTCCTGAATTACGTGGGAAATCACTTGAATCATGTATTGTAAAGCGTTTTAAGATACCAGGTTGCCTCACCTGGCTGTCAGAAGTATTAAAACTTCTGCAAAGTGCACTGGATGTTCAACATTTGAGTCCATGCTAAATCTGCACGCATTTCTACAGACTTTTCTTCCTTCTCCTTTCAGAGAAAGATAAAGACTGAATCAATACATCTGAGCATCAAGATTGTAAGGTTATTTCAAAATCAACCAATTTAGCACGTGGCTGTCTACAAAGGTTACTGCTTAGTGGAGTTCTTGTTTGCCGCTGCTTAAGAGTCAGCCTTACAAATTCAGAGCTTTCAAGTAATTCATGAGCATTTTCAAACTAAGTCGTTTCTAGGAGGGCATTGTCATGACAGAACATTGTCCTAGCTCTGAATGACTTAGAGTTTAAAGAAAATGAGCAAAGGAGATGGATTAAAAAAATATAAAATCTCACTGTAAGAGTGTACTGTTCTTCTTCTTGTAGCTGGCCACCAACTACAAGGAGCAGCTACTTGGCACAAAACATAACCTGGAAGCTGTATTTTCCCCCATCAAACTACACACAGCATTTCAGTGGGACACCTGCCCTGCACATGCTCATCTCAGCTGGGATGGGATGTGATGGGCTCTCTCTTACCATCAACAAGGTCTGTACATGGCTCCAAGCACAAAATATCATGAACCCCCATAACCTTCATGGGATATATCATACCCACTGAAGACTGCCTTGTCTCTTTTGACTTTGTGGGACCAGAATGCCACTCTAGACTGGGCACTGAGCACACTGAAACTCCATGTTTTAACTTAGCAATATTTTTTCCAACACTAGTGAAATGCTGAAGCCCTGTGGTGAGGCAGGAGCTAATTTGCTCTGCTAGGGTCTAGTTAGGGACGAATTATATCTTCTAAATGTAGAGAGAAGAAAGTAACTTTTCATGCTCATGCATCAAGGGTTTCAGGCTTCAGCCAGTAAGCGTAGGAGCTTTGCCTCTCTCAGAGATCATTTTGCACAAAGAGCTCCCCAGCTGGCACATTTTACCTCCCTCCATTTTTATCTCAACAGGAAAAATCAGGGAAGTATCCTTGTTTTCCAGTTTTGCAGAGACCAAGACCTCCACCAGTGTTTAAGAAGACCCTGCACAGACCCTTTCTGAGCAGGAGAGAAGGTCACTGGTGCTGTTCAGAGGGTTTCAATTTCTTTATGACAGATGCTGCTCTGTTTATTTTGAAGATGAGTAGAATTTTATCTTTTTTATCTTTCACATTATTAGCAAGAAGAAGGTGCCCATGTGCACTTACAGAAGGTAGTTTAATCAGTTCTTATTGGCTAGGTAGGTAATGCTAACTAGTATGTCTGGATGGGATATTTACCCAAATAAACTCAGGTCTAGTGATGTATGTGGGCCCCCTGATACTTTCTCACTTCAGAGTTTCTGTATGTAAGCTTATTAACCACTTGACTTTATCTATGTTCTCTGAGGCGTCTAACTCTGGGGACCTGTTGTAACTTCCCACAGAGTCAACATAGAACTGGAAAAAGAAAAGACAGAAAAAAAGCAAAAAATCTCTCCACCAACACACCAAGACATTCAGGAAGAGTCAGAAACTCAAATTCAGATGGCTAAAGCTCATAGTCAGGACCATGTGTGGGAACAGAGAAAATATTCCAATTGCCTTGATAAAACACTGCCCAAATTGCAGGGAAAATTAAGTCTTTCTCCCATTGTAGGTATCTGAAAGGAGCATTTCAGCAGCCGATGTCTTGTCAAGCTCCATAACTCACCCTGTCCCTGCCCCCTCTGTGGACCCAGCTGGGGGAAAGCTGTGCTCAGCCTAGTCCCAGAGTAGAAAGGGCAGTTGTCACTGGGAATGATGCTTGCAATAAGACTTTCACAATTATCTCTACCTTCATATCTCTGCTGCTTGTCCATAAATAACTGCCCTGAAAAATAATTTGTAATTCTCCTCCTGGCTGCGAGTGCTGTAATTGTTAATCAATCTTCATTTTTTATGTGGTGATCTGTACTTGCTTCCTGGCTAATATTTTAAATTGTTATTGTGTTGTTTTGTAATTATTAATAACGATATTGTTATTTGAGCATGATGATTGTTATTAGAGGTAAATGCAATTTCCCAGTGAAAAATTATTAAGCTAAAAATACCGGTTTCATCAATTTCTATAAATTATAAGGACATCTTTGCAATGAATTCAGAAAGCAATACTTCAAATTAAAATATAGAACTTCTATTCCAGCATTTTGCCAGGCACAAACCTTATCTTATTGTCATAAAATCCAGAGAAATAATTAAGTGAGCTGGTTTAGGAACAGTTTGTTGGTCATACTTTGGATCACTGTTGCTAACTGATGTACAGAATCATGTTTCTTCTTGAACAAAGTTTGTTTCTAAAGTGAGACAACTGTCAGTGAAGAGGACAGAAAACATGGGTCCACATGGCTCTTGCTCCACCTTCTCTCAATTTGTTTACCATACTCTAGACCATCTCTGCAATACTCTGCATCATGCAGTGACATCTGGTGTCTGGACTACATACTGCAAATAAACATATAATTAAAGTCTTTGCCTGGGACGTCAGGCAAAGACCAGAATAATATTCCAGTTTGCATAAAATGTGCCATGAAAAGGGGGGAATGCGAACAGCTCAATGTTCTCAATTAATGTGGAAAATACCTCCTAACCATGGCAGAGACTGTTTCTCTGACTGTTTGTACTCTAATTTTCAGAGATACCAATACTTCCCATTCTCTGGGTCAAAATTTCAGGAGCTTTGGACAGCCCATATTGGGTGAGTCTTTAAAAGGCATTTTGAAGATCTCATCTATGTTGCGGAAAAAAATGTGTCTGAAGAACAAAGGAGAGATGTAATATACGCTTCTCAATACCACTTAAATATTTAGAAACTAGTGAAGACATCTGGCTGTTCTTAATATTATTGAGTAGTTCTACTGCAGTATTAAACAAAAACAATGACCCATTTGGGACCTATTGCAGACACAACTATACAAGCATAGTATGCAGCTTTAGACCTTCTCAAAGGAGTTTGGAATCAAAATGGTAAAACTTAATTGCTAGTTAAAGTAAATCAACATGAGAACATGGTGCATAGTACAAATTGCGTATCACAGAGCTGCAACAGGAAAGTGGATAAGACAGGCAGATTTATTTTATCAAAGGTGTCATAATTTGTATGAAAGGAGTAAAGTTTACATGATAGATAGTGGCAATCACATGTGGAAAGTTAGATAGACCAGACCTATAACGTCTTTCATAACTCCCAGGTCTGAATTGCTGTTCGGGCCCATTCCAGAGAGCTGATTCACTTGAAGATCATCTTTCTTCTCTCCTCCTTCTGCTTCCACACGTGTGTTTAATATTTTATAACAATTGACTGAGAGCAAGTTTAATATTTCCCTCTGCCACTAGCAGAATATTAAGTTTTCATTAAATGTGTCAATTAGTCAATTCTTCGCCTCATCAATATGCATTTGTCAACAGAGGTATTCACTAAGCCAGACCAAAACACAACGAGGACACTAACTGTCTAGAGAGTCTTTCAGCCCTGCAGCTGTTTGGTTTTTTTCAAGTCCCCTGTAGGAAGCTTAGAAAACATATTAGAGAAATCGGTTAATTAAAACATAATTCCCAGATACACGGCGATAGATACTCAGGCTTGCTGCGTTACTTCTGCTTGTTGGGTTAATAAATCACTGAAATGATATAATTGTTTTCCTCAGCATGTGTGGAGGTGAAATGATTTTCGTAGTAGATTTGTTGCAAAATACTGCAGCAGGATGCAACTTGCTTTCTTCAAATCCCAGTAACTTCATTTTCCAGGCGCTGAACCTGACTGAGAGAAATTCTGAATCCCATTTGGTCTTGTGAATGGAGGTAATTTGTTGGCCAGCGGGTTAGGTTTGATTTATTGATCAACTGCATATAACAAATTATGTGATGCAACAACTGACACAATTGCCTTTTGTCAGGAGAGGGTCGTCTGGCTTTGTTCACCTATTCTTAATTCAGAAACCTTCCTTAAGAAACCTCAAAATGTAGAAGTAGCTATTTATACTGCACTTTAGATATTTAAATAACTGTCATGCACAATTTGTCATCTCCAAAGCCTCCCAGAACAAACGGGTAAATATCATGACTGCCAAAATGAAGGCTTTGAAGGTAAAGCAAGGACCCTAAACTTCTCTACCAATTAAGCAGGAGAGAGGAAGCATCTTATTTTTCTACCTGAAAAGTAAAGTCTCAAAAAAATTAACTTTTACAGTGACCATAATTATTACTCAATGGATTGATTTCAGCAAAGATTGCCACTTTAAAAATGTGCAAGGAACAAAATGGAAAATACATGTAATTTCTGCAGTTCTTTTTTTTTTTTATTTTTAAGCCAAATATGATGTTTTCATTTAGGAATTGATTATTTTCTTTTAGGAAGAAAGGAAAATACTAAAAAAAATGTCTGAAAACAAAATGCCATGTCCCAATTTTCATCCAAAAGTACATTTTGTTCATTCTGGCACAAGAACATGTCATTTCATTTAGATTTTGTTAAGAAACAAAACTGAACAAAATGAAACCTTTCTTATCCCTAAACACCAGTTGGCCCCTGAAACAAGATTTCATTATTTTTTCTGCTTTTAACAACTCCCGTTCCATCAACAGGGTTGCTGAATGACAGGTTCAACATTTGCTACTCACAGTTGAAACAATAGGCAGTTTTCTTTCTCTCAGGATGTTCTTCTTGCATCAGATTGATGCTTTCCTGACTTTTCCATTCTGAAATTCAGATACGTGTAAATTATTCCCAACTCTGTACTGCCCAGGTAGCATTCTATAGAGGTGGGCAATTTCAAGTCCTTCCTCTTTGCTTGCTGATCTGATAATTTCAGGCCATGTCTTTTCAGTGTGATGCCCTAATCAACCCCACTCCTGCCCTGATACATGGCAAGGTTTGTAATTTATAGATAAAGGTGTTCAGCTGAAAGTTAATATCTGTGAAGGAGCCACCGGACAGCTATTCATCTTGGCACTGACCAAGCATGCAGCTGGGCCTGGCTGGTCCAATGACTTGACACTTTATTTTTATAGATGCTATGTAAATTACCTATCTAGCCCTCTTTCTTCTGGTTCACAAAGCATTAAGGGCTCAAATTATTTGCATGACCAGATGCCTTAATAGCATTGGGTGCATCTGCCTGGATTTTATGTTCTTCCTCTTTTCTATGTGGGCCTCAGACCAGCTCTTGGGTATTGACCTAAAAAAAATATTGCTCCACCCATTTTTCTCCCTTTCTTCCCTCACGTCCTTGGTTCTGCAAGAAAGTGACTGCACAGGGGGATCTTCCCTGTAGAAGGTTAATAGAAAAGTATTGTATTTCCAACATGTCTATGACAAGAAATTTCACAGATTAATCAGACACCATGTGAAGAACTATGCCTTTTTGTTTTAAAACTGCCTTGCACTATCTTAATTTGATGCTTCCTGGTACTTGTACTGGAAAAAAGTGAGCATCTGACCATTACTCCCTCTTCCCATGTAATTTCTGATTTTATGGGCCTCTACTTAGTGACCTCTATGCATGTAAGTATGCGTGTATCATCTATGCCTTGCAAGCTGAAGAATCTTAGTCTAGTTAGTGGTTCCTTATCTGAAGAAATCTACCTTTCTTAATTCCCTGCCTTTCATTTCTATTTATTGGACTGTATGCCAGTTGACTGATTAAGAAAATAATATTGAGTCTGCATGTTTGCACACACACGTGGCATGCAATAGACACTCCATCCCATGGGTGTGCATCTTGCACTGCAAAACATCCTTTTAACTATTAGCATAAATCATCAAAAGCTACAGAAACTGCAGCCTGCTAAAAGAATAGCACAAGAGACACTGTAAATACATTAATTACTGAGCTATTTTACTGATATTATTCTTGACAGTAGGTTTTTGTTTGGGAATTACCAGATGTGTGTGGCTGTGGCAGGGAGCTGTGCTGGTTCTCTGCCAACCTTATTAATCTACAGTGATTTTGGGGACATGAGGTTTTTTTAATGTGTTTGTTTTCACATTCTTTTTTTTTCCATTCTCAAAAATGATAGATGTAGAACTAATCCCATAGACTGATGGATGTTGGAGCAATGGAGTGAGAGTCGTTCATTTTGACAGACTTATTCTCAGCCATTATTTTTCTGAACTCATACTTCAAACCCATCAATTACAAACTGCTCTGCTCAGGGAGTCCAGATACAGTACTGTGAGTCCATACACTTGAGCCATGCATAAGAAGTTGCAAGATGAGAAAAATGGTCCACAGATAAGCAGTTGTTTTGTGTGGTCAGCAGTTATAACAATCTTTCAGCAGCCAAGCAGAATAGAGCTCATTCACAAAGGTAAACCATTATAAAAAACTCATGACAATGGACAGATTACTGATGGAAAGGAGACCTTTGAACATTTGCCCAGTGCCACCGTATGAAAGATTGGCTCTTGTTGTCATTTATTCCTTTCTTTCACTTGGGCATTGCTTTTCTCTTCCTTATAGGCTCTTTTTATTTGTCAGAAGAGTTCATCAAAACAGTTTCAGTACCCCTCTGGTTTTATATAACCCTAGCCTGCCGTTTCCCCTGAGAGATTAAATAAGAACCATGAGATAAGGCAGTGCTTGTTATAAGCTGAGTGGTGGGAGAATGGCCAATGTGGAGCCTTCATCTTGAGTGTGCATAGGGCTGGGGGAGGCACAATTGCATTACACCTTGTTATGCAGAGCTTCAGAAGAACAGCAAAAGTCTTCCCGAAATGAGAGAAATTTAGCAAATAGTTTTGTTGGGGTTAGGTAACGTTTTCCAAACCAACAAAAAGCTTTATTTCCATGTTGGCAAATAAACCTTTGCAGTGTTTCATTCTCAAAGGGCATTTTTTTAAAGTGCAAATTGACTGAAAGAAAGGAAGAGAGAGAGAGAGAGAGAGAGAGAGAGAGCGGGAGCGCTAGATGAGAAGGAGAAAAGTTTGAGAGAGGATTGAATGACCTGAAACAGAAAGTTTGGCTGTGGATGAATCAAAAATGAAAGACAGACAAATCAGGTAGTTAATCTGTCCAGTATCACTTATTCTTCATGAGACTCAGTGAATTACCCTTTCTCCTCTGCTCTTCCACCTGTCATAGCACTGTGTCTGCATTATCCTATGCTCTTGGTCAAGGACTGTGACATTTTCCCATTCCGGCATTTGTGAAGACCCAGAGCAGGATAGAGAAGGCAGCCTGCTACCAAGCAAGACCATATACAGGATTTTGAGCTAGATACTTCTGGCTCTAGCCCAGCAGCAACTTTTCTCCCCATTGTAACTGAAAGAGCCACTAAAGCATCTGATATCCAATATCAGCATATGATACCACATTTAGCATCCCACCCACTGGGACTTTGGGAAGCTGAGAGGCATTTCCAGCTCTTCCTCATTCTCAAAAAGAAGTGCAAAAATCCTAGTAAATATATTGCAAGGACAGGGGAAGTAGATCATGGAATGGCTGAAATGGAGGAGGAGTCATAGCTTAATCCTGAAGACAGGATGCATGTAGCGTTTTGGAAGATCCCACAGATCCATCAGCAGAAAAAGCACTTAAAATGTTAATACATTTGTGTTTTCTCCTTGTCAATGTGGCTTTGCTAAAACCAACAGCAAGGGGCGTGGATCTCCATCTGTAGTGTATAATAAGGGGGTGTTGTACATTGGACAAACTGTGATTTATATCCAAAAGGAGAGAGATGCCACAGATCCTTGTGCTCTCAGGGACTCTAATTTATTGCCTAATTAAACACTTGCTGCCAAATTGTCCATCTTGTCATTTTTAATTCCTGGTCTAATATTCCAGACAACAGAACACTTAAGGAGGCTACCTTCTACAAGTGAGGCTTAAATGAAGAAAGATGTTAATGTGTGCTTCCTAATCAAAGTCAATAGTCTATCAAGAGCAATTATTCTTAAGCAGGTCTGTTCTTCTGGCACCCTGCAATGTGTGTGAATCTGCCAAGGTGTGTTGACACCTTATCCCATTGCTGTAGAGGCAGAAGGGAAGGCCAGCAACTCAAAACTGAGTAAAACCCTTGGGAAGATATCCAGGCCACAGGGACAAACAGAACATGTTTCTATTTATCTTTAAACTAGATTTGTTCCTTTCAACAAGTCTTGTTGGGGATGAATGACAAGGGGTCCTGCGGAAAGGGAGACCTTAGGACAAAATGTCTTAGGCTACCAAACGCCCTCACTGTCTTGGATGCATTATTTACCATTGCCTCATTCCTCTGAGATGGGGTTATGGGGTCCCATAGATGGTAAAATACCGCCTAATCTTGAGCTTCACAAAATCCCAGTTCTTCTGTGGATCTGCTCTAGAGATCTTACAGAAGGCTGCAAAATAGGTAGAGATTCAGACTGACTCTCTTGATTGGAGTCACAGCTTTGGTCTGACACCAGTAAGTTGCTGTTTGGCTGGGTTTGCTTTTGCTGAAATGCCACACAGGAGCACTGTTTAAACAGGAACATCTGAACAAGTTGTCTCCAGAGTAGATGAAACGTGCAATATTGCACCTCTCTGAGGCTAAATGTTTTGCTGCCATTGCCTACCGACTTTACAGATTTATCACCAGTACAACTTATTTTCTAGGCCAGGAGGGGTGAGGGATGACAGTGAGAAGGGAATGCTGTGAGACCATAAAAGAAAAGCTCTTGAGCAGTTCAGGATTGACTCTGCCTACTGGCTTCTGCCTCTTATCCTTCCACTGTGCACCTCCAAGAGGAAGCTGTATCAGTTCTCTCCATAGCCACCCTTTACAGACTTGAAGACAGACATTGAGTCCCTTCAGCCTGCTCATCTTCAGGCTGGAGAAACTCAGCTCCCTCAGCCTCATCTTGTGTGTCTTGTGTTCCAGCACCCAAACATAGTAATGGCCCCCCTCTGAACTCCCTCCAGTTTATCTATTTCTTTTTTACACTAAGCAGGAGGAACACCAACCTGGACACAGTTCTCCTAATGCAGTGCCACAATTGCAGACAGAGGGGACAAAGCACTTTCTCAGCCTGCTGGCTACACAGTTGCTAATACAACCCAGTATGTGGTAGGCCTGAGGTTGTGCTGTATTGGAGTAGGACTTTTTTCAGCTGTATAAGGTTGTGGGAGTTGGTCTCTTCTCCCTGGTAATGGGCAATAGGACAAGGGGAAATGGTCTGAAGTTGCGCCAGGGCAGGCTTAGGTTAGACATTAGGAAAAATTTCTTCACTGCAAGGGTTGTCAGGCACTAGAATGGGCTGCCCAGGGAAGTGGTTGAGTCCCCATCCTTGGGGGTATTTAAAAGGCGGGCAGACGAGGTGCTCATGGACATGGTTTAGTGGTGGGATGGCAGGGTTAGGTTAACGGTTGGACTTGATGATCTTAAAGGTCTTTTCCAACCTAAATGATTCTATGATTCTAAGGTTCCCATCAGCACATTTCCCCAGCCTGTCCAGGTGCCTCTCAATAACAGCCCTGACCTCCAGCGTATGGCTCGCTCCCCACAATCTGGTGTCAAGCACAGATTTGCTGAGGGTCTGTCCCATTAACTATTTTGGTGATGGAGATGTTAAATGGTTTCGCCCTCAGCAATGACCCCAGAGGAATGACATTCCTAACAAGCTGCCAGATAGGCTTTGAACTGCTGATTGCTACCCTGTGAGTCTGGTGGTCCAGCACCTTGCATTTTTCATGCATCTTGTCATCTATCTTGTTCTCATCTTGCAGAACTTCTTAATATCCAGGCTAGCAGGATATTATGGGACCACACTGAAAGTCTTAGAGTAAATGGCATCCCCAGTTTGACCCTTATCCACACATCTGGTCATCACATCACTGAAGATGATCATGTTGATCAGGTACAATTTGCTTTTGGTAAATCTGTGCTGGTTGTTCCCAGTCATAGCTGAACAGATTCATTAAGGTTGGAAGGGACCCCAGGAGGTCTCTAGTCCAACATCCTACTCAAAGGAGGGTCAATTCAGAACTCAGATCAGATTGCTTGGGACTTTGTCCAGTGGGGTCTCAAACCCTATGGAGATACCTCAGCCTCCTTGAGCTCCTGTGCCAGTGCTTATCCTTGGAATAAATATTTTTTTCCTGATATCCAGACAGAACCTCTCCTGTTTCAATTTTTTACTATTGTCACTTTCCCAACATGCACCACTGTGAAGAGCCTGTCTGTCTTCTTGATGACCTCCCCATAGGTCTAGCATGCTGCTATTACGACCCTTCAGAGCCTTCATTTTTCCAGGGTAAACAAACACAGCTCTGTCACTCCCTCCTCACACAGCATATGATCACCTTGTTGTCCTTCAAGTGCCTGGAAATAGATTATATGAGGTTTTGCTCTCTAATTGCCCCAGGAAATAGGGTGAGGCTGATCGTCTTGTAGTTCCCTGCATCCTTCTTCTTGCCTGTTTTGAAGATGGACATATTACTTCCATATTACTCCAGGCATCAGCAGGGTTGATAGCATCTTGTCTTGTCTTTCCCTTCACTGCATATCCATTTACCTACTGTCTCTATGGATACTGTATCCAGGATGTCATGAAATGCGTGTTCAATTTCTGTGCCTCTTGAGTTTTGAGGTTGGTTACCCATTGTGAAACTCTCCTCACAGAGGCTCCCACCTGAAGAAGAAGGAGCCTGGAACGGTCATGGCCATGACCTCTCTTCTTTTTGGATCCAGCAAATCACAGTAGCAAAAAAAAAAGTTTGCAATGCCTATGAAAGTGTCTTCAGGTTCAGGGACAGCACAGTTGTGGGTAAGTAACCACATATTAGGTTTTTGTGAGGCATCCATCTCCTCTGTGTCTCTTTCCTTATTCATTCCTCCTTCAGTATTTAGCTTTGTTATTTTATCTCTTAAATTGGTGAAATGATGTTTCCTGCCTCCGTTTTGTTTGACAAGCAAGCATGAAAGCTGGGGATATGTAAATCTGGTGTATGCTGTTCTAATTAACACCCTCGGATAAACCCAGTATTATCATATGACAGAATTTATATCCCTATTATAACCAATCCCTATTCGTAGTGCCTCTTAGCAATTGCTGCCTGGTGATTTTTTGTCAAAAAGGTAAGCAAAGGCATATACACTTGTGTCTGTGAATGTGTGTCTTTGCACATAAATACATGCTTTTTATCAGGATTTTCTTTCCTGTAACGTTGTTTGTCTAACGATATTTCAACAATACAAAATAAATTTCCCGCCACTATTTATATTATTCTTTTTGACTTTCCCAATCAAAAAGCTGTTTCTTTTTGTTGTCCCTTTAAAAGCAGCGTCAGAAAAAGCCAATACCACCACTACCTTCCTTACTAATGGCATAAAAGGGTTTATGAAACAATATTTTATTTTGTAGAAAGCTTTGAGTATCCCTTTAGGTTGGTAGTCTTGGTGCTCACTTTCTGGAGTAGAACTCTCCAGTATGTCCTGACCCATCCTTTTACCCGACCAAGTGCAGGTGACTACTTAGGGTGAACTAAACACTCACTGATTTGGTCTCAACTCTATTGCCTGAGCAAAGGCAATTAGATTCATTTGAGATGATGGAGAGTATCACCCCTCTCTCCCAGCTCTAAGGCCTCCTGTCCATCACCTCTATGCCAGCTCTTAGATAATTTAAGGTGTCTCATATGACAACAGACACCTATGCACTGTTGGCTGAAGCAGGCCCCATGTCTCTGCTTCTATAATGTTTAGGTACCTAACACACTTGTAGACTCTCATATTTTATACCTGTTTTATTAGTATAAGACTCAATGTGAATCCCACTTAGATATTTAGCAGCAAAAGAATTCTTCTCCACCAGATCCTGGGGTATCTCCTTTCCCTGATCCTATATCTGTCTTGCCTCTATAGGAAAAATATTTTGTTCTACTCTCTGTTCTGAACAGTCCCTGTATAGCTATGGCAGAGCACAGCCTTGACTTTATCTGGCCTGACTGTAATAGACACCTTTCTTCCCAATACACTCTTTGTTCTACCTTTGTCTTCTCTGGTTTAGTGCAAGCTCCTCATTTACAATAAGAAGCTTATGAAACAAGACTTGACTTGTTTACCTTGGGCACAAGGTGCTACTGAATGAAAAACAGATTTTCACAGGGAACTAGTTTTACCTTTTCTCCTTTGTTGGGTCAATTAAAAAAAAAAAAAAAATTCTTTCCCTTCAGCCCTGAGGACCTCATCCAGCAGGCTGTGGAAAGAAACCAACTCTAAGGGCTTGCAAAGGAGTTAACTGGGAATTGTAGAGGGCAAGGTAAAAGAAGAGATGCCATGGGATTGGAGCTGTAATAACCAGAGGAAAGACACTGTGTGACTTTGCAGGAACCTCCCCCTTTGGGCCAGCTTGCCATTCATTGCAGGTCCAGTAGCTGAGTACTATTGTATGGATGGAAGCAAAATCTGATTGAGTCACTGCCTATGGGTCCAAACCAGCCTTCTTGCAAAGGTGTTTCACAAGACATCTGTGAAGTTCAGGTGTTTCCTCCTCACTTCTATATGACTGTTGCTCATAGATGCAATGAATGGACACAGTGTTCTAGCCCTACCATGCATGGATGGATGCAAGACTTTTGTGGTAGTTTTGAGATGTGCACCTACTTGGCATCTTGCTGAAATTCCAAGCTGTCTTTAAAGCTGGTTTTTTTTCCATATGGTTAGCTTTGTGTTTCCAGCTCCTGTGACCACACTGCATCCGGTTTTGAGGTAAGAATATTAGAGCAAACTCATCTATATCTCAATGGTGTTATATCATGCCATGTACACAGACACAAAGATTTGCATGGATTTACAAGGATTTTGCATTTATGTTCCCTAATTTTATGTGTCTACAATGTGTATGTGACATCTGATCGAGTTACCTAGGCTCCTGTTCTAGTCAATGGAGAACCAGTTAACATGCTGAGTGGGGTTAGATTCGCAGAATCACAGAATCACTTTGGTTGGAAAAGACCTTTGAGATCATCGAGTCCAACCTTTAACCTAACCCTGCCATCCCACCACTAAACCATGTCCCTAAGCACCTCATCTATCCTTCTTTTAAATAACTCCAGGGATGAGGACTCGACCACCTCCCTGGGCAGCCCATTCCAGTGCCTGACAACCCTTTCCGTGAAGAAGTTTTTCCTAAGGTCTAGCCTAAACCTGCCCTGGCGCAGCTTCAAACCATTCCCCCTCGTCCTATCATCTGTTACCAGGGAGAAGAGACTGACCCCCACCTCCCTACAGCCTCCTGTCAGGCAGTTGTAGAGGGCGATCAGGTCTCCCCTCAGCCTCCTCTTCTCCAGACTAAATAATCCCAGTTCCCTCAGCCGCTCCTCGTATGACTTGTGCTCCAGACCCCTCACCAGCTTTGTTGCTCTCCTCTGGACATGCTCCAGCAATGCAACATCTTTCTTGTAGTGAGGGGCCCAAAACTGAACACAGTATTCAAGGTGCAGCCTCACCAGCACTGAGTACAGTTCAGTTTACAAAAAAACTGTGTCAATGTTAGGACAAGGTGTGATGTCAGTCACTCTGTTGAGTCTGTTGATTTACTGTCTGACCTCTTCAGACATAGATGTCAACATTGCAGATCACTGCATTTAACCAGCTCAGTCATACCTTTCATAACGAATACACCTGCATTTGCTTTAGAAGGCAATGAAGACGAATTCACCTAGAAGATCCAAATTCATTTTCCTGATGCTTGTTTAAACTCTCATGGGAGGGCTTTTCTTCCCTTTATTGCCAACTTGTGCTGGAAGGCCAAGAAGCTCTGCTTCTTTTGTGCAGTCCCTGGAGGAAGAAGAAATCCTTTTAGTGCTCTGAGAAAAATGACCTTCCTTCAATTTTTCCAACCTTTTATGGACTGTCTTTTTTTCTTCATCCTCCAGGTGCAGCAGATGGTAAAGGAATGCCTAAATTACTACTAGACTTCGAGGTTTCTCATTGTCTGTAGTACAGGGATAGGGAATGTTGCAGGCACAAGATTCACTCATTTATAAATTATCAATATTGAGAACGACACATTTTCCCTTGATATTTTTACCTAAATGGTGTTCCAAAGATAGACACAGTGGAAAATATTTTGCGCTCACTCTCTCACCACTGAAATGATGCTTCCCAGACTTACAAGGAACAGGATGGTATGGATCTCAGAAAACAGCCAGAGAGCATGAAAGAACTGTGAAAATAGGTGTGTTAGGACTTGTGAGGTACTCAGAAAGGAAAAGTGGCTAGAAAAAAACGCAAAGACGAGGAGACTATAATGACAGCACAAAGATAACACAACAGAAATCTTTGATGTCCTCTGGAATACAACTGCATAACAGCGAGAAGATTGGAGTTATTAGTTTAATTTACTTTTGTTTTAACTGTCCAGAGAAAATTTTTTTGTGCTAACTGATAATTTTCATTCAGGACTGCCACAATAATGCGCGTAAGCTTTAAGTATTAAACAGCCACGTTGTGAGTAAGATAATCAGAAATATTAATGGGGTCTAGAGACAGCAATGTAAAAGTAGGGAGGAAAACCCCAGGACACAACAATGTGACACTGCAGAAGTAAAGCAAGTGTATAGAAGTTTGCAGAAAGTATAGAAAATGAATTTGAAGCAGTTAGCTTAAACCTGAACATGTGTGGCAATCACATTTATTTAAAAAATGTCCCTAGCTGATAATTTTTCTAGGGAAAAGTTGCTTCTTTGAACCATCCAAGAGTCTCTCTCCTTGCAACGCAAATCAAAGTTCCCCCCTCCCTGCCCCCAGAGTTTCTCTTTTAGGATTTCCTTCCTACTTTATTGCTCTCCAAAAGCCTGAATTCCTTGGCTTTCAAGACACCCAGCAAAACTTAGTTCCATTCAGGCTTTGGGATGAATTTTTATAGATACAAGATTGAGACTTTCACATACTTCATGTGTTTGCAGTAGGCGCAGAGACCCTGTGAGCATAGTACCAACTCCTGGAACTTGGCAAGACTTACTTGCAGGGGTAATTAGCTGATAGCCAGGTTTATTAGCTCGGGTGCAGTGCTGACACAGCTTTGCTACTTCCTGTTTGGAATTAATTGGCCAGACCTTTCTCAGCGTCCTTTGAATCCCCAAGCTTAGACATCTTTGCATTGAAAACTATTGCATAGTAAAGATCTCTTCTATCTCTCTTTTTCTTTTTTTTTTTGATAGGAAACATCAGAGTGCAAGAAGTATCAGACCAGACTTAAGGCAATGCTGGTTGTGCTCGATGCCCTATCACTCATACTAGTGAGAACTGGACATTTCAGAGGAAAGGATAAGAATCAGAGATACAGATTTCCTCCTAGTCTCTAAACTAGGGACTGGCCTCATGTATGCTCTTGATTCATAAACATTAAGGATGATGGTTTCACTCAGTAAATTGTCAGAATCCTGGAGTACCTCCCAGAGTACTGCAAAGACACTAAAGAAACTTAGGACCTATTTCTTGTAAATCCTTGTAGAGGAATTTGCGATCTCTACTTATAATGTTCAGAGAATCAGCACACTGCAAGAGGACTGAAAGGAACTTCTGGCACTCTTCCTCCTGAGTGAGGAGTGTCACTGTTATTCTCCATGCAATAAGTGGTTACCCCCAGAGGGTCTAAATGATGGAGGAGGACTGAAGGGAGCAACCATTGCCACAATGTGAGGATGGGGTTATAAATGCCTGGTGGAAGGCAGCAGAGAGGAGCAAAGGAAGCAAGAGCATCCTCAGAGCCTGAAAGAAGCTTAAAAGACATATAGACATGGCACTTAGGGACATGGTTTAGTGGTTCAGTAGAGGACTTGGCAGTGTTAAGGTAACGGTTGGACTCGATGATCTTAAGGGTCTTTTCAAACCTAAATGATGCTATGATTCTGTGACGTTATGGAGAGAACCAGTTGGGATTCAGCTGCTCAGCAGTTCATCTTCAGTGCATGGGTGCCATGTCTTCATTTGGACATCATTCTCTGAGGCCCCTTAGGTGGCTGAAGCCCATCTTTCCCTCTCTGGGTCATGCTCGTTACCCACCTGACGAGCAGTGACATGGTGAAGCTCATGTCTTCCCTGTTGGTGTCTGATCCAATACCTAAATTGTCTAAAAAAAGAGGGGCCCTGGAGAGGGGTATGAGCCCCTCACTACAAGAAAGACATTGCTGGAACATGTCCAGAGGAAAGTAGCAAAGCTGTTGAGGGCTCTGGAGCACAAGTCTTATGAGGAGCAGCTGAGGGAACTGGGGTTGTTTAGCCTGGAGAAGAGGAGGCTGAGGGGAGACCTTATTGCTCCCTACAACTACCTGAAAGAAGGCTGTAACGAGGTGGGGGTCGGTCACTTCTCCCAGGTAATGGATAATAGGATGAGGGGAAATGGTCTGAAGTTGCGCCAGGGCAGGTTTAGGTTGGACATTAGGGAAAATTTTTTCACTGCAAGGGTTGTCAAGCATTGGAATGGGCTGCCCAGGGAAGTGGTTGAGTCCCCAGCCCTGGGGGCATTTAAAAGCTAAGCAGATGAGGTGCTTAGGGACATGGTTTAGTGGTGGGATGGCAGGGTTAGGTTGACGGTTGGGCTTGATGATCTTAAAGGTCTTTTCCAACCTAAATGATTCTATGATGCTATGATTCTATGAGTGTCAGTCCAGGGATAGAAATGGACGTTGCCATAGCTAAAGCTTTAGAGCATGAGTTAAAGAACTAAAATTTGGTAGCTGGAGATTAAAAAAACTATCTCTAATATTTGATTGGGAATATCATAGAATCATAGAATCATTTAGGTTGGAAAAGACCCTTACAATCAGAGTCCAACCATTGACTTAGCACTGTCAAGTCCACCACTAAACCATGTCAATAAGGACCACATCTACGTGTCTTTGAAATACCTCCAAGGATAGTGACTGAATCACTTCCCTGGGCAGCCTGTTCCAATGCTTAAATACCCTTTTGGTGAAGAAATTTTTCCTAATGTCTAACCTAAACCTGCCCTGGTGCAACTTCAGGCCATTTCCCCTTGTCCTATCGCCCGTTACCAGGGAGAAGAGACAGACCCCCACCTTGCTACAGCCTCCTTTCAGGTAGTTTTAGAGGGTGATGAGGTCTCCCCTGAGTCTCCTTTTCTCCAGGCTAAACAACCCCAGTTCCTTCAGCTGCTCCCTATCAGCCTTGGGCTTCAGACCCTTCACCCTTGTTGCCCTTCTCTGGACACACTCCAGCCTCTCCATGTCCATCTGGGAGTGAGGGGCCCAAAACTGAACACAGTATTTGAAGTGCGGCCTCACCAGTGCCCAGGACAGGGGCACGATCACTTCCCTACTGCTGCTGGCCACACTATTCCTGATACAAATCCTTTCATCTGCAATTACAAGTGGATGCCCTGTATAAGCAAGAGGAGAACACTTGAAGGCTATAAAACCAGAATGTGTTTGGGTCTGGATTTCTCAGTTTTAGCAAATCTCAGTGAGATGTCCTTTCACACAATGTGTCTTTGTGGACCACTCTTGAACAGTGTTAGATGAAGATCCTAACTCTAGGAGAAGTCTCTTCATCAACATCTTATGGAAGGAAAGCAGCTTTTGTGGCAAAGTCACGCCATGCCTGTGGGTTCATATGAAATCCTAACTTTACTTGAAAGCTGCATTTGGGAAAGCACCAGCTTGCCTCCCAGTAGCACTGATGGGGCGCAAGCAATCATTTGAACCTAGCCTGAAAAGTGAAGGATAACAGCTTTTTCAGCCCCAAGCCCCATTCCTCTGCAATTACTGACATGACAGCTTTGTAATTATTGAGATGATGGCTAAAACCCATTATGCCATGAAAATGCCTCTCATTACACTCTACCAACTTCAATTTTGTGCCTTGTTCTCAGAGGCATGATGTAACAAGGTGCATCTCTGTTCTGAAGAGCAAACAGTGCCATTACCTCCTGGGTAACAATGAGAAGAAAATGAATAGAGGCTGAAATGAAGTGCCATTATAAGAAATTGGTTGATTATTAGCCTGTATTTGCTAGTGCAGTTACAGAGCTCAGCTCTGTACAAAAGCAAAAACCACAAAAAGCATAAACACAGTTTGTGGCTCAAATTTCAGATGCATGCTGGCAGCCTTTGGTACCTGTGGAATTGTCAGTGGAGTCCCTGTGGACCTCCAGCCTTGGACTTCTTTGGCAATACCTTATCTGATCTGGAGGCAGTGGGTTGACTTTGATTTATGTGATTCTGGTTCAGTTCTTAACTTTGTAAAACAAACATGTTGTTTGCAAAGCTGAAAAAGAAAGCTACCTGTTTCGATCAGAAGTTTTTTTGGGACAAAGAGTATTTCTCACTGCGTTCCTAGCACAGTAAGCATTGATCTCAGATGGTGTCTTGCTTTAATACAGTAATTAATGAAACAGTAATGATATTTCCTTTGTGCTAATTTTCCCTGAGCAGGTTTCCATGGCAACAGTCCATGCACAAGCTTCTTGTCTGAAGCAAATGTGAAGTTATTTGAATCATTTAAATTCTTTTAAAGAAAGAGGAGTGGTGTAACTGAAATTAACTCAGATTTACTGCAAGACGAAAGTAAAGGCAGGGAAAGTTACCTCCGGTCTGCTGATACACAAACTTTTTACCCTGCATTAATTCACTGGTGTGTTTGAACCCTCCAAGCTACCATAGGAGCTTTTATCTCAGAAATGTATGTATTTTCACTACATTTATTTTTTCTCTCTCTAGCCATTTTCTGTCAACAGAATCCATGCTCATTTTACACTAGGATTGCAGTCTGCATCAGATCTCCATCTTTATACTCCTGAGAGGGATGAAGACCATATTCTTGCCTGACTTCTTCAGCAGCTATAATGAATGAGCAGACAATCCCCAGGCTGGGTAAGAGGCAGAATAAACAGCAGGAGGAAATCTCTTCTGCTTCATCATCTCTTTACTTCTCTGGGAACCAAGGTCTCCCCTAGAAATAAAATCATACCGACCCCGGTTTGCTGGGGTGGTATATGCCTCTTGGGTCCTAAGCTCACAGTATGCTGGGTATATGAAGACTCAGACAGCGAAGGAGGTTTGTTTAATTTGAAAGAAAAATAAAATCACTAAATAATTTGATATTTACAGGTGACAAATGGGTGGAACAGCAGACCTTCCATTTTGACATTCTAGTAAAACCTCTCTGCCCATTTTTGTTGGCCTACTCCAAGGACAAAGAAGATGAGGGACATGGGACCCTATGCAGCATGATCCTTTTTGGCTGCTGATCCCCGTATGTGTCTTCTGCCAAAAGAAATGTTCCTTGAGAGCAGATGGTGAGGCAGTTCTACAAGAGAAAGTTTGGGATGGCGAGAAGTATTCTAGACCCAGAGCTTCTTATAATTTATTTGCTGTATCAGTGAATACTTTCATAGCCAAAGAGAGGCAAAGCAGCAAATGGCTTCTGGAGAGAAAGGAAAAGTATTAATTATAATGCAGATCTCTTAGGCATGTTCTTTCTAATGCATGAGAAAGTGCCTCAGCAGATCAGGAGACAGACAATATCAATAATCACTTGATTTCCCTTCTGGTGTGAAATTCTTAATATATCATGGTGAATTCATCTTTAAAAGGCTTTGCTTCCAATTTTTAAGGAAAAAACCCAGCAAATATTTTCTTTCACTAATTTTGTGGTTGCATTCATCCAGAATCAGAGCCTAGAACTGTTGATTGGCTACATGTATAAGGCCTGTATGCACCTGATTCTTTGGGCAAATCTGTGAAACATATTGAACTAATTGGGATATGAACAAAATTTGGTACTGGGACCCAGTCTGGGATGGAATATTAGAATTGGATAATTGAATATTATTAGTTGGTATCTAAAATAAAAACATGGGTTTAACACCTTGGCAACTTGGTAGAAGAAGGTTCTTGGCCTCTCCAAAATGTAAGGGCATCTTCAGCTAAGGACTGAATTTAAAGGCAGACTTAATAGAGATCACAGTGACACTTTTGAGAATATCAGCTCATTTCTGGTCTGTGAAGTGCAGATGTCCTACAACACTGTTGTTCCAATATTTTAGTTCAGGTCACTCCTAGAGACAAGGCATTGGGCTAGAAGGACAATGGAACCAAACTTTTAGACTCATTCTTCACCCATGCAAAGTCTGGAAATGTGGCTTACTAAATTTGGGACTGGAGAAGGTCCACATTGCTGAGTCTGAAGAAAAGAGAAAGCTGAGCTATTCAAGAGCTCCCTCATTCTTTGTTTTTCAGGTCTAAAAATACCTTTACATAAGAGCCTTCAAACCACTTTTTGTGCTAAACACACAAATGGAAATCTCACAGCACTACACACATTATTTCAGTAAAATAAATATTGTTGCCTTTAATATTTAAAGACATTTTTGAAACAGCCACAGAGGATGAAAAATACAAGCCAGCAAAAGTGCTATGTGTCTTGGAGTCCTACAGAGGCGTATTTCAATTCTCCTGCTTTAATTTCTTTAGCTCTCAAGGAATCCCAGTGTCTCTGAAATGGCATGCTGGGCAGCAAAAACAGAGCTGTTGTCCCCAGGGCTTCTTTGGCTCTTTATTATTCACCATCACAGGAATTTTTGTTCAGTGTAGGCTGAGGAACTGCATCATGTACTCCTCAAAGCTGTGAGACTAGCAAATACGCTACATCCACTGTATCCCAAACACCAGCAGGCGCTATCCGATCCTTAAGTTAGGACAGGGGACAAGGGATTTCCTTAATTCTGTCTGTGCTATCAGAGCACAGTTCAACATCTGTTGAAGTTAATGGGAACTTTGCTGCTGGCTTTATTGGGATGAGGAGAACTGGTATGAGCAGAGACTTTTGTCCTTCATAGACTGATTTCAGATGAGGTTTCTTGTCTTAACCCCATCTCAGAGCTGCGTGACTGACCCTGCCAGATCTGTAACAATTGAGCTTGTCCCTCCGTGATACTGAAGACACAGCCAGGGTGCCATGAAGTAAACAGCAAACCTGTGCTCCAAAAACCTGTACCTTCAGGTGGGTTCCCTGGGACACTCACATTTTATGTGTGTCAAATTATACAGGTGGATGATAAGCTTAGAAAGTTGTGAGGGAAGCAAGTGGGTGAATTCTCAAGCAGTGGATGGCAGGCCAAATCCAGAGTGATACCGCATGTAATTGGTGACAGTTTCTGGGACCAGAATTGCTAGCAAAAAAGCAGCCATGAATTCTCTGTTGGATTCTCCTAATTCCTTTAATTTTGCGTACAGTACAGGGAGGGAGAGATAACCCATTGCTGATTCATTCATTGAAGACCCTGATAAAGGCTCTAGAGCACAAGTCTTATGAGGAGCGGCTGAGGGAACTGGGGTTGTTCAGCCTGCAGAAGAGGAGGCTGAGGGGGGACCTTATCGCCCTCTACAACTGCCTGAAAGGAGGTTGTAGCAAGGTGAGTGTTGGTCTCTTCTCCCAAATAGCAAGTGATAAGACAAGAGGAAATGGCCTCAAGTTGTGCCAGGGGAGGTTTCAGTTGTATACTGGGAAAAAATCTTCACCAAAAGAGTTGTCAAGCATTGGAACAGGCTTCCCAGGAAAGTGGTTGAGTCCCCAACCCTGGAGGTATTTAAGACACATGTAGATGTGCCTGATCCTGTTTAACAAGGCCTGTTGCAATAGGAGAAGGGGCAATGGTTTTAAGTTAAAAGAGAGTAGATTCAGGCTAGATATAAGAAGAAATTTTTTTACAATGAGGGTGGCAGGACACTGGAACAGGTTGCCCAGAGAGGTGGTAGATGCCCCATCCCTGGGAACTTTCAAGGTCAGATTTGACAGGGCTCTGAACAACCTGATCAGATTGAAGATGCCCCTGCTCATTGCAGGGGGTTGGACTAGATGACCTTTAAAGTTCACTTTCAACCCAAACTATTCTATGATTCTATGATTTTATGTGGTATTTAGGGACATGGTTTAGTGGTAGACTTGGCAGTGTTAACAGTTGGACTGGATGATCTTAAACGTCTTTTCCAACCTAAATGATTCTCTCATTCGTTGATTCTGAACAGGTGAACTATGAGAGCTGCTGCCATCAGAAAAAAATACCTATTATTTTAGAGACTAATAAAATTAAGGGTACCCATATGGCTCAGGTGCATGGATGCATACACATTTCTGCACAAGTACTTGGCCATTTTTGAATTTTGCATTTCTGGATTAATTTTCTGGGATCTGATTTTTCTGCTGGAGTTATCCCAATGCAATACTGGAGTCATACCGTGATGAATCAGATCCTTTCTGTGCACAACATGCACAATCAAATATAACACAGGCATCATAGCCAGTGAACTTAGGGCTGCATTGCAATGCCCATAAAAGCAGAATTCAAACGCCTTTCCTTCCTCAGTCTGTTTCCCAATTATTGCATTTCATTGTAAGAGTGATTATGTATATTCCCCACATCTGGCACCATAGTCCTTCCCAAGGATCATTTTGTACTGCCCTCTCTCATTTAACTGGAAGATTGCCACTCTGTTGAGCAGAGGAAGGTTTGTCAAAAAAGGTTCATTTGGGGACTGTTCTCCTGTTTATTTTCTATGGAATTGTACTCTCACAAAGTCTTATCTTAAAAACAGTCAGAGCAAAGAGGGTGGAAATGCTCCTGGCAAAATTATCTACTCCAGCTGCCGGCCCTAGGACAGGGCAGACTGTCTTTATGGACCATTTAAACATTGTCTTATGGCAATTTCTCAGAGAGTTTCATCATATGGGGCCAATAGTTCCAAGAACACACTTAAGAAGACTTAAGAAGACATTCCAGTGAGATTTTCACTGGAAAAACCCTCTTCCTCCTCAGCCCCTTGTAGATGCTCCAGGCTACATCAGCACTCAGAGATCCCGCATACCCCGCGCTCACCAGGAAGAGGGTGGCTTCATCACTGAAATGCCTTACTACCCAAAACAGGATAGCTGCATCCAAAACACCTGTTTGGAACAGTCCCTATCATGTGCCAGTCCTTCAACTACCTGCAGAAATTGTGCAGAGGAGAGTTAGCTAGTCCAGGCTGCAACAGTGCCAGGACAACAAGGGACTGTTGTAGAGGTTTAGCAGAATAGGTAATTAAGTTTGAGCGTTCAACTCTGTCTCTGCCACTGTTTATTGCTTGTACAGGTCCAGCTTTGGAGTTTTCCTTCACTACACGGTGAGCAGTCTGATCTTGGTCATCATCATGCTGTAAGCAGTGCTGAACACACTCATGTGCGGCTGGGAAATGCTCAGGTTTGGTGACTGCTCAGCCAATTTAAGTTGCAAAATGTTAGTTTTCTTTTCAACTCTGCTCACATTTCCCTGATCTGAGCTCCACTGAGCTGTGGAACAAATAAGTGTTTATACAGAGCACTGCTTGAAAGGAAATTCTAGGGTTTAAAAAGGTTGTTATTTCTTGGGACAGATGTGGCTGTTTCTGCCCTGTACAGTGATGCAGTGCAGGGGCTGAGCTGATTGCATTGCAATGGAATATCGTCTGATGCTGACACGATAGGAGGCTGGGGCTCTTTGGGCACAAGGATGTCTGGGCTGCATCCCTTGTGCTGCTGGAGCAGTAGCCAAGCACTGGCATCCAGGGTGCCATACTAAAGCATTTCTTGTGCTTGCTGCATGCCTATTTATATAGTAGATGTGTCCCCGTCTCCTTGCAATTCTTCGATCCTGCTGCCGCGAAATGATGCCAGAGAGGGGCTCAGCTGGTTATTAACAATCTAGTTTCCAGCGTTGCTTTCCCAGCCTTAGCCGTTCCTGCTAAGGGGGCCTCTGCTCTTGGTGAAATGATGCAATTGAATCTCCTCGGCCATCTCCTTACTGGCCTCTTGGTGGTAGTCTTAACACAGCATATTCTCCAGCTGCTCTGGCTGCCTTTAACTAAAGGAGTCAATCTCCACCCTACTCTAGGAGAACTAATGTTTTTAAGTAGATACTAAATATATACAAAGTTTATGGACACAAAGCAAGATTTTTAAAGGATTTGCCAGAGATACAGAAGTTCCGCATCGCTGATCCATGCTGACCTACTTCAGGGCTTCACCTGGTATGCAAAGCCCGGTGCTGAGATCTGTCAGATATCCCTGCAGCACAGATGTTTGGATCCAGTGCATACAGTGAGGCAACGAAGCCAAAATGAATAGGGAGGTTGTCATTTGCATACTTAGCAGTTTATTTAGTGCCAGGCAAAAAAAAAGTGTGTTTTGCCACACTGCTGTCAGGAATATGCTCTAGTGAATACAGTGGCAGGTTTAATTCAGTGTCTCCTTTCTAATGGCCAAGGAACAGCCTAATAGTGCAGAGGAAACACCACGCAGAGTCTGAGGAATTCAAGGTACATAAGATTTGTTAGAGCCTTCCTGCAAATCTCAACCCTTTGTGCCAAAATGGGGTTAAGACCTCAGTCTGTATTTAGAAAATCCCCAAGAAGCATCTGGATCAGGGTGAAAATAAGGATGGTTTCAACCAGTGGTTTGCGTCAAAGTCTAAGCATGGGTTCTAATCTTGTGTTAAGAACTACTTAACTGCCCCAAGCTCAGCTCTTGATGACCAAGAAGCCATTGGTGAATAAAACTGACCTCGAAGTTTGGGACACTTGATTGGAATAAGTAGAATTATGCATTGCAAGTTAAGTTCCTCAAACTGACTTAATCTTCCCACTGTGAACCAGACATAATCTGCAAACCATTCTTTTTTTTCTAAACATTTGCTGATGGGTTCATACCATGGATCTGCTCATAGTTCTTTTCAGTAGATGCCTTGGACACTCAAACTATGAACAGCTTCTGCTCTGCAATGAGTTGAATGAAGGCTTTTCTAAAGCAGAAAATAGTTTCTAAGGAGTTAATACGTAACCAGTATATATAAAGATATTTGCTAAATATATAGTATATACTGAAGATATTTATTGTGGCTGCAGTTAGGCTGGGGGAAGTGCTACCCCTCTCAAATCAGGCTCAGCAGGTATGAAGCTGGATGGCCCTCGATGCAGGGTTCCTCTGTCAATTGATGTGTTCCTGTGGTTGCAGCTCTTTTGGCAGATCTTCAGCCTCTCCCAGTATTTCAGCAAGTTGCTTTTTACAGGTAACACCAGGTGAGGGTCAACAGCTTTTATATTGATGTCAGGTATCCTGAACTATCACATCCCCCCAAGATACAACTCAGTTTTCCCATTTTGAGGTCTTGGGGAATAATTTCACACAAGGTAGCTTTCCCCATTTACCCTGTGAAGAAGAATAAAAAGAAAGATAACGTGGAGATAAGAGAGAAAAGAAGAAAGTCAGACATGACTATCACAAGATAAAGACTTCACAATTATGGAATTAGAAGCAAATGGCACTACAAATATACTACAGAGTTATGTTCAACCCCTTCCCTTCTCCTATTAGCCCTGTCAGGCAATGGTTTAAATGAAGATAAGTGGTTCTTATATCCTTTGCCATTCTCTGAGACCACTAAAACAGAAAGCGTCCAACACCTGCTGCAAGCATACTAATAATCAGATGAAAAATTAATGCCTACAGACCCTCAGAGTTAACTCTCCCCTTCAGCCATTCTCAATTAATAAGGAAGAAGAATGCTGCAGATAGGAAACAGGCCCTAAATATCTGCCCTAGGAGGGGCCTTTAAAGATCATAATTGCTGGCAGGATAATGATTAGGACATGGGGATTTTTCTGTCTCTGTAGTGAAGCATGGAGTGTTCCCCTTTCACCAGTAGAGTGATGAGGTGGGCAAAGGGGCGGCAAAGACCCCTTCTTCCTTGCACATTGCAGGATAAGCCACCTTAGTGGCCCAAACATTGCATATGGGAGCCAGGAGACCTGGTTCCTGTCCTCATTTTGTCACTGGCTGGGTCAGGTTGGCCAGCTGTCATCCCATGTCTGTGCCTCAATTTCCCTTACTCTTAATGCCTTGAGTAAGACAGATTAAAACTGTTCTCTCTGAGGTTTTACCTCTATTATTTAGCATAATCTAAAAAAAAAAAAAAATATCAATATTTTTGCTGGTCTCCTGTTGTTCCTTTAATTCTTCATCCCTTATGCACTCAGTCTTTACACCTGCAGCATTTTTGGCTTGACACCTGCCCACAGAGTGGCTGCACTGACACCAGGAAGGCTCAAGTCCTGTCCCCCAGGTCTGTGCGGCTGCGGCCTCCTTGGACACAGCGTAACCCCAAACACCAGCTCTGCTCTCAGGATCCTCTTTCCTTTCTCCTCCCCTGTTGCTGGCTCCATGCACCTCCCCTTGGCGCTATGAAGAACCGTGGTGAAGGTAGGAACAAAGCCACCAGGTTTAGCACAATCTCCCCCAAGGACCTTTCCTTATCTGCTGCTTGCAGTCTGACTCCGTTGCCTTGGCATACCTCCTGCTGCCCAAATATGAACAATGTCAGCAAGACCCAGCTGGAGCAAAGGAATATTTTTTAGTCCATTTCTCTGGGGAAAAGCTCTTATTACCCTGTGATTGTCCCTTCCTTTCTATGTTTCTGCAGCGTGGAAACAGGTCTGAGTGGAGCTTGGAAGCAAAACCTCCTTGCCAGGCCTCAACACTCTTGGCTTCGCCCTTCCAAGGCAACAGGGCAACAACATTCTAGGGCTTCACTGGGTGTGGAGAAAGACCTTTTTCGAAACTGGACTGTGAGCAGTGTGGGGACAGGATGAAATCCAGGGACTTTGTGCACGTCCAGCTGAGCTGCTGTAGAAATGAAAAGTTGATCACACTTTTTTCCTTGTTCTCTCCCTCTTTGCTTTCTTCTGCTGGAACCTTTGATCTCAAGAAAATGGGTGCTATTATGTGCTCCAGGTGATTTTCAGTGGCAGAAATGAAGCAAACTGCCCATTAAGGGTTACAATTGCTAGCATAACAGAATCAAAATATTATCTTGCTCAAGTACCTACTATCCCTCACTTTGCGGCAGCGACAAGGGGAATAAGTCCCTGTAGACTGCCACATCAGACAGCCTTTCTTCTGCATGGGTTGCAGAGGTTGTGGCACAGGGGAGCTGTCAGGCAGGTCCTGGGCTGCCTTGCGATGCTGCTGACAGTTGCCATGTTGCGTTTGCCCAATGTTAATGACAATGAAGAGTTTCTTTAATCAGTGGATGGCTACTTTGCTGTCTGCATGGTGTCCACATTCAGTTCTTGGCTCTCCTATAAAAATGCTCATGTGAAATCGTCAAAAGCAAGTGCCTCAGTTTCCCTTCTGTGCCACAGAAACTGTGCTTCTGTTTCTCTGTTACAAAAAAGGAGGAGTGGCATTGCCCATACTTTGCTGGAATGCTTTGAAAATGCTTTCAGAGTGTGAGATGTGACTGTGTATTATCTTCAGGACTCTCTGTGGTTAAGGATTTTTTGTTTATTTGTTTGCTCTGTATTAATTTTTGGCTTCACTAGCAGGAATTTCACATGAAACCCCATTCTGAGAAAAGTATTATCTCCCATTTAACTCATCTTGGCTGGGAAAGATAGTCTTGGAAGGGCCTGTCTGCACTGGACACTCTTCAAGTATTGGACATTTGGATGAATGAAAAGCATGCTGAAGCTGGGTACAGCTCTGCCAGAAAGGAAGAACACATAAACATTGCAATGCTGTTTTATTTTATTTTATTATTCCTGTTGCTCCATTTTTCATGTGAGCTCGTCTTTCTATGGATTTCTGTCTTGAGTTCTAGTTTTCATGTGGACTCTAATATATAGTAAGAGTTGAGTTCACAGTTTTCCTTTTTCTACAATGCAGGAGTTAATAAGGACTTTTTCCTCTACCTCGCTGCTTATTTTCATGAAACTTGTAAGACAATATCTTTGAAGGCCCTTTCCCTGTGCCAATTCGGTTTTGATTCATCACCAGATTAAAAAAAAAGTAAGACATATGTATGCACAGGGGGGGAGGGCTCATGGGTGCAAATCCTGATGTCTATAAAGGGAAAGAAATCCTCTGTTCGCTAGATTACAATGGAGGGAAGGGGAAATATCCTTTTTAGGGAAAAAAAAAATTGGTCTGCAGCACAGGTCTCTAGGAAAATAGAGCCAACGTCTTTGCCTAATTCACAAAGCCATGCTTGATGAAATAGCTGCTGTGCTGTCTGAGTGGCAGGAACGTCTGCTGTTTGCTGGAGAGGCAGCCAAGTAGAACAGAACGGGAAGGCTTAAAATTAAGTTGACTAAACTACTCCTGTGGCCACATGGGCATCTCCATGGTGGCACTGAGAAGTTCCTGAACTTCTGGTTTTTGAGTTTTTCTACCCAACCTTGTCCAGGAAGGACAGAGATCTCTCCCTAGAAATGTTCTTAGAAGGATGCTGAGATGAGTGCATTATATTTGCTATTTCAGTTGGGACTTCCACCCCCAGTTGGTTAAACAGCTCTGTTAAGTGTTGGCTTAATACAATGTATCTCCAAACCTTAAAGAAGAGAGACTGAGAATAATTTGACTGGGCACCACTAAGGCAGCTGGTGGAGAAATGTTTGGTGTTACAGGTGCTGTGACCAAGGGTATGGTTTCAGCTTTTAACATTGCTTTTACAGTAACAAACCACACACAGTTATTTATTTTCTGAACATGCTTAATTGAGCTCCCAAGAATTCATGAAGCTTGTTTGGTTTGATAAGCAAACCAGATTGTTTGGGTTGTTTTGCTTGTAGTACTATTTCTTGGTGAATATTTCACACTAGCATAGCTGGTGTGATAAGCCAAGTATCACCTCATCATACTCTATAGCAGGATGTTCAGTCTATGTCCATACCTGATTGTGTAACTGGTCTGCAAAAACACCTGGTAATCTTATGATCAGAGTCCTTCTTTGGTAAAGACGACTCTTAATTTGTTTGTCTTCCTTCCTAAATAAAATACTTAATAATAATTGATGATAAAATCTAATTATTGAAAAGTTGTTAGTCAGATTCAGCTATGATACTCTCCATCATTAATTTTCTTCTACTACTTACTGTGGAGCCACTTGGTAAGAAAGGTGTAATCCAGTTATGAACTTCTCCTCCATTTTGCATCTAATACTAAAATGCCCTTTTGTGAGCAGCTTGATAAAGTTAATAAAGGCATGGTTGTGTACATCTGTAGCTTCTACAAAACCTCATGTTCTGAAACTTGCAGAAAAGCCTTTAGGGAGCAGAGCAGTGTAAATGGAATTGCTAACCGTGAATGAGTATATCAGAGCAGTGGGGCCAGTGTGCAACCAAGGCTCTGCCGCACTATTCTCTGTAACCACAAAGGAAGGCAACGTCTGTTCCTTGGGGTGTCCGTTCATGGGCAGATGAGGGAGAGTTATGGAAAGAAACGAGGCTGATGAGGACCAGATGAACGACCCCATGTCAAAAAAGAAGACCTGGGGATTGAATGTTGATCTTTGGAGCCCTTGGTTAATCTCCAGCCCTGCTTGCTTTCATAGTTCTTTTATATTTGCATAAATGGATTTCTACATGTACCATTATGCACATTTTCACAACTGAAAGTTCCTTTTCCAAACTCTACCAAATCAAGCAAATAGGGCTCTAAGAGAAAACTCTCATAATACCTGATAGGGAGGGAACTGACTGACCTTTGCATTATTCTAGACTCATCCATTATTTCAAGGATAATCCCTACCTTCCTTAGGGTTTTCTTTTTTTTATAAAACTTGTAAGATTGCAAAAAGGATATTATTATACGTCAAGATCTTTTTCAAAAATTCTTCAGAGAAAACATTCATAGAATTGTTATAATTTTCTATTAAACTCTTTTATTAAACTATTTTTTTTTCTAGCCTGCCTTGTAAGGAAGCATGTATATGTGCACTGCAAGCTGTATTGCAGTTCCTCTTGGAAGTGTTTATGAACAGTATTAACCAAATCCTACCTAGATTAATGGCACACACTTGTGTGTGCTGGTACACTTTGTACGCACCTGCACACATTGTGTATGTGTGTGAACATGCATTAAGTAAGATCAGCAGCTTCTAAAATTTGCATTTCATGTCCTTGGTTATGAGGTGCCCGTTTGAAAAGCAAAAGAGAAGTGTTCTTATCTGTGAGAACCATAAAATAAAATAAAATAATAAATAAACAAAATGAAACAGAATAAAACAAACCAAAACGTTCAACATTATCCCTGTTTAATGATCAGCAAAGAAATCTTAGTGAGAATAAATCTTCCTTTAATGTTTGGTCCACTGCACTCGTATATACGTATATACCTATTACCAACTTACTATAATTCATTAAATCAATTAAATCACCTTCTCTGATATTTCCCATTCAGGGAAGCAAACCACTTAATCTGCAAGTGATAACTGTTGAGAATACCAAACATTGTTTGAATGGAAGATGTTCCCTGACTTGAGAGATGGAAAGATCGTTACACTTCTGGGACTCACTGGCTCCTTTATCACATTAATTGCCCCACTGTGGTGTCTCCAGAAGGAAGAGGGTGAGTCCTTCCAAACCCCTGGGAAGGAAAGTACAAGAAGAGAGATTGCACCTAAGGTTTATGCTTTTCAGGTGAAAGGAGCCCAGGCTCAGCTGCTCAGCTGGTGTCCTCCAGCCCAGCTCCAGCAGCGGTGCTTGCAGCAGAGCCGTGCTGGCTGATGTCAGCTAAGGGCCAGAGGCAAAAGCAACATCCTTTGCTTGGGTGGCATTTCAAGAGTAACAGCATCGAATGTGTTCAAGTTTATAATGTTTTACATAGAGTGGGGAGCAGCCAACCTTTCTTTTCCCACGTACATTCTGGTGACATTAACACTTCTTGCTTTGGCGGGCAGCCTCTGATGCCCAAACCTACCCAATACATGATATGTCTCAACAGTTCCTGGTACACTCTGTGACATTTCTGTCCATCTTGATTCTGTCTGCAGTCAAGACTTCTTCTCTTAGATGGAGTGCTCCTGGATGAGCCAGAAAACCTTTATATTTTTCATTACCACCATTGTCAGCTGCTGCTGGCTCACAGCACAATGAAGGGTCTCCAAGTCTTGTGATCTCTCCTGCCTGAGTTCTTTCTCTGTGTACTCACATGGTGCTGAAGTCATGTGTAGATGAACCAGGATAAGAGTTTCCCTGCAGGTTTGATGACCAGCGTATTGGAGAATAGTCGCCAATGACACAGTATCTCCTGTCTGCGTAGATAGTGGAAAATTCAGGGCAGGAGGCAATGGGCATTCAATTTGAACGTCCTACATCCTATATAAGACTTCTAACCCTAAGAAGAGTGGTGACCTTTCTAGACTGATGGTAAAGAAGATTATAAAGTGGCCCATCCAGTGTGGAAGACTGAATGTAACTTGCCCCAGAAAACTTTTAATGCTTTTTCCTGTGAATAATTTCTTAGGATGGGTCAGGACTCCCATCAGATAGATGCTGAGCTTTACGCTCGACCCTTGTCCTGCTCACATGATGGACACTACCTGTTTTAAGTGATGAGGGATGCTGGGACCTCAGTTCCCAGGTATTTATCTATAACACCATCCCTTGGCTGTGAACAACTCCTAGCTTGGGCCAGGACCTGAAAAAGGAAGTGAATTTCTCCACTTAAGAGGGCTTCTTGTGCACAGGGCTGTGCTGGTACCAGTAAGCTCTTAGATGTTGGATACAGGAGGTCTGTGGTTCCTCGTGGAGAATCAGACACTCTTGTTGACACTTAGTGTCTTTCTACAGTTAATGGGGTAAAAAAAACCAGGAAAAAAAAGAAAAGGTATGTCTCAATTGATAGAGATTTTAGGATGGAATAAACTTCTCTTTGGAGATATCCATTTGTCTCACTGACCACTGTAAGAGGTGAGGCTAATTTTTCAAAGAATCTGGTGTCAGGTGAATCCAATCCTGCATGACAGGGTTACATATGTGCTAAAAAAAAGTTCTTAAAGGATAATGGCCCCTAACTGTTGGGGGCTGGTACTTAGGGTGACATTTAGATGGTAACATCTGAAGAGAATCTCTAGTTCCTCAGCTCCCTTCTTCCAGGTTTAGATAGTACTGGTTTTTTCCCTCTGTCTATATAGATTTTTCTCTTGGATCAAGAAAAGTCTACTACTAAGAGGAGCAGGGGCAGTGTCTCTGCAGTGCTCATGACGGCAGAGTGAAGCCAGACGTAGTAGGGGGAAAGAAAAAAAAAAGCAGCAAAATCCTTACTCTTGGCAAAACTACAAAACCTGAAAGGACAGGATTAGATCTGTGCTAAACAATTCAGGCCTGGGTCCAGCTGTCTTTCATGCATGCTGCTTTAGCAAAGTGGCTGCTCTTGGCTAGTCTTGAGACATCGCTTTTAAGTGGTATGATAAAGATTTATATTATTAGCCACGAATAAAATTCCTACAGTTTTTTGGGATTGAGGTATTACAAACCTCCTCATTAGCTTATGTTATTGTCTTCTGCTTTATTATTTTTTAAAAATATTTCTTCAATCATTGATGAATCTCTCTTTTTATAGTAGATATCAGTGATTTCTGTGATGCATGTGTTTTCTATTTTCTCCTCTACAGAATACCAGATAGTCATGAAAAATGGTTACAATAAGTTGTCCACGTGACCCATATGTAGATAAATGGGCCTGCCTTTCAGGACAGGCAGGGAAAGATTGTGTAATTTAAAGGAAAGTCTGAAGTTACCTGTAAACTCAAATAGATGCAATAATAATCTGCCAAAAGTTCATGTGCTATTTGTGCCAGGGAATTGTCTGTCACCAGGGACTGGTGGTGGGGTCACATGTAAGAGTGCTGTTTATGGGCTATTTTCTTTTTAGAGCTTAAATCAATAAGCTGATTGAGCTGAGCTGGATCGATCCATCTGAGTTTTATTTACAATTATCCTTTAATGGTTAATACAGTAGTGCTCTATAACTGAACATACTACAGCGATTCTTTTTGTGGCAATATATCTTCAGCTCAGTCTTAATCCAGCTGAATTCAATGTGTTCATAGCAGTATAGCTGTGCTTAAGCCCTTTGCTAAGTGGGCACCTATGCAAGGATTTGCAAGATGTTGACGGGTGGTAACAAAGGCTCACGCGTTAGTCAAAAGGAGGACAGACACACAACGTTCCCTCATTAGCGGATGTGGAAATAAACCTCCTGCAGAGGGTAAGTCAGTGTACGGGTAATTTTCTGAAGGGACTTCCATTTGTTATTGGGTGAACCTAGGAAAAATCTTCGCTCAAGCTTAGGCTTTTGTGAATAGCTTTCTTAAGGAATAGCCCTGCCTTAAAGAACAACGTCTCCTCTCTTTCCATGAATGCCTACCCTATTTGCCGGAAGCCACCCACGTCTGTAGTCCAGTGCTGATGGGCCAGCAGTTAGAGATGAGAACTGCTTGACAGAAAAGGACAGCAAGAAATTGCAAGCAAGTGTGAAGTAGCTGGCCTTTCCAAAGGTCCCCATGGTTTTGCCACCACAAAATAAGCTGTTCGGGATGTTTCTGGGAAAGGGTTGTTAATTTTCCCACCACAGATCTCTCTTTTAAAAATTGTCCTTATGCAATCTTTATTATTTCAAATGTTAGGCTAGCAATATTCCAAAAATGCAAAATTAGATTCTAATCTCTGTTCTGTGCATATAAAACTGGGTTATGTCCACAGGTCTCAGTTCCGTAAATGTATGCTACTGAAGATGAGACAGTTGTCTATGTTCTCTAGATATGCAAGGAAGATGATAGCCTGAAGAAGTTAATTAATATACACCTACTATCGAGAAGCCTCAAACTTCTCTGTAAGTTTAAACCAGTTTATTCACACATACTACAATTGAAGCACAAGGACATCAAGATATTGTGTATCAGAACCAGAAAGTTCCCATTTCACTGAGAATGAAACTTCATGAGAGACAAACCTCCTCATGCTTCCAGCTGGACTCGTGTTCTCTCTTCTGGAGACTTAAAGCACCTTGTCAAGTACAACTCATAAACCAATGACAGCCAAGCATAGACTCAGAAGGCCTAAACACTGCTTCTCTTCTTCTGCCATTAAATCTGATGTCTCTCAGCAAAGATGAAACCATTCTTTATTTTCATAGAGTGGTGAGAGAGATGAGTCTAAAATACAGTTAAATCAAAAGGAGACCAACACTCAGTGGACAAATCCCTGGTAAAGCCCATTCAAGTCAACACAGGGGGTGGCCCACAGGGGCTAATATCTGTTGGCAAGTGTAAGGCCAATATCAATCATCCTTCCTGCCTTTTTATAGGGGAGGACTAAAAGATAATCAGCCTTGGTCATCCTCCTGATTAATCCAGTGAAGAAAAAAAAAGTGCCACAAAGGAGCAGTTTCCCTTCGATTTCTAGAAAACTGAGAATCCTTCATGAGAACATCTCAACTGTATCAAATTTGACAAGATGTTAGTAAAATATTACTATAAATAGATATATTTCTTTTTGACTTCATCATACCATATAATGATTGAAACTACAAATTCAGGGCTACAAAACAGCAATTCCTTTTTTTTTTAAATAGTTGAACTTCACAGTTTGATTTTCTTTTGCATCTGAACACATGACAACTTCTTATGTTACAATTTTTCATCACAACAGACTGATTCTCTAGTTGTTAGGGAATTTGCCTCTTATGGGGAAAACTTAAGTTCAAATTCCTGCTTTGACTCAAATAAGGCAGGTTCTTGAACATGTGTCTCTTTCTGTGCCAACGTCTAAGCTATCATTTTTTAAAATGCTATTGATTTTTTTTTCTGAGCCAGCATCCATCTCTATTTAAATTCTGTCCTGTATGTGAGAAACCTTTCTTGAGAAAAGTTTAACTGAATGTTATCATATACACCCGAAAATTTCAATTCTGTTCTATTCTGATGAATTGACATGATCATGTAGACCTCTCTCTCTGTTTAAAAAAAACAAGAGCAAAAACCTGGCCAACTCTATCCCTCTTTTCTTTTTCCAATGCCCACAAAATTGGTGCCTCCAGTAAAAATGAATATAAACATGGGAATTATCTGGGAGGATTTCTGTACAACAAGTTCGTTCCAGTATGTAATTTGGTCCAGTTTCTAAATCAAGGACTGAAACTCATTAAACCCACTAATTTGGGAGCTGAAACAAAAAGCGAAATGGAAAGAGCATAAGCAGGAAGATCTACATGTGTGACATTAATTTCACTTGCTACAGCAGTTTCGTTAATGCCATTTTATTTTTATCAAATGAAATATCTGATGTTTAAGATTTAGCATTACAAGAATTACTATGTCTGATGTTATCACAAATATTGTCTGTCCTGCTGATGTTATTCCAACATCCATCTACTTTTTTTGTAGTCCTTCCTCAGTAACTACAAAATTTTCAATTATTATTGGGTAATGTGTGCTTGTAGGGACACATTTGCAGCTAAATCAGAAATCTACCTCAGCTCTTCCTTCCTCATATACCAGGAAACTATTAAAATAATTTTCTCTTTCTAGCTGCTGTCTATTTAAGTAATTATGAATTCATTTTCTAGCTTCATTTCTAATCATGAGAACTAGAAATTGATTTTTTCCTATTTTATAAGAAAACTGAGATCCTTATATTGTAATTTGGTTCATGGCAACTGGAGATTTATGAAAATAATAAAGCCAAAGTCAAATAAAAATTTACCAACAATGGTAATGCTCTCTACTGAGTTGGGACAGCTGCTAAAGCTGCATGAACCTTTTCTTTACTACAAGGAATTCCCCAATACGCTCAAGATGTCTCCTTTCTAAGAGGAACTACTTGTTGTCCTCTTGATGCCTTTTACACAAATTGTCTAAAAATCTGACCTATTGAGGAAGTCCCATTAGAAAGGTCATTGGCAAAACTATTCCCTAAGGTCTGCTTTTGGTTTTTTTTTTTTTTTCCTTTTCCCCCTCTCCCTTTGCTTTCTGATAACACAAGGAAGATGGTCCTGCCAGGCCAGGGCAGGGAAATGAGATAAAATTTCCTTCTAGAAATATGCATGTAAATCTTGACTCATGTTTCTAAAACACAGGGGCCTGGTCTGACACATACTGAAGTCAGCTTTTTCTTTGACTGAGAAAGCTTTGAATTAGCCCCTCCTTGATGTACAATTGCTTAGAAGTTGAGTAAAGCAGAGCTTCTGCCCCAGACCAACTCCAGTGGGATCACATTTCCTGAGAGTCTTTCAAGAGACTCTGGAGGAAACATTTTGCTTTCTGATCTCCTAACTGTCTGATATTTTCAACACCTTGAATAAATTGCCATTTTCTGACTTGTTTATTTTTGGAATCTGTTGATGCATGCACATAAAACAGGGCAGAGCCTGGGGTCTTATCTGTAGATGGGAACACAATTGGATACGTAGCAATTTGTTTTGGCAAGTTTAGTGGGTCTGGCTTTCTAAGTGGCTTTTCAAGAGGTTTTACTGCCTGTGCAGGATTGGTTTTCATATGCTTTCACTTAATAAAGAAGGAAGGAAGAGCTGTAAAGTCTGCAGGTGAGCATGGGTGGTTCTGCCCTATTTGCGGTTCTGCTCTATTCAAAATGAGCAAAGGAACCTTTTCACCCCTAGTTCCTACACTTTGAAGAAATTTCCTTCAATTATCTGGAATTTTCCTGAATGTGGAAAATGCCTCACCTCAGACAGGGTGAAGCAACCTCTGTTCCTCCTTTCCTATTCTTGAGGAAATAAGCTATACTCTTGTATTCTAGGAGGAAAGAAGGAAATTTTGGACGAAAATGTACCTTTAGTCATAGAATCATAGAACAGAATCATAGAATAGTTTGGGTTGGAAGGGACCTTTAAAGGACATCTAGTCCAACGCCCTGCAATGAGCAGGGACATCTTCTGGCAGGGACTATCTGATCAGGTGGCTCAGAGTCCCTTCCGACCTGACCTTGAATGTTTCCAGGGATGGGGCATCCACCACCTCTCTGGGAAACCCATTCCAGTGTTTCACTACCCTCAGTGTAAAAAATTCTTGCAATCCCCAGACTCTGCACAGACCTGCCTTCTCCAAGAAATATGATGTGGAAATGCTGACAGCATCTTGAAGTTCACCCTTTTGGGAATTCCCTTTCTTCTGGGCATTATGATATGTGTGTGAAGCCAGTACCTGTTCACCAGACTACACCTTTCAACAACAAATCTGCTGCCCCTGCTGACAGGAGAATATTTCCTTTTGAAAATAAATGTCAAGAATTGAAGAACTGAAGTCTGAGGTCATCTTTAATATGGTCAATAAATCCACCCTTAACTAACTTCCTTTATTCATCTTTACACACTTCTGGTGAAAGAGTTGCAATCCCTGTTATAAATGTGCTCTTGGTTTTCTGTGGTTTTAGATCTCGGTCTATGAGGAAGTAATAGTGAATATAACTGAACATACAATTGAATGTACCATTGAATAGCAATATTTATTTTTTTCCTCTGGTAGTACCTCTGGAAATGGTCAAAATGGGAGACATGTACTAATAATTCACTAGAATTTGTCATTACAGTTTTTTTGACACTGATAATTGGAGATGTCGGGTCACTTCTCACACCACACAGCTTTACACAGTGAAAGCTAAGATGTTTCTCCATTTTAAAGAGTCTATTTCCTCTCTTTTTAATACTTTTTTTTCACATTGGTCTTTTCCAAAGTGAATCCATAGCTGAAGTTCCCTCCTTGTTCTCTTCTTATCTGTGTTCTGTCTTTGATTTGGGTCTTTTCAGGTCTGGTCCCACATCTGATCTGTTTCTACAAACATGGTACATCATCCTTGAGGAGCTCCTGACTGAATTAAAGGCATCTTTGATCTCTTTTGGGTCAAGACTTTACCCTGTTACTGATAAAGCATGTGAACCCTTTTATCCACTCAACTCTTTCACTATTATGTGTATGTGGCCAAGATCTGAGATTAAATGAAATTGAAATAAAAAAGTTACTTCTTTTTTTTTTTTTTTTAAATTCCCTGATGTCTAGAAAAGATTTTTCACTTTCACTCTTTTACTTCTCCTGTGTCAGATGCCTCATCTTACCTCCTTGGCCTTTCTTCTTTAAGTCTCCCTATGCAGATCCATGAAGTGCCGTGTGCTATGTGCAGAATCATCAAGTATCATGTATTTAGCATAAAGTGTCATAATTCTCACATTACTTGCTTGCTAACTTTATGAATACAGATGGCTAAGTATAAAAAAGAGGAACTCTGCTAATGCTTCTGAAAGAAAACTGAAAAGTGGATTCAAAAAAAGTGGATGAAAAGCTGGACATGAGCCAGCAGTGTGCGCTGGCAGCCCAGAAGGCCAACCGTACTCTGGGCTGCAT
>NW_009259533.1:1310020-1346245 GCF_000687185.1 Egretta garzetta | reverse complement strand
GCCCAGAGAGGTAGTGGAGGCCCCATCCCTGGAAACATTCAAGGCCAGGTTGGACGGGGCTCTGAGCAGCCTGATCTAGTTAGCGATGTCCCTGCTCCTGCGAGGGGGTTGGACTAGATGACCTCTAGGGGTCCCTTCCAACCCAAAACTTTCTATGATTCTATGATTCTATGATTCAATAGACATAAACCAGCACAGAGTCAACACAAGAGACACTCCTAAATAATGCACTCATTTTGTGGGACATGAGAAAAACGAAACCACAAGGCAGGCATTTCTTTGTGAATCCCTTCCAATGAAGCTTCAAATTTCATTAAATACCTAAGATTTTGTTTCTTCACACCCCCCCCCATTGCTTGCTCTTGAACAATGTAGCAGTATTGGTGTTGCAAAGTATTTTACTTAGACCATAGGAACGTTGTTCTCTGGCTCCAGCTGCACCAGCCAAAGAAAATAATGTTTTCAGCTGCTCTTTCCTAGAGTCTGCCATCTCCTTTTTTTTTCTGCCAGACATGCTGTTTGAGTGTGATTTCTAATCCTTTTCTTTCAATGCAAACCATGTTAGGAAAGATCTGTTAGCTGCATGCTTTAAACTAATGTAGCTTTTTTTTTTTTACGGAAATTTGTAGAGGAACAGTCAAGTGCAACGTTCAGCCCGCAAGGTGTGGTTGGGACAGAGTGTCCACAAAGTGTGGTACCACAAAGCAAACAAGAGACAAAGGTATCAAATACATTTTAATATAACTAGTTTGTGATTTAGACCAAGCACATTGAGGAGTTATGACTGAATGTGTTCCAATATTGTGCTGAATATCACTGCTGAATCCCATCTCTTTCCCACTCACTACTGCAACCAACCACAATAAAAAAGGGTGGGATTGGATAGTGATAGTCTGGGCTGGAAACCAGGACAAGGTGGGTTGCAGGAGAGATAACTAAGGTCTGCACCTCTTATCAAGTCCAGGCTCCTACCCTATGCTGTTCTTAGAGTATCAGCAATAAGAAAATTGGGCTAGAAGAAGCTCCTGTAGCTGTGATAACTGTTTCGTACATTGGCCCTCTGAGACCCCTCGCTGGAGAGCACTACATGTGTTTATACTATTTTAAATCTGTGGGAAGAAATTTTTCCAAGCATTAAAAAGGTGAAAAAATAAATATTTATAACGTACTCACCTCCTTTTCAAGCCCTTTAGGACGCGGCCTGCTTTTCATGCCTGTGATGCTACCTTAGTCTTTGGATGTTGAAATAACGACTGTGTGTTGGATGCTGGCACAGTCAGCCTGAAAGACTGATCAAGTTTATTTGCCTCCCGCTTAGAAACCTATCAAAAAATGCCAGGAATTAAACTATGGGATTAGGAAGCCTGCCATTTCTAAGATTTGTGGCACTAGCACTTGACTTAATGCCTTGGCGGGGAACAGACTGTGCATGGATTCACTCACGTGGCTTCTCTAATTGTTTGTCGGGGAAAGGATTGCCTCAATTCCTTGTGAAAACTGGATTGAGTATCACAGTGGACCTGGACTTTAGATTCAATCTGTGCCAAGCTCAGGAACACTTTGACACCAGTCACTGGTTAATGGGTGCTTCTCAGGCCTATGGTGTTGTGCAATGACCAATTTACTAGTCCTCATACCATATTTGTGACATGTTTGGCTGCAATTTTGGGGAACCCATTTCCCGAGGCAGCAGAACCGAGAGGTGCAGGGTAAGGAAATGCAAACCATTTAGCTGTCAAATGCTTGCCATTGATGCGATCCACAGGCCTGCATTGGGGATTTAACTGACTTTCTTGCTGGGCCTTGCTAGAACAAGACACTCCCCACCAGTTTTTCATGGCAGCACTACTGAGCTCCTTTGGTCAATGTGGCTAGGAAGACACTGGCTAGGTGGAGCTTGACATGTCCACATCTACAAATTGAGTCTTGCAATAGCTCAGCTGTGTCCTTACATACCCTGAACACCTATCTACCTCTCTTCTGTCTTCTGCTTTCTTCTACTCAACTCATGCTCCTCATGGATATCTCAGGCCAGACTTACTGTTACCTTAGATTTAACTAGGGCTTGTTAGGAAAGGACATTTTGTCTACAATTTCTCTGAGAAACCTTTGTGCAGAGCTGACAAAGACACCACGTATTTGATGTGACAAGTAATGTGCTGAAAAAGTGGGAGGTAGTTAATTGAAGAGTTATTTTGTCCTGTCAAACAGCACTATTAAGACCACATCTAAATATATGGGGTGCATATAAGAAGATAACTTGCCCCTCTGCCTAGGATTAGGCTACATAAAGAGGTTGATGAAGCTGAGCAATAAGGCAACACCATGAGTATGGATCTGTCTGCTATAAGTGGCAGATATTTCAGAGACAGGCGTTAAATCACCACTCACAATGAGGATGGTGTGCTTCTTTCTATGAAACTATCCTACGAGAAAATAACTTTTGGTTGGCTTGGTTTGGCCTCTTGAGTTCAATTCTATCGCAGAACCTCAGCAGATAAAAGCTAGTGTAGTCCCACTGCAATGTTGGTTTACACCCACAGTGGTATAGCCCTTTCTGGAAGCCCTCAGTGAGATATTTCTCCAAGGACAATAATGTTTCCTACCCTTAAGGTTGTTGTGAGGTGGAAGTCACTGATTATAAAATTCCTTGATGTTGCGGGGTGGATTAGATAATGCCTGATTATATACTATTTACTATACCTTACATCCATTCCATCTGGACCTGACACTTCTAACTTTCCAGCGAAAGAAAAAGCTGGAGAATGGGCTGAAAAGTGGACTTGGGGCAGGTGGGGTGATAAAGCAGATCAAAGTGAAGGAGAAGTGGACTTTAAAAAATTATTTCAGTAAAAACCACAGTAGGAAAGTTTGTTTTGTGATATATGTGCCCAGTGTAGCCAGACCTCCCTGTACATAACTGTAGATACACCAATCAATTTCCATTAATTTAATCTCTTTCTTGCAGAAAATTGAACAACAGCTACAACAACAAAAAGAGTCAAAATGAAACAAACTACAAAGGAGGCCAGAACAAATGTCCCCTAAACTGAGTACCACTGAGAGTTTTTCTTTCTTCTTGGCTACACTGTGTGATATTTTTCTCCACGTTTTCTGCTCCGATTAAGAAGACTTTCATCTTCTGTGATGCTAGTAGTGCGTGGGCCTGTACAAAAGCATGCACACAAATGAAGACTAAAGCTTCATCTCTGCTCAGCAGCGCTGGCAATTTACCATCAATCTTGTCTCTGTATAACATAGACAGAGGGACAAGAAGGGATGTATCTTCTTAGCAATTCAGGGCATATGTTTTCAAAGCTCAAGTTAAAAGGAAGTATCAAAAAAAAAGACGACAAGTAGAATTTCAATCCAAAATTTGGGCATTAAATACTCTCACTAAGCTACAGCATCATTGCCGAGTTTCCTGTTATCATGTGACAATGTCTAAAGCTACCTAAGTGCCTGAAATTTTAATGTACGGACACGCACTAAAACATTGCAGTATTGACTCTACTGTGCGTCTCATCCATCTGCTCATACTCATGACAAGCAGGATCTGAAGAACAAGTGTTTTGCACTTTCATCTTGTTGGGGGCTTGCCCTGTTCTTGGGAGTCACTGAATATAGTATGAAAAAGAGCCAGGCTTGTCTGGAAAGCTGTCTTAAATGTCTGCTTTTAGAGTGCTTACCCATGAAACAGAAAACGAGCTTCCACCCTCTCTCCAGCCTCCCAAGGGAGTACCTTCCCAACATTATAATTTAATTATTTGCCTCTTAGACACAGCTGATTAGAAAGGTACTAGATTATTTAGACTAAAATTCCCAAGTTGCATACACCTTCTTGTATGCGTTGCTTTCAGAAGACTAACATTTATGGTTGCTAAAGGGATAGTTATACATCTAGGAACAAAGAGCACAACCTGACCTACAAGGCAGGGAAAAGCACTGGAAAGGACCTACATGGCACAGTAGATGAGCTGCTCATTTAGCGCTCCCAGGGCTGCAGCGCTAATGGGAAAACAGTGCTAATGAGATCTTGGGTGCACAAACAAGAGTCCCGTGACTAGAAGCTGATGTTATTTCCCAACCCATAGCTGGTTTTGGCAATCAGGACACCAGCTCTGGAAGTGACCCACAGATGGGATTTGCAATCTGCATATAACACTGACCAGTGACCAACTTAAAGAACTCAATCTTTTCACTTTATAAAAGAAAAAGAGGTAAAAAAAAGAGACTAGAAAGTGTTTTGATCGCAGTGTATAAAATGCTTTTGCAAAGAGAAAATACTGGGTAGTAACCTGCTCTTTAACCTAGCAGGGAAACACATTGCAAGAAGGAGCAGGAGGCAGTGACAGCCAGGCAAGCACTAATAACTGGCATGTTTTTAACAGTGGAGGCTATTAGTCACCGCAACAAACAAGCAAGGGAAGCTGCATGTTCCCTATCTTTTGGTATTGTCAAATGAAGTCGGAACATTTTTGTGGAAAATATGTTTTTGTCGCCCAGAAATGCAAACCAGCTCAAGTTAGAAAATAAAAAATGCAGACCTAAAAAAAGATGCAGAGAAGGACAATTCACACTGCTGATGGAAAGAAGAAGCTGCCCTATGGAGGGAGAATATAAAGTTGGGGACTCTTCAGTTTGGAGAGGAGAAGACTGAGGGGGATATGCTCAAGGTTACTGAAATGACAGTGGTGGATGGGATTAATTTAATCCGCTGACTAGGGAAAATTCCCTGAAATTATGGGAGACTGATTTGAAACAGAAAAAATGAAAGTGTGTATATATATATTTAAACAGAGTAACAGTGAACTTTTGGAGTTTTGCTGCCACAGGAATTATGAAGACTGAAAATATAAAATATCATGGCCAAAATCACATAAGGGGATATATGGGAATTCAGTAAATAGGCTGGGGTTATGTTCTTTGCCATCCCTAATGCAAAAATTGTGGAAGCTGTGAGACTACAAGAGGAAAGGACTGCAGACAGCAGCAAGGGTTGTGTGTTCTCCTTAAATAATGTCTCCTCTTGATGCAGATTATTGGTCTAGCCAGACTTAACCTAGCAGGATATGTTTTATGTTCACATATTCTTATGCTCTTTACTACAACACAAGGTAATAAGTGGGGACCTGATGTATTTTCACATGTTGTCAGTTCGGCAGGGTGAGCCTGGAGCAGCCTACCTGCCTCCTCGTGTTGTGCCTTTGGGTTTTGTGCTGAGAGAAATGATGTCAGTACTGGGGCAGACTGTATTCATTCAGACCAGAAGTGGGAGTCCTAATGTCCTACTTGCTGGCCTGATTTGGGAGAAAGAGTTCTGCTCATGGTCCCTACTCCATGACATAGATCTTCTAAAGACAGCAGTGCATCTCATGTCAGTAGTAGAGCACAGTGGGCTCCATCCTCAGATGTCCTCCTGCCATGCATCTGTCTTCAGAAGTGTTGTGCTTTGACTGAACCAAAGGGAGGGACCCATCTGGGAGGAGACCACCCCATGAGGAAGTCGGGGGAACAGCAGAAGGTAGAAGGAGGGGGGAGAGGCAGCCCAAAGCTTATGAGGGACCATTCTTTGCTTTACATGCCGAAACACGTTGCTAATACCTCATGCTGAGAAGCAACTTCTTGCCTTCATGTCAGTTAGGCAGCCTCTTGGCTCCTTGCTTTGATAGCATATGAAAGCTATATCCTCATGTGAGTGATTAAGGATTCCTCCTGGTTTTAGTCTCTATAGAACTGAGGAATGGAGAGCTTTGTCATTGGTGTCAGACATGCTAGGGAAGAGTTAAAGCATTCCAATTACTTTTCTCTTTTCCTAAAAGAAAAAAAAAAAAAAGCAAAAAAAAAAAAAAAGCAAGATGATTCTAGAAAGACACTTCTATCATCATATTAACTAGGGAAGGAGAGGGCCCTCTTCTACACGTCCACAGCCCTGCCAAAGCACTATTACTCCTGCAGGTCTTTTCCTCTGTTTCGTCTGCAGAATTTCAAGCACTTTTTCCTAACAACTTTCTCATAGGCACCCAAACCCATTTGAGTTTAGCTTCAAAGTCCATCAAGTCCAAGATTCACTGATGTTGTACCAATACTCTAATGCATGTGGCTGGGATTGTTTTCCTTTTGTCTACCACAGAGCCATCATGTCACATTTTGTTTCACAGTAAATCACCGAGACAAAAAAAGAATGTTCTTGTGGATTAGCACAGGACTTTTAGCCCTAGGAAATGTTGGTTCAATTCCCATCTTGGTCACATATGCAGCAAACCCAGCACAAGCCTCTTGATCTATCCGGAATAAAATTCACTGGCAGAAGGGCAATGAAACCTGCAGGTCTCATTTCTCTATTTGTATAATGAAATGGTCACTATATCCTAGTCCCTTGGGGAGTTTGAGGATTATTAACCCTAACACCCAGATTACCCTGGTATTTCCCTATTGAGTGTTATATAAGAATCTGGAGGGAAAGACTAATCATACATGAGGTAAACAAGTAGCAAATGGATTATATGAGAGTATTTCCATGTGCAGCATAGTCTAATAAAATTAACATTTGAGTCATGACAAATAGAGAGCCTTTGGGGATGAGAGTATTGGAAACAAGGAACCAGTGAAGAGATTTTTAAGAGGTGAGAAATAAACCAGAATAAGGTCTATTTTTTCTCCCTGCCCCATGCTCTTACATTCATGATTTTGCTTTCAGATGCTGAATAATAAGTGATGCAGACAGGAAAATATCCATCTATCTCCATGCCAGGTATCATTAAGTGTTGGCCACAGAAGTAAAGGCAGGCATAAAGAAGGCAGAATGGTAAACTAAATGCAAAACACTGAATAAGAGAAATGGCATTTTATCATAGGCAGCATCTGAAGAGGTAGTTCCCTGTCTGGAGTGGTAATGAGAGCAGTGACATCTTGACTTCAGGTGTTTCCATGAGTACAAAAAACACCCAAATTGACTTTTAGAGGGAGGGAGAGATTTCCTGGAGTCAGGGACCAACAACTGCAAGTCTGAGAGGGACTTCACAGTGGAGGGATGTAAACAAGGCCTGTAGGTGTCAAAAGGAAAAGCTCTCGCAAGCTTGCGCTACAAGCAGTGCAGACTTGACTGTCTTTTCAGGACAGCCCAAAGCTCAAGTTCATGTTGAAGGTCGCTGGACATATGCCCACATGTAAGTATGGGTTTTGTAGGCATGGAAGGAAGGGATGTCCAAGCACGTCTTGCAGCAGTGCCATATGCTGATCCTTGAAAATTTTGACTTACAGACCTTCACAGAAGGTTCTTGTCATGTAAAAATAATGGGAGCCATGGAGAGCTTGAACTCAGTAGTAGTATAATTGCATTAAATCCATCCTGCTGCAGAAAGACAGGAGCATGACAGGCTTTTGTCTGCTCTTCAGCCGTAGCTATAACCACATAGTGTAAAGGAGATGTTCAGGCAGGAGCTTTTCTGCTGTTAGTTCACAATACTTACCCGAGAACCTCTGATGAAGACTTTAGGACATTGCAAGTTACTCCTCTGTTACAGCCAGCCATTTCTCAAGGCACAGAATGAAGAGGTTAAGCTCTGACCCCGCATGGAGAAGAGCAGGACTTCCAGAATGGTCGAGACTAGCTGTGAAAATGGTCGTGAAAGGACATTTCACAGAAGAGACATGAATTCTCTCTCTCCCAATCTCTGCAAGCCCACATGGTGTCCAAAAATGCAGAATTCTCTTCTATCAAAAGGTGGAGACATTAAGGTTTGGTTTTGTTCTGTATAAAAAGTAAAGGAACACCATTTGAAATCTTGGAGGGAAAGGACAGTTTGTCAAGAAAATGCCAGTTCCTGTCTCCTTTCAAGACTTAAAGATAGGGCAGGAGAGGCTTTCATTTCAGCCAGCGCTCAAACATCTAAGCCGCTGACTAATCTGAGTGTGTATCTAGGCTTATCTTCCAGAAAAGAAATCTATGAACCAGATAAACCTTTCCCATACCCATGTTTCATTAAAAAATAGCTATCTGAAAGAGAAACAAACACATCTTAAAGAAATCGTTGCTTCTATCAAAGCAGAACTGACTAGTGCTGCAGGTGGAACCTAGGGAAGGCAAAGGACTGTGTTGGCCTGTATCCTGAGCTGCTCTTGTATAGTTGCCTTCAACTTAGTTAAGCCATCTTAACTTCATCTAAGTTAAATCCTCTTTATCTTGCAGCAGGTATGACTCTAGTTTTGTGGAAGGGACTATGAGAACTGGCTTTGTGAGTCATGGCACTTTCCCAAACCAAATTCAGGCATTTATTCAGCTATGATCACTAATGCGTCTGACTTGCTCTTTACTGAGTACAGGTGGAGCCCAGGGTGTCTTGCTTCTACACAGACTGTAGGCGATCATGGCTAGTCAGATGCATCGCTCATTGAGGGACAGACAACTACAAGTCATCTGTGTCTTTAAGAAGCTCCCCTGCTGACTGTGTGGCTTTAAATATCCTAAGGGGCTCCAGCAAGTCTATGCTCCCTGCTGAGACATCTCTGTTTGAGCACAGAAGGAAAAATGCATTAGCTGATGAAAAGATATTAATAATGCAGGGAAAGGTGAAATTCTTTCAGCTCTACCGTAACATATCCAAGCTGCTTGGAATATTTGGCTCTGATTGTGCGTGTATACCCAGCGATGCGCTTACTTTGATCAAGACATTATGGCAACAATTTCCACTGATAAAGTGTGCTTCTGTTAATGAGATCACCTGGGCCAGTGATTGGAGACATGACAACTGTGTATTCATTGCTAGGTTGTTCAGCTATTCCCTGCTTTGTGTTTTGCCTCCAGTCACAAAGTAAATATCCATCAACTCAGCAATGCTTCTTCTCTGACTTTCCCCTTGAAATCACAGTTTACTAGCATTGGAGAACTTGGCATGAAACAAGAGATAAGACAAGCCAGGGGAAAAACATGTGCACTGTCCCTGAGCTTTCTCTTTGCGCCATGAAGAATAAATGAACTTGAAATAGTGACTTTGACTCAGATTCTGATAAAGCTACCAGTCATTATTTTACCTTTCCAGGGGGTGGGGGAAGTCATGGGAAGTCCAGGGCTAAGAGAAGCTAATTCCCCATAATCTTACTCCTGCACAGGTTACAGGCCAATTGAGAGCGAGAACAGCTTGGATCATAATTTAGAGTTGCTCTAAATTATGTCAACATCTATCAGAAAACTCACCAGCAAATGGGAATGAGACCAAAATGGAAATGCCAGTGCAACTCTGATTACAATGTTTGCAGCAAGAAAATTGCCAGGAGAAGGATGAAGTTAGTAAAGGGTTTGACTCTGGAAGTTAAGCCCTTGGAAATCCATCCTGCTCTTTTAATGTTCACATCTTTACAACATCAGAACAACTCCTAGCACTGTGTTAAGCAATATGCTTAAGTATGAATAACATCTGTGGTGTTAGTTTCCTTCTTTTTATTGTCCTTTTGCAAGAAAAATTGTATGGGCAGCACCAAATTTCTTTTTGGGCTAGACTGATTTTCTTTATTTATGTAGAAGGAGGTCTGTACTTGGAGAAGTCAGTAGGACATGTGAGGATCCTTATGTCCTGGTGGAGATCATTCCACAGTCTTTGACAAGCTCTGCTGAAACCCCTGATTATATTTATATGAGAAAGGGAAGATAGACTCACCCTTTCTCCACCTCATGCCATTCCAAGCCAGCAGCCTGGACTCCTGGTGCCTGGTTCTTGATGAGAATCAATCATCTCAGAAGGAAAGACAAATAGCTTTGGTATGGCATGACAGATAATAAGGATCTAATGTTAGTAGCTCAGCACCAGGGTAAACTGAGCCCACTTCTGCCTCTATGCTCTTCCTCGTAGGTAGAAATGCCCTTTTAGTTCCTACATGGTGAAATCTTAAGCATCAAGTATTATATTCCCTTTTATCATGTACTGAATTTGCTGATCTCCATCCTGGAATTTTAGATATGAAGATAAAGACCCAGAAAGATGACAGTCTTTAATCTCATTCAATATTATGAAAATAATAATTCTGCAATCATAATAATACCATTATAATAATAAACTGTGACAATTCTGTGATATACAAAATAAATGCTGAGTTTCCGTGTCCATTTTAATTTCTCTTCTTTTTTCCCCAGGACTCCATAGCATCACTCTTGGGATGGAGCAAGTAGCTGCTGGTGGGCAAGGAAAGTTAGAGAGGAATCACCACCCATCAAGACCTTCCTCTTTGTTTCATTTAGTTGACCTGCACCAAGTGTGAGCATGACAACAGAGCATTGGTATCAGAGGGGAAGACTGGCAGAGATTTTCCACTATAAACACAGATATTTGATTATCTACAACAACCTTTTACTCTTTCTTAGGTTAACATTTTTCCCCTGGCATCTGCCTCAGCAGATCATATCTTATTTGTTTTTATTTTTAGAAAATTTAATCAAAGTGAGTCTGGCCATTTTCAGGAATGAAGTTAGTAAAATACTCCAGTTGTTTCAGCATTTCTGAAAAATCCTGGGGACTTTTCTATTCTTTTTGCTTCCAGTGAGCATTTTGAAAGAGCTTTTTCATCCCTGAAAAAACAACCTAAATCTGAAAGAAGTGCTAGACCTTGGAGATTTGACCAACAACAACAGTGAAATTCCAAAATATGCTATCTGGATGTCTTCTAGCCAAAAGCTGAGCAGGATTTTCTTTGGACTAACAGTTCTGGGATAGCAGGTTGGATATTCAAGATGAAGAGTTTTAATTACAGTTCATGAGGTAGGGCTATTTGTAGGCCTGGGGAATAGGGAATCATGTTTTGCACTTACAAGGGCTTGCACAGCTTTATATCCTGGTATGAGAAAAACATTGTTCTAAGAGTTCTCCTGCCACCATCAAATAACTATGAAGTTTCCTGGTGGAGTTTCTCAAAGGTAAAAGTAGAAAGATATTTATGTGATTAAAGACTATATATGAGAATGATAACGTAAATGCACATGGGATCTAAATTTTGGTGCCACATTGGATTAACAGTGCACTAACAGTTAAGATTCATTGTAGCCTTTCCAAAGCTAGGAATACTTGACTCAGCGACCATATAAATGTATTTTTATTGTTATTTTTTGACATGTAATTATAGTGTAGGCAGATGGGAAAACAGGAAGAAATGAGAGTTGTTGGATGATGCTTGTTCCTGTTGACCTAACTCCTTTGCTCCATGGTGAGCAGAGAAAACCAAGATTTTTATTGTCCTACTTTAAAATCTTGTCCAGTAAATAAATAATGTTCCTTATTGTAATGCATCTTCTACAGTCCCCTGTGCTTAAGCTCCCAAATGAGCAATTGTGTTGCATTGTATGTCAGTAAGGAGGGACCAAAGGGCTGACAAAAAGCCAGCTCCATGTCTGAATCATTGAATCATTTGGTTGGAAAAGACTTTTAAGATCATTGAGACCCACCATACCTGTCCACTGCTAAACCATGTCTCTAAGCACCTTGTCTACCTGTCTTTTAAATACCTTTAGGGATGGTGACTTGACCGTTTCCCTGGGTAGCCCATTCCAGTGCCTGATAGCCCTTTCAGTAAAGCAATTTTTCCTAATATCTAACCTAAACCTCCCCTGGTGCAACTTGAGGCCATTTCCTCTCATCTGGTATATGTTCAAGTCAAATGAATAATAAGGCTGCAGACAAGTAAAGATTGTTCTTATTATTTGCATTTAGAAGACACCTGACCAGGACAGGAATCTGCCATTTTAAGCATATCAGACATTAATAAATAGTTTTCACTTTCTGCGTCCACACATTGGGAATGTAGACAGAGACACAGAGAGGTGATGAGATATTCCCACAGTTGCGTTTTGCAAAGCAGTGGCAGGCTAGGAGGAGAACCCACGTGTTCTACCTACCAGCCTTACATGTATGCCCATTGTCACAGCACATCTGATGGTACTCCGAGAGTTTGTCTTCACGAGTTTCCTCCATTCCTGAATGGTTGAGGGATGTGCTGCATCTGAGCAGAGAAAAATGACATTTAACTTTTTTGCTATGAGACATGAACTATTTCCCCCTCAACTCACATCATGCTTACCAGGACACTGCTTTGGTTTCTGGTGAAGATGGAAGCCTTTATTTCCTGGTCTGAGTCATGAGCAAATCAGGTTTGGACTGTTAAAGCACCTCATCATTCTCGTAGTGCTCATCACCACCGGCTGTCCTTTTGCCTGGGAAACTTAATAAATGCAATGTGATTACGGGTGAAAGCTCCTTCATGGGGTGCAGGCTGGTTCCCTGGCAAACTAAAGAGGGAAGAGGAGTTCTCAGATATCCCTGTGGCACCAGTAACACTGAGTGTTATACACATAGCAAGAATTTTACTAAACCTGGAAAAACCCTGCTCAAGTACAGCTCAATAAACCCTAAAACCAACAGTGAGGCTGAGGGAGGGGGATGCAGGAGAGGGGTATTCAGTCTGAACAGCCCGTACTTAGGCCCCACATCTTTTTCTTCCTTGTGTTCAGGTTGGTGACTACAGTCTAAGCTTTCATTATAGGTTCATTTACAATGTGAGAGGAAGAGGGTGAAACTCTGTTGACTTAAAAGTCCTTGAGGGAAGATGAACCAGCCCTCCAAAGGCGCTGTCTGCATATCAAAGTGAAACTATCATTGCTTAAGCCAGAGGTGCTCCATCTGCATTTGTGGCAGACAGGAGGCAGCTAGAAAATTTTGCAGCAGGATAAGGTTTCTTAAATTACAAGAGAGCCTGGGGAATCCTTAAAATCTGCTGAGAAGCTTCAGTGAAACTTATTCATACCCAGAGAAGCCTTGTATGTCAGTGATGGAAGATGTTTAGGGGGGTTGTCAATTCTGAATAGTAACATTCAGATGGTAGAAGTGTTATTGGATCATGACCTTGGATCCCAATACAATGGTGTCCCACAGAGGAATCCAAATTGTCACCTAGAAAAGGAGACAGTATAATCTCACTTCACCTTTTACTGGTTTTTAAGTTTCTCTGTTTGTTTCCAATTTTGCTATCATGTTCCTAAAGCTTTTTTTGGCAAAGATAATCTCTTTATCTTCCTGCTGTTTGTCTGCTGTCAGAAGCAATCTCAGATGAATCTGACAAACTCAAGGCCCCTCATTTTCCCAGAAACTAGAAAAAAAAACCCCAAACAACTGACAAAACAAACCCTCAAAAGAGGCTTCCTTCAAACCTTTCTGATAGGATATGTTTGAGGACTGAGAAATCCAGGGGAGAAATGTTCACTGTTGAGCATAATCCATTGGCTCTCACAGGCAGGCAAGACAGCTGTCGTTTCCAAGCAGCCCCATCTCTAACCAAAGAAGGATGTCCAGAGCCTGAAGCTTTATAGAGAGGAGCTATTTTTCAGTTTAGGTAAAGGAAAACTAGGAAATTATTTGTGTTTCTCAAGCAGAACCAGGATGACAATAGCATGGCCCTGACCCCCAGAGCAGTAACGTCCAGGGATCAATACTGCCTTTTACTTGAAACACAGTTCCAGTTTTAAGCTTTAAAGTGTGAACAATATGGCCATCAGAGATAACAGCAAAGATGTGACTCTACCCCCTATGTACCCAGAGGCACTGGGAATGGAAAAGAGAGACAGGAAAAGGGAAAGGCGTGTCCTCTAAATCCAGGTCATGCTGTTAAGAAAATCACATCAATGACCTCTTTCAACATGCATTTTGAATAAAAGAGCATGCATCTACATGTGGGAGCACGGGTAACTGTGCGACAAAGAGTTTGGGCAGCTCCAGCTGAGACTTCCATCGTCCCAAAAATGAGTGTCATGAAACCACCAGTTACACTGAGCCACTCAAGAGATGAGGAGGGGGAGGGAGTCAGATTTCAGGAATCTGGGGTAAGGGAAGGGTCTTTACTTCTCTTTCTGCATCCCCTCTCACACTCATTGCACAGCTTGTGTCCACCTTTATGCAGCCTGGGCCTGTTCCTGGGGACTTCATATGATGACGGAGGCTCCAGAAGAGGATGGCATTAGGGATGCTGGTCCTACTGGGAGGCACACAACCATATCCCAGCCCTTAACAACATGCTTTAACTTTTTTTTAGCCCTGAAGCTGCCAGGCAGTTGGACTAGATGAATGTTGTAGGACCCTTCCAATTGAAATAGTTTATTCTATTCTATTCTATTCTATTCTATTCTATTCTATTCTATTCTATTCTATTCTATTCTATTCTAGCTATTCTAAGTTCAGCATTATGGTGTTTGTCTTCCCAAGTAACCGTTATACATGATGGAGCCCTGCTTTCCTGGAGATGGCTGGACACCTCCTTGCCAATGGGAAGTAGTGAATGAATTCCTTATTGAGTTTTGCTTGCGTGCGCAGCTTTTTCTTTAATTATTAAACATCCTTTATCTCAGCCCATGAGTTTTCACACTTTTACCCTTCCTATTCTCCCCCAACCCACTGAGGGGGAAGTGAGCAAGAAGTTTGCTGGTGCAGAGTTTCTGGCTGGGGTTAAACCACAACTGCAAACAGCTGAAGTTGGGGGAAATGAACCCTGGCCTTCATCACTGTGGTTTGGTTTAGTTTGGTTTGGTCTAGCATATATTCTCATCACAATATTCCCTTGATATTCAGTGTTGTATACCTTCATTTAAAAGCAGCCATTCTGTGGCTTAACAACACATTATAATGAAAATAACTAACACTCCAGTCCTCAATTTCTTATTGTGTGTTTCACATTAATTTTCTATGGTGACTTTGTTGTCATTCTTATTATTACTATCCCATCTTCATCTCTAGGAAGAACTGTGGAGACCTAGCAAGAGAGAGTACAATGAGAGGAGAAAGCAGAAGCCCCACAAGCAAATGCAACGTCCACATAGCTCACAACGGATTGCAGAACACCTCCCTATTTTACAGTAGAAAAAAATATTTTCAGCTAGAAAAAAACAGCCAAAATAAAGCAACAAACCAATAACAGGCACCAAAATCTGATGCTCCTGAACACTGCACTCATGATCTGACCTGTAGGCCTTACCAACAAAAACCATAACTAATACTGTTTTTTGAAATTGTGTACTGAGTGCATTGATTCATGTAAGCACTGCAACGTAAATCATTTAACAGATTTGCTTTTCATTCTGCCCTTCTTAAAATATTCCTTGTTGAGTTTTAATATTGCACAAAGAAGCATCTTCCTGGTGTGTACTAAGGATACCCTGCCTGTGTGTCTGCTTCTGAAAATAACTCTAAGATCCTTGAGCTCCTTAAAAATGTGTGGACCAGAAGAATTTTTCAGGGGTATGGGGATCCCTGATTAAACACCATTTTAGTACTGGAGATTTCCAAACTGTGATCAGCAAGCCTTCAGGCAAACATGAGTTCCCAGGTGCCAGACTACATATGAGAAGCCAAGTGATGAAATGATATATTATATGTGAAGCAAATAAGCGGAGATTATTCAGAAATTACTTTCCAGATGCTAACAGGGCACCGGATATTCCAGACAAGTGTTTTTTACTGAGAGGGACAGAGTTTGCTAGCTCTCTTTTATTTACTTTTTTTTTTTTAAAATTTTTCCTTTTTTTCAGCTGTTTCCCAGTGGGATCAAAATGTCTGCAAAAATATGAAAGTGTCTTTAACACCTTGTTTTGCTGTTGTTCTTCAAACCAATTAATTGCCTGTGTTGTCTGCTGAAGTTCCTATGTGATGTATTACCCCTTGATTTTTGTCTCCAGTGTCTTTCCCGAAACATCCTGATCCACTTCCTGCCCTGTTCCTTCAGATTCTTGTCAATGCCTCATTATGATGCAGCTTTTTCTGTGAAATCAGAACCATCTCTGCCCTAGTTTTATGCAGAGCAAGGATTGCACAAGAAAAGGGATATTTCAGTTCACTGACTGACCTACAAACAAATAAACAATTTCAGTTCAAATTGACCAGAAATGAACAATTTTTCATCCCTGTGGGAATGGCTATGTATCCTTATAATCAGGGAAAAGTCAAGACAGGATCAACATACAGGATTTTAATCCCTGTTTCCCGTCAACAACTTTCATAACCTCTCACCTTTTGTTTTGAAGAAGACCATTTTCCTCCTGCATACATGAACTGAGCCATGCATATAATTTCTTCAGCCATAGTTCTGAAGAATTTAACCCAGGATCATAATAGTCTAATTTTAGAGATCGGCTCTATCCATTCCCAAATATGGGAACTAAAGATACCAAGCTAGTATTTGAACTAGTCAGAAGAGTTGCAAAGTGAATTTCCAAAATGCCACTTGACTTGAATAGCTGTTGATTAACCTAATAATTTTTTTTTTTTTTAATTAGAAAGCATGTTGCTTTATTTAAATAAATTTCAGTGTTGGAACAATGAAAACAGACTAATTATAATAAAATAAAAGTACAAGGTACTTCTATGTCCAATCCATGCAGTTAACTTCCAGAAAACTAAATTGAAGATGTGGTTTAAACTCACGCTCACATTTCCATTTACTTCTTTCCACTGCTAAAGACGACAATTTCCTTTCAAGATGGTTATGACACAGCATCTACATTTCACCATGCCTAAGAGTCTTGAAGAACAAGTTTGTGAACAAAGAAATAATTTGACTCAGAAATGTGCAACTACAATTTTTCAAAAATGTATCACTGAAGAAGTTTCTGTTGGTAGTACACCTCCAAGCCAAGGAATGCTCAGTGCAATCTTTATCTTCTTCATGAATAAGTCAATGGACATCTTGGGAATATGTCAAGGAGACAGTTTGTACACAGCGGTATGAGGTATCCAGCTGGACATTTGCAAACTGCATCTCAGCTGTTCCTTGTCCATGTGTGCCAGGTGCTCTTACATGAGGCTAATCACAGCCTTTGCTATTTTGTGTTTCTGAAGGCCATGACTGCAGCTGGCACTAGAAGTCATCCCAGAGCAGTAGGTCAGGCACAAACACAAGAACTGCCGGATATTCAGGAGTTGCTAACTATTCCCCAAGCCTGTCAGTGATTAAGAGGCATTTGGACAATGCCCTTAATAACATGTTTTAACTTCGGCAGCCCTGAACTGGTCATGCAGTTGGACTAGATGATCGTTGTAGGTCCTTTCCAACTGAAATAGTCTTTTCTATTCTATTCCACTTCACTTTTCATACAAATGAGATCTGTAAGCAGGATATTCTTTATTTGACAGGGGGCAAAGCATAAAGAAGAATTAAGAGGTTTCAGTAGTGGAGTCCTGGGCATCTTCTCTTGCAACCAAACATTTCTGGCAACCTTCTTGACTTAGGCCACAGGCCCCAATCATAGAATCATAGAATACCAGGTTGGAAGGGGCTTCAGGGATCATCTGGTCCCACCTTTCTGGGCAAGAGCACAGTCTAGACAAGATGGCCCAGCACCCTGTCCAGCTGCATCTTCAAAGTGTCCAGCGTGGTGGAGTCAACCACTGCCCTGGGGAGATTATTCCAATGGTTGACTGTTCTCATTGTGAAAAATTTTCCTCTCATGTTCAGTCAGAATCTTCCCAGGATTAACTTGTACCTGGTACCCCTCGTCTTTTCCATGTGACTCTTTGTGAAAAGGGAGTCTCCATGTTCTTTGTAGCCACCGTTTAAATACTGGTACACAGTGATGAGATCGCCTCTGAGCCTCCTTTTCTCAAGGCTGAAAAAAACCCAGCTCTCTCAGCCTTTCCTTATAGGCAATCAAACATGAAAACTATTTTTGGAAGGAGTTGTGGAGGAATTAAAAGCTGAAATCTTTCTCAAACCCACCACTGAGCCTTGGTACCCTCTCCAACCTATTATAGCTCCACACCTTTTTCATTGAGAATGGCTCTGCAGAATAGGAGGAAAACTTCCATCCTTCTTATCTGCAGACAGAATATGGTCTTTTCCTCCTTTAGGCTGGTAAATGAGAGAGGCGATCTTCAAGTAGAATTGCTCTGAGTTGTGAGTCAGCTCACAGCATAAATACAGCTGGAATGTACACAAACTATTCTGCTCATTCCAGTGGTGCAATTTCCCATTATGCTAATTAAAGTTTCATCTTAAGAAATCCTACTATGTGAAGAGATGTAAGCTTGTGTTCATATTCCTACAAAAGGAGTTGTAGTGCAGACGAGGGTTGCCCCATTCCCACTGAATACATTTGATCAGGCACTTCCCTTGCACTACAGACTGATCCCTTTCCACGGTCTTGCTTCATTCGTGTGAACCATCCTTTCTCACTTCGTTTGTGTGCAGTGGGATTCCCCACATTAAGGTTTGCAGCATTTCCTTTCCTTAATTCCTTTTATTGTATGCAAGTGGAGTTCCTCATGGAAGCTGACTTTCTTCTTCCAGGTCTCTTGTTCATGATACACGTGGGATCAGGCCAGCCATTTTTACTCATGCCTCTCTCCTTTCAAACATAGAGGTATCAGACTCATCTACACTGTATGAGTGCTGTATGCTCTATCGTGCCTTTTCAAGATCTACTGGAGCTTGCTTTTTTCTACACTGCCCCTGGGCCCAGACATGGGCTTGAGACTCCTGGTGACCACTGCCAAGCTTTATGTATTCCTTGGATTACTTCTGAAGACTGGAATCTCAGCTTGGTCATCATTGGCAGATACCGGCTCTGCTCCAGCTGCAACCTTTCATTTTCTATTTGGGGTAGAGACCTACACCAAGAAAAGCCAAGGAAAAGTTATAGCCCTTTCTTTAGGCATTAAAGCAATAATGATATTTTTTGGTTAAAAAGTTGGCAAACATTTCACTGACTGAAGTGGGAATGTTCAGAGATAAAAGTGTGAGGTGCCACTTCTTTGCCAGGGCAATAACAGATCAAACCTCTGCAAATCAGGAACAAAGACAGACAGATTTTGCAGAGCAATCCACAGCAGAGACTGCAGGAGGGCTTAGCCTGCTGTGCACATCAAAGTTTCTCTTGTATGCCTTGTCTCATTGCAGCTTTAAGAAATTCCTGAGGAAGGGCGCTGCCTTAATAGCAAGTTGTACCACTTTTAAAGCCGCATGTGTATCGCTTACACAGCAAGAGCTCTTGTCACATGGAAGCCATCAAATCAAAACACTGACATGGCAAGAGAATAAGGCAAGATAATGAAATGAGAAATTAAGAGCATGAAAAGTAATGCTGTAGAAAAGCTGACACTTCATAACACTCCAAGTGAACACTTGACTGTATTTCAAACTCGACCGATAAGAAATTATTTGCTTTTCTTATATAACAGAAATAGATAAAGGATTCCGTTTGGATAGGAGAAGATTCCACTAGGCCACAATTTACATATGAATGCTCAATATTTAAGGAAATTGCTTCTTTCACTTTGTCAACTGGCATAAATGTATGCTAAAGAGGGATTCATTAGAAAAAGCCATGCAATGCATGATCTCAGCTCAAATAATCCTGATCTTGCCAGGCAGGTGTTTTGCATCCTATTAGGAGATGACACACTGAGCTGCAGGAGGCTTGCCACATGGGTTGTGTTGTTGTTCTTTGAAAAGAGAGCACAAGGATCTCACTTCTCTCCCTTAAAACAAGTTGCCATTGACTCTATGTGCACTTGTTGTGGAGATTGTCATCCTAGCTCACAGGTCTGCAGTTGTCCAGAGACTGACTCTCGGTTTACACCCTTGTGAATTAAGAGGGGAGCCATGGGGCTTCTCTCCTGCACTCTAACCTCCACGTTTGGTTCTGCAGGCTGCTGCAGAGTCCCATCAACCTCTGATCAGTATCAGTGAGAAGCTCCTTGTGCCCCAGAGAAAAGCTGAGAGCCTTGCAGGACAGAGCTGAGTGTGACTGACAGCTCAGGAGATGTACTGAAAGGGACAACAGTTTCATGTGTCATTACGGCATGAAGGCTTTGTGGACACCTGAGGAGAGATCTATAGTAGATAGATCTCTCACTTATGGCAACTTACACAGGGTTTATATGTACAGATTTAAAAGGATGATCCAAAATAACCTGTCTAGCCCAAGTAGTTATCTGGGAGTGTGAACGTACACATGTCTTGTTTTGCTGCCTCTCCTGGAAAATTGACTCAGTCCCTCCGTTTCCGCTGCTTGCCATATCCAGGTATGTTGTCACCTTTGCTGAGCCGAGAAGCTTGGTTTCTCCATCTTGCCTAAAACTGTCTTAACTGATCAGAATTTACTTTAATTAAGCTAGACTGAAGTAGATATGCCCCTATGCCCCTGTAAGGGGCCCTTCTGGGTTCCTAGAAGTTCCTAGGAAGGCCCAGGTCACTAGACCCAGCGTGTAACATTTGCCCTGACCTCAATACTTTCCTTCCTAGCCACAGTAAAGGGAGAATTTGCACCCTTTTAAACACAGTATATTAGGTGGTTAGGGCATTCACTGAGGACATGGGAGACTGTGGTACCTGGCTTTCTCTAGCTGAAGAGTTTTAATCCATACTTTCATTTCCAAGGTATACTGGGTTACAGGCTAAGCTGATAGAGGTGTCTTGTTGATTAATCTGCAGAAACATGACCACAATATTTGTGGACTCGTATGTTGTGATTCTCTGGAGGGAATTGCATAGTGCGTTTCCTTTTTATTATTATTGGTGGTTCCTCCAAGACATTTTCAAAGGATGATGTGGACATATCACTGCTCAGGTGGCTAACTTCTTAGTTGCATCTACTGGATGACCTTTTTGATGCAATATACTCATATTAGTGTACATGGAATGTAATAGAGAGAACCTACAGGACTCATCTTCTCTATAATCTATTTTTAGGGCTATACTTAGTAATGTGGATACTTTAGTTATGTTAGTGAGAAGATCTGATCCTCATCCATTACTTCTATCTATGGCAGCTTTTCTAAGCTTTATAAAATACAGGTAGGTTAATCCAACATCTCACATTTCTATAGTTGCCATGCTACATAAAAGGAGGTTGCGCCACCTGGGTGACAATTCTAAAGTATAGCTGTACTACTACTGAATAAGTTGCCGCGCTCGGCCCTATGGCCTTGTTTCTTCATACAGTGTAACTGTCAGCTAAGTCCCCAGCTCCTATTAACTTCTTAAAGGCACATCTGCTGTAGTGGAAGATAGCTGGAAGCAGTGCTGTTGGGGTGTACAGAGGTGTCAGATTGTTTACTCAGAGCAATCCCTGAAATCTGTGAAGACAGTGACTGCCGTCAAAGCCTGTAGACCCAGCAGCACACAAGGGAATGGCATAGCTATCCCCTGTACCAGCCTATGTGTCCTTCCCCAAGCTACCTGGTGTCATTTGGATGACAGTCCCTGGGTGTAGGAAAACAGTAGGAAACCAGGCACCTCTCTGGTGGTACTCAGAAAAGGATGGATGCCTTTGGCACACGTTCAGGGACAAGTTTTCATTCATATTTCTGGATGCAAAAGAGCTCCACTGCAGGACACTGTGACCTTGGGGAAAATGAGAACATCAGATGAATGTTTTTCATGCCATATGAGAATGTGCTTAGTTCCAGTTAGTGACTCACCTGCTATTTCAGATTCCCACCCAGAAGGAGATTAATTCAGGTTCAAGTTCAGCTCAAGTCTATCTAATTCTGGACAGGTACATTTATTTGATTGTATCAAAGGAGATGTACCATCTCGGGGCCATTAGAAATGCTAAGGAGTGTTTCATTTAATTGCATGCTGCAACAAAGAAGGTTTTCCAACCGTTCACTGAACCATTTCATGAGAATAAGTTCTCTTGTGACATTAAGTTCCAGTAAAAGATTTTGAAGGGACAGGAAAAGAGGAAGGTTCATGGGTTCTTACTAGTGATCTGCAGACATTTTTTTCAGGGAAGATCTTTCCTTCTTCTAGAAGGAGATGTGTTATCACCACAGCTCCCAAAGAGGCAGTCATAAGTTGAACTGAAGTGAGTATGGGTGAGGAGTACTTACATTTAGGCTTTTTTGTCATGACCTTGCTGCTAATGAGGTACCATCTAAATCCACTCTGGACAAAAGGAAAACTTTAGTGTATTGGTATCATCCAGCTTTCCCTGCTCCCTAAACTGCCATTGATCACACTGAATCCTTCCCACTAGATCATCAGTGGACATAGAAGGTGTTTTGTCTGGAGTAGCAACGTGCCTTGAGTAGATGTGTCCTACTCACAAAAAAGGAAAGGAAAAATCAGAAAAAAATGAACAAGTCCTGAAAATTTTTATAGGTAATGTGAAAGACTGGATCACTTCTGAAATCCTACAGTGATGTCCCAGTCATTCAGGCTGGGCTCCTGACTATAAAGCTGGACTGGAAACGATTCATCTCATGTAGCTTTAGCTTCCCGAAAGGAGGCCAGTCTGAAATCGGTGCTGACAAGGTGATCAGAAATGGAAAGAGAGTTAGGGGTTTGGATACCCCTAATATTTGTGTTCTCTTCTGAGAGAATATTTACTCTGAGAAAGCGTAAAAGCTCTCCATGTAGATGTTGTCAAATAATCAACGGAGTAATAAATGTTGAGAGCTGTTGATTTTGTTTATATAGGCCCTGAAAAAATTGCAAACATTTTATTTTAAAAAAAAAATTCTTGGAGTGTCCAAATTCTTGGAGTGTCAAAACTATACCAGTTTTTGACAGAAACCCCTCTGATGTTCATGTTTTGTAAGTTTTGTAATACCAAACATAGGACATTCCAAAACGCCCTGCTCCTGGCTAAGCTACATACCTGCCTGCAGGACGTGACTGAGTCCAGTTTCACATGGAAACCTTGGGAAGAGACTCAGTGAGGAGGTTAATCAAACAAAGATGATAATACACTAGTTGCTAGATGGAAAATAAATCACCCTCCCTGATACTTCTAGAGATAGCTGAGATTTACATGGAAATAGGCATTGCTAGCCTGACTCCTGATCTTTAAATGTAAATTGAGCATCTGGAGTGCTTTTTACATGGGCATTTGAAGTACAAACAGAAATTATACACTTGGATGATTTTTATAAAGCCCTTTAATAGCCATTATTATAATCTTAAAATAATAATTATAAAAGGAGTAAGCTGGCCAAAGGGCTCAAGAACAATTTTTTGACTTTCTCATTTGTATCTTTTAAATTCAGTTCATCCCTCAGTATGTCTTGGGTGAATTTAAGGGCTTTGTGGGCAGAAGCTTGACCGGTGAAGTGTTTGATTATGCAGAAATGGCCACCATTTCTGTCTTCCGCCACTTGCATTGCAAGACATTCTTGTGTGCCCTAGTTAAAGATGGGTCTGAGGCTTCTCATTGTGGTGGCTGTCTTGCAAACTCAATGCAGTAATTTCAAATCTGCTTTTTTCCCCCACTGTTCTGTACTCCGTTCTGTGCCTTGGAAACAAACAAGGGTGATGAATCTGCACAGAGGAAAAGCAGAAGGGTTGTCATTTAATGGTCAAAAAAGGGCTTCAATGCAGAGGTGTGATTAGACATCAGTGTTCCACTCCACCCTCTCGCTCCCAAACACACTCAGCAGATGGTCCTGGGGAAATAAATGTGCCTTGTTTGTCTTTCTGCAATTGCCCACCCTGTCTATTTAGATGACAGACACTCCGAAGCACATTTTTATTCTCATCTTATGTTTACAGTGTAGCCAATATGAAAAGGGCTCTGATCTTCCTTGGGACCTTGAGGCAATGATGCTCTCTCACTCTGTTTGTTTTTCTCTCTCTCTGTTCAATACACAGGGTTCAAAAGAGCAGATCCAGATGAAGAGTATTTTAATTTTGTATCACATTGTTGGAGTTGAATCTGGCGAGGGATGTGAAGACCAGAAAGAAAGGCTTCTGCAGGTACATCTGCAGCAAAAGGAAGACCAGGGAAAATGCTGCTGCAGAACTGGACAGGGACTCTGGTGACAAAAGATATGGAAAAGGTCAAAGTACTCAATGCCTCCTTCACCCTTACTGGTAAGACTGGCCTTCAGGAATCTCAGGTCCCTGAGACTAGAAGCGGAGTCTGGACCAAGGAAGACAGCCTCAGTGGAGAAGGATGTGGTGGGTTGACCTTGGCTGGATGCCAGGTGCCCACCAAAGCCGCTCTATCACTTGCCCTCCTCAGATGCACAGGGGAGAGAAAATATAATGAAAGGCTCCTGGGTTGGGATAAGGACAGGGAGAGATCATTCACCAGTCACTGTTACAGCCAAACAGACTCAACTTGGGGGAAATTAGTTTAATTTATTACCAATCAAAATAGAGTAAGGTAATGAGAAAATAACCCCTGACTCTTAAAACACCTTCCTTCCTGCCCTGCCTTCTTCCTGGGCTCAATTTTACCCCTGAATTCTTTACCTCCTCCCCTCCAGTAATGTAGGGGGATGAGGAATGGGGGTTGGGGTCAGTTCATCACACGCTGTCTCTGCTGCTCCTTCCTCCTCAGGGCAGGACTCCTCACACTCCTCCCCTGCTCCAGCCTGGGGTCCCTCCCCTGGCAGACAGTCCTCCATGAACTTCTCCAACCTGAGTCCATCCCATGGGCTGCAGTTCTTCACCAACTGCTCCAGTGTGGGTCCATCCTTCCCACGGGGTGCAGTCCCTCAGGAGCAGACAGCTCCAGCGTGGGTCCCCGCGGGGTCACCAGCCCGGCCAGCAAACCTGCTCCAGCCTGGGCTCCTCTCTCCATGGGGCCACAGACCCTGCCAGGAGCCTGCTACCTGTATCCCATGCGCTAACCTGCAGGTCATACACCTTCCCATGGTTGCTTTAGTGTAACAACTAACTCCTTCTCACTCTCTGAATGAATATTCCTCAAAACACACTTCCTTTGAAGAGTGGTAGAGGTAAGTGAAACTCAGAAACAAAAAGCACAACTACTTTTCTTCCAGGAAGAGCAATAATAGAGGCTGCATAGTGCCTTGGTTACTTAGCTCAAGGATCCAAGAACTCTTCCCTTCATGTTTTCCTCATGTCCTTGCTTTCACAAATGAAGCTTATCGTTCATGCTTGCTTGGGGATTTGACCGGTTGCATTTGTTGATAGCTGAGAGACAAAAATTTCCATCTAAACACCATCAAAAATCTCCAGCCATTCAAGGCATATGGAACTCAAGCTGTGGGGTTTAAAGTACAAACATATATACATAAATATATATATGTTATAATTATGCTTATTTGTTGACTGCTTTCTTCTATATTTAGTATACATACTGGATTGCCAGGTAAAGTATCATGCCCCTCTCATTACTCACTCAGCTGCAAGTTACCTAAAAAAGACAAAGCATTTATTTGCCTATTTCCCCCGGAAAATTACACATAAAGAATCCTGACAACTTGGGGCTTTTTCTTTGGTGGTTTTTTTTTTGTTTGTTTGTTTTTTATTATTCCATTCTTGCCTGCCTGCTTCCGAAGCTGAAGAGAATGACAAGGGATAAAACTTCCCATCTACTCCAGAGCTTAATGTTCTTCTTTAATGGTTTAATATGTTCTGAATTGGTTAACAGGGAGAAGTAGTTGGAGATGTTTCTTTATATCTTTTACTACTGTACAGGATTGCCTGCGCGAAGAGTTGTTCTCCAGGCCATCTGAATGCTTGTTTACCATGAGGCAGCAGCTGTCCCCATTGTAAAGAAGAAGCAAGAGAGAGACTACATTAAATTCATTCATCCCTAGCAGAAAGGAAACAAACAAAGGAAAGAAAGAATCTATAACCTGCTGTTACCCATGCTTGGAAATAAAGAGCCACTGTTCAGAAATACCTGGAAAGTAGGTACATGGCCCTGGAAAGTCAAGTAGAAGTGCTACAAAACAGAGTAGTCTATGCACATTACTAATATTGGGAAGAATTCAGTAGTAAAGCACATAGCAATGGATTTTTAAAGGTGGTATTTCTAAAAGCCACCACTTGCAAAGAGTCCAAATTATGAATAACTAGTATCCCCTGGTCTGCATTATGCATTCAAGTGGGCTACAGGATAAATGAAGATGGGAAGACTAACATGAATGCTGCTGCCAGCTTAATACACAAAACTCTCTGTGGGTCAGGTGATGGGTGGAGGAGATGTAGGAGGAGCCCACAGCAGGTCATCTCCCAGTAGGTGGGACAGAGCAGCTCTTCCCCCACTGGGGCATGAAGCTGCATGGGATGTGCATGTGGTCATGGCTACCCCCGTGCCTGTTCAGGTTTGCAGAGGTCCCTGTGGCTCAACTATGCCAGAGCAGGAGACTGAGCTGTCCCTGATGGTTTGAGAAGCTGCAGGTGAAATCTGTGCAGGAATTTGGCAGGAATTATTTCTTTGAGTGCTGCCAATAGGATGCATTAAAAATAAGCTGGGGAATATTATTGAAGAGAATTCTCTAGGAAACAAACTTCAAAATTATTTAAAATTTTCTAACAACTAAATGTCATCACAAGATTGCCAGCCAGACCTGTCCCAGCATACGCTGCCTACAGCAAATGAAGACTGGAGAATGCTTTTCCTAACTCGATCTATCTGTATATTATAGGGTGAACAGGTCTGAGCTGTGTTCACCTGTGTTAACCGGGGAAATGGAAATGTGGGGATTATGGCACAGAAAAAACTGAAGCTGATGGAAACAAGCTTCATGCTTCCACCTTATATGTCCATCTGGTAGTATGTTTGAGGAGAAGAGTTTATTATCTGTGGCACAGTGTTGTACACGCACAGATATTTTGCTGCTAGACTTTGAATGGCAATATCCAAGTTTTTTGTAGACTTGCCAGCTCAGGCCTTCATTAGCCACGGTGTCACTCAATTGTTCTTCTTGTGTTGCAGAAATCCCCTGCTAACTTCATTAGTTATGCCAGGAAAATTATCTCCAGTCTAGCGTCTCAGAGTTTGGGGTACATCAGGGTTCCTCTGGTCCCAGTTCATTTTGCTGCACCTATCACTCTTGTCTTCTGCTTCAGAGAAAGACCATGAGCTTCTGAGCACCTTAAAAACCTGCCATGGGGTATGAAGGGGAAACTTTTAGGTTCGTGGAAGCTTCTGAACAAACTCAACAGAGCAGCTCACACCTCTCCACCCCCCGCTGAACTATTCTTAATCATCTTCAGAGACCTTGAACTCACTGAGGAGGGTCTATGTTTCTCGCAGTGATATTTCAGCACCTTCACCAAAAATTCAGGGGACAAGAAGGATCAAACCAATCAAAGTCACATGATTAGTGATGCAACTGCTATGACAGGGCAAATAATCACAATCAAAGCAATGGGCACTCCTGAAAACCCTCTTTGTTCAGCCAAGTACTAGGACTAGATCAAATGCTGTGAAAATGAACCATACAAAAATTAATATTTACCAGTTTCCACTCCCTTGATCACTCAGAGGAAGTTATTTTTGACATTTCTCTCAGTGTTAGTGTCTTGTAAATTCAGAGCAAAGAAAATTGCTAGAAAGGAAAGTAAATTGTTACAGTGATTCAATCATGTGGGATGAATCATTTTAGATACTGAACAGGCTAGAAGGTTAGATGACTTGTCAAGGTTATTTCCAGCTTGATTTTCTATTTTTCTGTGATTTGTAGCATTGGTCAAGTCCACTTCTCACTTGGGTTGCCTTACGGGTTTGGCAATGTTATTCTCTTCCTGTGTTGCAGCAAGTCCTGACTAATTGGAGAAGCCCGGAAAGCTTCTTATGATTTTGAATTAGCACTTCTTTTCTTCTGCTTTGACCAACAACAGGCAGTTTGTAGTAAATCTTTCTCACATATGACTTAGTCTCATCCCCCTTTACTGGAATTTCCTTACCGATTCATTCTTCCAGGACAATTATTTTCATTCCTTCTCACACTGCATTATACCTTTCTCAGTGTATATGAACCAATTTAACTCAGGAAGGTGTAAGAAGCTGCAAGGAGAGAGAGAGAGGGAGGTCTTATGGGTAATGTATTAGGACTAGGTGTTTCACATCTGAAGCTTTGCATATGACCTTAGCAAGTTACTAAATCTCCATGCTAACACATTTTTTTCATCTCCACCAAAACCTACCATCCTGCCACATGGAGATGTTGGAATAGATTCAGCTCTTCAAGCAAGGAGGGATACAAAACCCCAAATATCTTGACATTGCTTAGCTCTTTTATTGAAGGTTTATTTCTAATCTTTGTTTCTATCTCAGTATCTCCCGTCACAGAATCATAGAATCACAGAATAGTTTGGGTTGGAAGGGACCTGTAAAGATTACCTAGTCCAACCCCCCTGCAATAAGCAGGGACATCTTCAATTTGATCAGGTTGCTCGGAGCCGCATCCAACCTGACCTTGAATGTTTCCAGGGATGGGGCATCTACCACCACTGTGGGCAACCTGTTCCTTTACCTTTTTTCCCCCTAGAATCTCTCTGTGTTTATTATCTGGATATCATGCTTTGCACTGAACTGGTAAGTGAAAAGGCTGCATTTGATGGTCCTTTCCAGATGTGTGTGTTTGTCTGCAGCTGGTGAAGTTTTTCAGGCAAATTATTTCCTCTCATTCATGTTGTCTCACAATGAGCTACAATATCAGTTGCCAGCTCTCAATCTTTAGGAAAAGTGGCACCTCTTTGAATTTCTGACGGCTGTCAGCTTCAGGTAGACGCCGAGAAGATGAACATCAGGAAGTCAGTGAGAGAATCATTTAAGGATATTGAAAATGAGAGACGGGTGAGTGTCAGGAAGTAATTTGTTTTTCAAGGCATAATAAACCTGCAGGATAAACTTTCATCTCCAGTGATCACAGCAAGGTGGTGGTGATATTTAAGAATAGACAAGCAGATTTCAGCGTAACAGAATATTGCTGGAAGAGCTAAAATAAAAAAAAGGTACTTGGCATTACCATCCAGGCCAGATTACAGGCCAGGTCTTCACTGAGCTGCAAAGGCAGCAGGGGCTTTGGCAGGTGCAAGTGCAGTTAAAACTGAATATTTATGTGAGTGATTCACTACATCTTTCTGTTTTGCAAAAGGCATTGCTGAACTCTTAAGAGAGGCCTACGTATACCACAAAGACTTCTGTGTACATTTCCAGTGCTTCTATTAAGAAGTTTCAGGGAAAATACCAATTCATCAGCCCTGCAGTGTTTCCTCTGAATCTTGTTAGGCTTGATGAACTTTGCTGAATTCAAGACAGGGTTTCCATGGAAACTTTGCTATTTTTTTCATCACTGTGCTGCTGAGGTACACAGCTCTGAGGCAAACCAGCTATGTGGATTAAACCAAAAAACAAGGACTCTTTTCCTAGAATCATAGAATGATAGAGTGGTTTGAGTTGGAAGGGGTTTTCAGAGATCATCTAGTCCAATTCTTCTGCCATGGGCAGGGACATCTTTACATCAGCTTGCTCAAAGCCCCGTCCAGCCTGATTTTCAGGACTTCCAGGGATGGGGCATCCACAACTTCTCTGCACAACCTGTTTCAGTGTCTCACCGCCCTGACTGTAAAAAATTTCTTCCTAATGTCCAGTCTAAACCTTCCCTCTTTCACTTTAAAATTGTTGCCCCTTGTCCTATCTTCACAGGTCTTAGTAAAAAGTCTTTCTATCAAAATGTCTTTTCCTTCATGGTGTCCATCTCAGGGATGCATCCTCTCTCATGGCTGCTCTTGAGATGGAGAAAAAGACTTCAGGAGTGTTGAGCTTTCCAAAGAATTGGGATGGTATTTTTACTGAGTATAGGTATAGGGCTCAGGTAACACATGTGGACTGAAGCCAATGAAAGCGAAAAATATATGGTCTCCGGTCATGTTTGAATCCATAAGCTTTAATGAGATGACTAAAATGTCACTTAAGACATTTAATATTTATAATGATATTCTGCTCTTATCCAAGTTTCCACAAGGCTGATTTTCCCAAGCAGTGTTTGTCCAGGTGACTTTCCTCAGTACTGAGCTTTCCAAAGGAAAGCACAGATTCTGGAAAAAGAAACCCATGATGCTTTCTTGAACCAGGCGTTTTGCCTACGAGTAGCAACGCCAACGACTGGCAGGGGGATGATGATAATTCTATTGCTGTTCATTATAACTGAATGTTGGAAGTTTTCTTTATGTCTTCTGTGCACAGAAGAGGACAGGCTTTCTGATTTAAAAAGCTATGCCGACTTAGAAAGTTCATTTTGTTATTGGAGATACTACACTCGGTAGTGTAGACGAGTGCTGCGGGAGCGAGTAATATTTACGAAAGCAGAATTCACTTTTCCACTGAGGCTGCCATATATTATCTCTTAATCCAATTCACTGTTCAGACACATAAACAGTTGGGCTGGCAAAGCTAGCATGCTGTTGTGTGCAAGTGGGATGGAAGGAGAGGTAAAAAGTGGGGTCAAGAATAATTTAAGTGAGTTTCACAGCTGAATGCTTTGGACTGTGAAGCCATGGTTCAAGCTGCAAATGAAAGTTATGTTATTACTAGCTTGGGAAAAATGGTATAATCACATCAACACAGTTTGAGCTCTTTTGGTCTAAAATAATTGTCATAATGTGTTTAAGAAATTTAATTATATCAATAAAAGGCACTTTTGCATAATATAGTGCATCTCTGCAGAGGCTTATATCAACTTACACTGTTGCTCACCCTGGCCATACCTGCACAGTGGTCACACTTTGTCTCTTTTGACCCATTTTGAGCTACAGGTAACTATCATTTCAGATCTGAAGTGTGTCATAAATACATGATAATTTGAGGAGGTAAAGACTGAAGGGAGACAGATGTAGCTATGATGCAAGCAAAGAAATTACTATTTTTCATAGATACATACATATAAAATCACAATTCTAGTGCAATTAATTAAATTGGTGCAAATTGTACAGGTAAATTAGAGTTTGTGTCTCTGAAGACTTCTATTTTTTGACACATTGTCCAAAAAGTAATAGGAAAAAATAACAAGGACTGAAATCTCTCAGCTGAGTCACATTGATGCCAGAGGCATTTTCCCAAGAGGGTAAAGCTCACTACAGGGCCAAAAGCCAGCTGAAGGCTTTGAATCACTTTAAATCCCTCCAGAAAATGACATTTCACTGATGGGTAAGTCTCAGAGCAGGCTTTTACACAGCAGGGATTTTCACAAATATGGAGGTTTTATTCTTTTGTGTTTTCTCAGTGACCTTTGACTAAATGCGTCCTTTCTGGAGCAATCAAGGAACATTAGGAATATAACAGAAAAGATAAAAAACACCTTGAGAACATTTGTTTTGATTGCAAGGTGTCCCATTCCCTGCCATCCTGGGGAAATGAAGCCTGGGAGAGATAGCAGTAGAAACAGCACTTTATTGAATTGGCTCTTCCCATTCCCATTTCAAAACAATGAAGTATGAAACACACATTTTTACACCTAGACAATTCATTTTGGCATAAATACACAGCTTTAAAAATTAATAAAAAGCTATATCAATTATAAAAGTGATTTACCAAACACAATAAATTTAGTCATCTGTCACTTTTATGCCTGCATACCCACTCTCTCTCTGTCATTGACTTTCGTGCTTTCTATATGCTAAATACTCCCATGAACCTACAATAGACTTCACAGGATTTGACAGCCAGCAAGTTTTGTTAAATTATTTTCTTTTTTTCTTTTTTTGTTCTTTTTTTTTGGTTGTCGTTTAGGGAAATGATTCAACTCTTTGTTTTATTCTGCTTTCATTTACAGACACTTGCAGCCAGTCACCTTGGATACTTGTCTTTTTCATTATTTATCATCAGATGCATGGCAATGTTTAATGCCAGAAGCAGAGATGGCTTCTCATTTCCCATTTACACACACAAAATAAGAGTAAATATCTTAATCCTTTTTCAGAGAATACTGTAAATTTTAAGCTAGATTGAACTCCTGTGTGATAAAATTCATCTTTATATAACCCAAGTGTTCTGTAATATTCTTCAATCTCAGTACAGTGTAAGTCTAAATGGTTTTGAGCTCAAATTTTTGTAAACATCTGCCATCCTTTTTTTGTATTTATCTTAGTTTTGCAAGAAGAGGAATTGGAGGTGTTAATACTCCATGGAGAGCTTTTTTTCCTTCCCATTAATGAAAATAAGCAATTTTGATGCTGGAAACTGTTGTCTCAGAAAGATAGACTGTTAGCAGATGTTATATTGGACTTCACTAAGGAAATTTTATATTTTTTAACTCAATGATAACTTAAAAAAGCAACAGAAAAACTTATAAAAAGTAGTTCCCCTACCATGAAACACTGTAACCTAGAAATACAATATAGAGACCTCTACAGAAGTCATATTTATGGATATTCCCCCACCCTAAGTTTGGTTTAATATTATTGAAGCTAGGCAAGCTTGAGCTCTGACTTTCTCTTTTTGAGCAAACAATTTAGAAGCAGCAGCCTTTCCACTGTCTGTTACAGATTCTTCTGGCAGCCCTGGCTGATGTCTCAGTGCCATTGCACAGGAACCTGTTATCCAAAAGAGTAAAAGTCCGTCTTGACCATATGTGCAGCAAGTCCTCTTTGATGAGAATCTGGTATCAAATGCAGAAAAGTATTGGAGAAGCATTAGTAAATGACAGGCTTATGAATCTCCTGAAGTCCAAAACTCTGAAACCAGTCTGAAAGAGTTTCACAATTGCTGGATGACCCTGTGACTTCAGTGAATTAATAGAGTTTTTTACTAAACTAGTGAGTCTCAATATCACAAAAAACACTGGTGGCATTGGGTACTCCAGGTTATGCTCGGAGATAGCATCTTCTTCCATCCTTGGAGATATTTTTTCAGGGTAGATACTGGATAGATGGCTCAGAAGCAGGACCACATGGGTGTATTCCTCTTGTCCTTTCTGAGCCTATCCTGCAGTCTGCTTTCCTTCCACACTGCATTGCACCCATGCATGTGAAGATGAGGTACCTCTGAATGCCAGCCAAATCTTTCTATTACATTCTGAGCCTATCCTGCAGTCTGCTTTCCTTCCACAGCCAAATCTTTCTATTACATCTAGGCAGCTGAAAGAAAATGTGAGATGTCAGCATCCACCTCCCAGAAGTTTGATGCTTAATGCTGTTTCCTCACATCTGAGCTATTACTTCTGGATAACTTGCAGAAGACTCAATCCACCACAGTTTTAGATTGTTCAGTCAATAAAAGCAGACTCCAGGACCTTTCTCTAGAGAGGAGGGAATTTATTCACCTCATCCCATACCCTGGAACTACTCAGTTCAACCACTGCTAGGTAAATCCTTTCCTCAGATTTGTCAGAGAGCCAAAGAGATTTGCCAAGAGTAAATTAATCTCCAAATATCCTTAAATGCAGCTTGATGCAATGCAAATTTTGTCTGTTTGGTGACAGCTGCCTACTTAACCACAGAGATTTCTGAGAGCAGCAGGGGAAATATGTACCTCATGGTATCACTTCCCCATAGTGACTGTAATTGTACAAAACCTCAAGGGGCTCCACTATAAATACTGAGTGATCCTAGCACTGGAAAAAGATGTTGCCTGAAGGTAGGCAATCTGTCTAAAACAAATAGATCCCCCTCATAAAGATCACTCAAGTCAATTAACGGTTCTCATCACCATTAGAGATAAACAGCTCATGTCCAACATATATTTTTAAGTCATTAACTTCAAAAAGTTGGAGCAGGAAGGAGTAGATCTTTTGGTCCTGGAGGTGAAGGAAAACTGAACATTTCAGGACTTGCTAACTGAAACATGGATGCTGGTCTTCCTTTACCAGTTTCTAGTAACATATAGGCATTAAAAATTACTAAAATTCAGGGCCTGGGGACTAATGAAGTCTGAACCTGTTATTCCAAAAGTGTCACTGAAAAAAGCAACTCTACCGTGGAGCAGGAGAGAGTAATGGATATAAATGGGCTCTCCCTTAATTCCTTCTGGCATAAACCATTGAGTTTCCACCCCCTTCAACTAACCTGAGAGGAGAAGATGAAATGTAGGAAGTTCTTGAAATTTGGTACTTCACTGTCAAGCTTCTCTGCAACTACTCTTTGAGGAGAGCAATGAAGGAAGGTGAAAGCTTATTGCATGTTCTGAGGGATGCGAGGACAGGGAGGAAGGGTTTCGTGCAGATATTCTAAGATCCCAACTAATTCACCTCCACTACCTGTGGTGAAAGTGTAATTTTAGATAACTTGTGTGATTCTGCTGGCTTGGATTTGTCCCTTGGCTTAACATAATTTTTTACAAAGCTTATGTTCAACATTTTCAACAGCCTTTGCACAGATCTTAGCTTAGAAATTATATCTTGTATATTGAGGAAGACAAATAGAGAACTAAGGAAGCAAAACACAATCCCTGTTTTTCCCAGTTTTATATATATATGTAGTAATGTGAACAGTTCCCTGGAAGCCAACACCTGGATCTAGTGCACACTTGTGGTTAGATTTTTCAATCTCCGTGATATTTCAGGCAAAATATATTTTGCCTGTTTTGCATGGGACAAACACTGCTGCAGGAGCAAGAAGGTGTTGTAACAGCTTAGTATTTCCGAGACCTTCATATTCCTAGTGATATTCCAGAACCTAAATCTTTAGGCTCGGGATGTTGTTACGGTCTAGATAAGAAATTTTGTAGATTCACAACTTGTCTTACAGCCTCAGATACCCAGTTGTTTTGCTTTAAGCATACTTGATGATTTCTGATGTTTCTATTGATATTAACATCACATAGGCTAGAAGACTTCCTTAAATGTTGTGTTTATCCTAGTGATAGGCTTTAGATTTCTGTTAGCATCAGCTTTTAATGAACAGTAAATGCATAGGACATACTTCAAGAATATGCAGGGAACAATGTGAGATGCCTTTACGGGTAATTATGAGTGCCCACTAAGGCAGCTAACCAGTGGGGAAATCATAAGCAGTTCAACTCTGACTATATTACAGGCAATCTTTTTTTTTCCCTGTAAGAAAACACTGCGTTCTTTTAATTCCTCAAAATAAGTCAGCATGAGAGTCAAATATTGCAGAATTTAGGCCAAAAATATTCTTGGTTTCTGTGGGTATAGCCCTGGCGTGGGGGCTGTAAAAGATCTTCAAGACTGGTCCTCAACTGTTGAATAATTTTCTATGTGGTGTTTTGCCAGACAGATTGTGGACTGTGACCTGTGTCACAATAATAAATGCCAGACATTTTTCATGCAGATAGCATCTCATGAAAGCTCTTTAAAGGGAGAAATGAAAGTCTAAATGTATGGGCACTTTAATCGAGGGCAGGAGCATTGAACTTCAGCAGAATACAAGGTGACCCTATTTGTCTGATGGAAGTGGAGACTGAAGAGAAGCAAAACGCTTTGTCTCTTGGGTTTTTTCCTTTCCTCTCTCTGTTTTGGTTTGTGTTTTAAGGTTGCACTTCCAATTCAGAAAAGTAACACTTGTGCATTTTCCACATGATGATGTGCTTGAATATAACCATACATTCAGTTAAATGGAAGCCATATCCTTCAAATTGCAACAATCTGGGAACCTTTCCCAAGATATTGTTTGGCAAGGGTGAAGCAGGAGCATTCAAGATTTATTATTAAATGTGTTCCCAAAGGGTATTTGGTGCTGTAGAATTTTGCTCCAGACTCAAAAAAATAGACAAAAAAATAGGACTATTATGATGCTTTCATGATCTTTGTGGAGAGAAGAATATACAGCTGGAGAAACGGTGACCAAATATTACCATGCCAAGTAGGTACCACGGCAAGATATCAGGAAGAAATGTACTCTGTAAGCACATACCATACTTAGTGACATATATGACATATTTTCTGACATGTTCTATAGTTCTGTGTGTGAGCCAGAACAGGCAGGACTCAAGAAGAACCACAAAACCACAGCTGAAATGCAAAGACTAAACTTACTTTTGTTACCTCGCCAACCAGAGAATCCCCGAAGCAGCACCCGGGCAGAGGCACACAAGTGGGGATGCAGGCACCACGGAGCTTAGTCCATGTTAGAGGATCACTGAACCTGTTTTTGCCTGTATTTCAGGGGTTTGCACGGGCGGAGTTTACGCGAGCATGGTTTACCACTGTGCTTCAGTCTTTCCCACAGCAGGGCAGGAATAGGGTGCCTCTAAGTCTATCACAGGCCTATGTTGTCTAAACACAGATGTTATACTTGTCAAACACACAAGACTAAACAATGATTAGTATGATATATGTGTTTTTCAACACCTCACCTACAAGTTACTTGAGTGTGTCTAAAATCGTCCTTGCCAATCTTTCTTTATTTTCCCACATTTAGAATAATTTATCTTTTTAGAGAAAGGTATTTTAAATAAAGATTCTAGAAATCTGGGTGGGAGTGTTGATCTCCTTGAGGGTAGGAAGGCTCTACAGAGGCACCTGGCCAGGCTGGATCCATTGGCCGAGGCCAACTGTATGAGGTTCAACAAGGCCAAGTGCCAGGTCCTGCACT
>NW_009259533.1:1307939-1309811 GCF_000687185.1 Egretta garzetta | reverse complement strand
TGAAAGAAGAGCAACAAAGCTGGTGAAGGGTCTGGAGCCCAAGGCTGATGGGGAGCGGCTGAGGGAACTGGGGTTGTTTAGCCTGGAGAAAAGGAGGCTGAGGGGAGACCTTATTGCCCTCTACAGCTGCCTGAAAGGAAGGTGTAGTGAGGTGGGTGTTGGTCTCTTCTGCCAAGTAGCAAGTAATAGGACTAGGTGAAATGGCCTGAAGTTGCACCAGGGCAGGTTTAAGTTGGACATTAGGAAAAATGTTTTCAATGAAAGGGTTGTCAAGCATTGGAATGGGCTGCCCAGGGAAGTAGTTGAGTCCCAATCCCTGGAGGTATTTAAAAGCTGAGCAGACGAGGTGCTTGGGGACATGGTTTAGTGGTGGACTTGGCAGTGTTGATAATCTTAAAGGTCTCTTCCAACCTAAACAATTCTATGATTCTGATTCTCCGATTCTATGAAATAAGGTCCCAGACCAGCCAAGTACTTTGAGCATGCACAACTATAGGCACTACAGCAATTCTAGTGGGTTTGTTGTCATGTTTGAGTAAAATCCTTTTTCAGAGTTTGAAAAATTCTGCTGTGCAATAAAATGGAGTTTAATGGCTTCATATTCAGTCTGCTGACAGGTAGTACACAGCCACAGGAAAAAACAGTGTCTAAGATCGTAATAGGAAGAAGACATAGAAGGAGGATTCAAGCAGTGGGAAAAAAATTGTATTATGTAGACACCAATATAATGATTGCAGTACCCACAAGAATGGGCTCCTACCCAGAAATTATTCGAGTTCTATTTTGAAAAAAAATCGCATTTTTCTTCCTTCCTCAAAGCAGAGCTAGGCAGGGGAAAAAATTCAATTAAAGCAATTCTACAGCTTCAAACTATTTTGCTATTTAGAAATGGAACAAAGATATTCTATCTCAACAAAATTTGCCAGGAAAAGAAATTTTATGGGAAAAATATTTGTGTCTGTATATGATAGCCTTTGGAATTGCTTTTTAAAAACTTAATTTCTTCTGCACCAAAAATGCATTTCCAACTATTTCATTTCCTCTTTCTAAACAGAATTTTAAAATGTTCTCATTTAAATGAAAATGGAACTGTATGATGAAAACATCTTTTGACTAAACAGCCTGACCAACTTTTTCAGAGAACCTCGATAAGGCTTTTCAAGGTTTCATTCCAGCTCACATGTCGGAGAAGCTTTATCTGAGCTCCCTTTGAAGGGTGAACTGAAGAGCTTGGGTGAATAACGATAAATTAGACTTCTAAATCCATGTTATCATGTATCGCAGTAGGTCACAGCTATTTCTTTCAGAACCTGGTCCTTTTAGTTAAATTTCTGTTATTGCAAAATGTTATCTAGAGAACGTCATCTTCAAATTAGCCAGAAACCGAAGCTATTTGGAATGAAACAATAAAAACATTGGTTGAAATGCAAGGCAGGACACCATCTCAGGAAAAATTGGAGGACTGTGAGTGCAAATGTCTTTTCTGCAGTTGAAGATGCCTTGTCTAGGTCTGAGACACAGCCTTGTAATCTCAGAGGGCTGCACATATGGACAAGAACCATTTCCACCTTTCTGAGAAAAACCAGAAGGATGTACTGCACTGAGCGGGAGAAAAACTTGCCAAGGTCTCAATCCCTAGGAATATAGCAAGCCTGCTCTTTTCCAGATGCTGTAAGCTTGCATATCTGTAGCAGGTGACGCATTCAGTTGAGGTTGGTCAGAACTGTTCCATCAAAATAGCTTGCAGGAAAATTAGTTTTTTCCAGTCCAAGATGTTTTTCACAAAATATTCTTTGCTAACTTTGAAAAAAAAAGTTAGTTTTGCTTTTTGTTTGGTTTTTGGTTTTGTTCCCACCCCCACCCCCCACCCCC
>NW_009259533.1:1306684-1307926 GCF_000687185.1 Egretta garzetta | reverse complement strand
AAAATTATTCCCCTTTTAAAGGATAGACTATTGCATCTCATGGGAGTTATGAGGCAGGTGGCAGGGCAGAAAATACAGACATATCCTGGTGACTGTAAGAAGACCCTTCCCTGTTAGACTGAGCAAAATTAGTCTGCAGCAGCATCATGACTTCAACATCCTAAAAGGAGAGACATAATCTTCCAGGTGAGATGAGAGTGTCCTTGACAGATAAGTGTTACTTTTTATTAGCCTATGATTTGTAAAGGGTAGGTAAGGCTGAAATGAGGTAAAAGATAATGTTATTTAACATGCATAGCTGAGCCCTTGGGAGCAGTTTGCTGCATCTTGCTGGTAAGGGTGGAATGGAGTTTATGAATTCTTGCACGTCTGGAAACCTGTGCGAGCAATGTGATGCTCAAGCATCATTGACATAAGATGGTGAGTGTAATGAGGAGTGTTTTGATATAAAGCTGCCTTCATGCACTAGAGAAAGTCTCATATCAGGCAAAATCTGAGTTCAGTATTTAGTTTAAGATGCTGACCTTCAGTAAGATCTTGCTATAATGTCTTGGAATCATTGACCATCCATTAAGGACAGGAAGCATGGCACAGGACACTCAACTTCTGGATCGTCAGTGAAGAGAAAGACCAAATATGAACTTATTTTTCTGTAAATTGTTGTTGCTTCCGTTAATGAAAGCAGTATAGATCATATCAGTCTTCAAAACAGGAACTACCAGAACTACTAAGGATTTTTTTAAATCATATGAATAATTTATTTGAAAGTAGTAATTCATCAGAATGGAGAGTCCTCATGGAGACATATAAAAATTATCAGAAAAAAAATCTCTGATCCAGGATAGAATTATCTGTTTTAAACTAGGAGAGGGAGAGAAAATTATCTCAGAACTTCCCCCTTCTCCCTGATTCTGTTAGTATAGTATATTTGGCTCTGGGTCCTAAGCAAATTCTTCTTTCCCCCCCCCGTATAGAAATATAGTGTGAGATAGGGAACAATCAGAAAAAAATCCATAGCATGGTAGCTAGGCTGCTTTTCCTTTCAAACCCTGCTCAAGGTACTTAGTCCCCTGAGCTGGAAGACAGGGATGGAGAGCAGAATAACCCCCCCATAATCCAGGAGGAAGCAGTTAATGACCTTCTACTCCACCTGGACACCCACAAGTCTATGGGGCCAGATGAGATCCACCCAAGAGTACTGAAGGAGCTGGCAGAGGAGCTTGCCAAGCCACTCTCCATCAT
>NW_009259533.1:1283007-1306657 GCF_000687185.1 Egretta garzetta | reverse complement strand
GAAGCCAGATACTAGTGGCGGGTACCATCACCCCATTATCTGGGGAACTACAGGTCTGTCAGCCTGACCTCAGTATCAGGAAAGGTTATGGAGTGGTTCATCCTGAGTGTGCTCACCAGGCACATGCAGGACAACCAGGGGATCAGGCCCAGCCAGCATGGGTTCATGAAAGGCAGTTCCTGCCTGACCAACCTGATCTCCTTCTATGACCAGGTGACCCACCTAGTGGATGAGGGAAAGGCTGTGGATGTTGTATACCTGGACTTCAGCAAAGCCTTTGACACAGTCTCCCACAGCATTCTCCTAGAGAAGCTGGCAGCTCATGGCTTAGACAGGCGTACTCTTCACTGGGCAAAAAGCTGGCTGAATGGCTGAGCCCAGAGAGTTGTGGTGAATGGAGTTATATCCAGTTTGTGGGCAGTTACAAGTGGTGTTCCCCAGGGCTCAGTGTTGGGGTCGGTTTTGCCTAATATCTTTATCAATGATCTGAGTGAGGGGATTGAGTGCGCCCTCAGTAAGTTTGTACTCCCACCAGTTGGGTGGGAGAGTCAATGTGCTCGACGGGAGGAGAGCTCTGCAGAGGGACATGGCCAGGCTGGATCCATTGGCTGAGGCCAACTGTATGAGGTTTAACAAGGCCAAGTGCCAGGTTCTGCACTGAGGTCACAACAACCCCATGTAACCCTACAGGCTCGGGGAAGAGTGGCTGGAAAGCTGCCCGGCAGAAAAGGACCTGGGAGTGCTGGTTGACAGACGGCTGGATATGAGCCAGTAGTGTGCCCAGGTGGCCAAGAAGGCCAATGGCATCCTGGCTTGCGTTAGGAATAGTGTGGTCAGCAGTAGTAGGGAAGTGATTGTGCCCCTGTACTCAGCGCCGGTGAGGCCGCACCTCAAATGCCGTATTCAGTGTTGGGCCCCTCACTACAAGAAGGACATGGAGGTACTGGAGCACATTGAAAGAAGAGCAACAAAGCTGGTGAAGGGTCTGGAGCCCAAGGCTGATGGGGAGCGGCTGAGGGAACTGGGGTTATTTAGCCTGGAGAAGAGGAGGCTGAGGGGAGACCTTATTGCCCTCTACAGCTGCCTGAAAGGAAGGTGTAGTGAGGTGGGTGTTGGTCTCTTCTGCCAAGTAGCAAGTAATAGGACTAGGTGAAATGGCCTGAAGTTGCACCAGGGCAGGTTTAAGTTGGACATTAGGAAAAATGTTTTCAATGAAAGGGTTGTCAAGCATTGGAATGGGCTGCCCAGGGAAGTGATCGAGTCCCCATCTCTGGTGGAATTTAAAAGACAGGTAGATGTGGTGATTAGGGACATGGTTTGGTGGTGGGATGGCAGTCAGGTTAAAGGTTGGACTTGATGACCTTTTCCAATCTAAATGATTCTATGTTTATATGATTCAAAGGCTGTCTAAATGAAGATTTGAAATCAAACCTCCCACAGTCTAGATTATGTCATGACAAATTCTCTGAAGCAAGACAGTTGTGTTTCTTTATATCTCATGTTCTGAACAGTAGATTGACAAATATGGAGTAAGTGAGCCGCACCAAAGCTCATCTTGTTTTCCAGTCTAATTTTTACTTTCTTTGATGCAGCAACACCTTTTCTTTTCCCTGGCTCTGGGTCTGGAATGACACCCTCTAAAACAAAATAACCAAATTTCCTTCCTCTACAAACTGTGCACCAGTGGGAAACTCTTCTGTTATTTAAAATATTTAAATACTGAAACACTACCTTTGTATGAGGCAGACACACTGCCTTAGAGACTAACTGCCTGTGAAGCCCGAATGCTGATCTCCTTAGCCAAGCTAATGATAGCTTCTAGTTCAAGGAGAGCTGGGGGTTTTATTACCACTAGTACTGTTAGTGTTGTAATTATTTTGTTCATCTCAGTGTCTCTAGAAAAATTCTGACTAGTTATTAATATCTCAAGATACAGCTAAAAATTTCATCAGCTTCATTTGGAAGAAAAAAAATGAGGTTTCTGTTTGTAACTGAGCTTGCTATCCTTTTCCATTTGGGTTTTAATTTCACTAGAAAGTGTTAGGTTGCCATGGAAAAGCTCATATCTTCTCTTTCCTGTCTCAGTAGGTGCTTTGAAGAGGGGAGGTGGTCAGAACAAGAGGTAATTTGTGCTAACGAATAGCTATATTGTAATACCGTGCTCCTATTGGTCTTACTTTCAAATTCCTCCAAAAAATACCCCCATGACCAATTTGGTATATTCCCAGCACAAACAGGCAAGGGAATGCACAGAATTATGTAGAAATTAAAGCCAGTCATCAAAGCCTTCGATCTGATATTCCATCTTTCAAGCTGGTCATAGTAGCAGTAAACATCAGGATCAACAGATCAAATCCTCAGATCTTCACTAGTCTCTCACTGCGGTTAGGGGAAGAGCTCGTGCAGAGAGGGCACTGAGCCATTCCAAAGCTCTGAGTTAATTGGTTAAGTGATGAAGCAGAGAAAATCCTTTGCGATACTGGGTTCATGTTGAGTGCTGGAAGAAGCTCTGCAGTGAATTACACTTTTTAGGGTGCCTTCCAGAGTGTAGCTGAAAAGAGAAAAGCATCAAACAACCTATTTCAGACTTAGGAGAAACATCTGGCTGATGATTCAACTTACTCTGCAGTGCTGTACTACTACTAGATTATAAATCCTTGAAGGCATGGAATTGCAACATTGAAATTTATATGTATTTTGATTTCTTCCAATAAAGACCTCTACAGTGTTGTTTTGATATTATTTTTGACACCTTCGTTATGACCATCGAAAATGAGACTCCAATCATATAAGCTAATGTCTGTCCCTCAGGTAATTTTAGGTCGTTTGTAGGGGTGAGAGCGGGAACTCTAGAAAAATTTGTACTTGGACATCTCCAGCTCCTGGGATGTCTGTATTTTACTCACTGCTACAAGTCATAGGATTCCAAGCATAAAAATATTTTGTGGGAGCTTTCAGACAAGTGGTGCCACTGCTATGAGGGGAGAGCCAAATTCTTAGCAGTGTTTATTTCCTGAGTTACTCTGCAGGCCAGTGGGGTATCAGAGAATCATTAAGGTTGTAAAGGACACCTGGAGTTCTCTAGGCCAGCCGTATGCTGAAAACCAGGCTGATTTCCAAGTTAAACCTCTTTCCTCATGGCCTGGTGCAGAGAAACCTGAAAATATTTGAGATGTCACAGGCTCTGCAGCCCCTATATGTGTGCTTAACCATTCTTGTGATGAAGAATTTTTTCTGTGATTTCCAAACAGTGCTGACATTTGTGACTACTGCCTTCTGTACTTTCATGGTGCACCTCTGAAAGGATCCTGAATCTGCCTTCAATGTAGCCCCTCTATATGTTTTGGGAGGTTGCTATTCATTACCCCTTATCCTTCTGGCTAAACAAGTCCCAGTCTTTTAGCTTTTCCACATAACTCATAATCTTCAGCCTTGTCACCACTTTAGTGGATCTCTGTTGGACCTTCTCCAGCTTTTCAATACCTTCCCTCTAGTGAGGGAGCAGACAAAACCTTGCACAGTACTGCAGATACAGCCTGTGGCGGTGCGCTCCCCCCCTTGTCTCTGACTCCCCCTCACTTGACCTCTTTCAAGTGATAACCACCTGTGGCTGTGGTGATAGATGCATCTGGTCTGTGTCTGGTCCTGAATGATGCACCCACTGGGGGTGGGGGGAGACAGATAACAATGCAATAGCCAAGGGCTGTTGTGGAATGTGCCCACCTAAGCACAGTGGTCAGTATGCAAATATGACTATGAGCCAATCATCTTACCCCCATCAATAGTGAGCAGCCCAAGAGCCCTTTGAGCTCTCCTGCACGGCAGCGGGCTGCACGCCAGGATCTCCCCTTGAGCAGGGACGCTTCTCAAGGTTACTCCTCAAGCTTGAGAGATTCCTTACTACAACAGATTCCCGGTAAGTGACTAACAGCATGCTAACTTGGAAATCTTAGCTAAGTGACATAAAGGATTAATTGCACATATTTAGACGTAAACCTTTAGACATAAACCTTTGACCAAGTCTGGGACTAGGATTGGATCCAGCCATACCTAGACTCCTCTCTGAGGGAGTTTAGAAAGCAAGGGGATCTTTTCTGAACCTCATGACTCAACAGGAGGGTGTCCCTGACAGTTTTGTCTGACCCTGTCCTCTGTGCAGCAAATAACAAAGTGTACCTTGCCATCGAATCTCATAAACTATTGTCTCATTTACCACTGACCTTTGTTAACTCACTGTTTTACACCAATAAACCACATTATTTTTGCCTCCCTCTCAACTCCACCTGTGACACAGACTCACCGCTGTTGAATGGAGGGGAATCATCACTGTGGTCAGCCTTCTGGCTGTGCTAGTGCGGTCCAGTATGCAGTTAGTTTTTATTGCTCCCCACCAGAACCCCACAGGAGAGAAGAAAACCCTACTGCCATCCGCCCTGGCTCTCTTTACAAAAGTGTCTGTCCATCACAGTGCTCCAGCAATATGGGTTTCACCCACGTCTCTATAATTCCAATGTCATAGCTCTGTACCTGCACATTGGTTTCTCATTCCTCCTGTTTGTTTCTCTTGCTGTCTTCAGGTATAGGCAACTGAAATGCATTTCATCAGGGAAAAGTCAGAGATCATCCTCTGCTCTGCTCATCCTCTGTGTTTTTCTTGCTTCCTCTCATCTGTGCTTTTCTGTTTACCCCAGGGTGTTGTTCTCTATCCCCCAGCAAACCTAGTTCAAAGCCCTCATTACCAGGTTAGCAAGTCTCTTGGTACAGATGCCCTTGTCTGTCCTTGTTCTTTGAAGCAGATCCAGTTGTCACAGACTCTCAGTTCTTTAGGGAACACTTTTTTCTCTCTCTCTTTTTTTTTTTTTAATTAAACCTCTGTAAAACACCTATGTAATTTGAGACAGTGGGGCTGAAGTACAGTCATTTATGACTAACGAGGAACTGAGGACTGACCAGCAGGAGACCTCCAAATTGAATATTTTCTCTTCAGATTTAGCATGATCAAACAAATGGGTTTTGTGTCCAATCACTAGCTTTACTAGAGAATTATTTTCCTGCTGCTCTGTCCAATCCCACAAAGACTAATTTAGATAACATTAACTGGTAATTTCCCAGATCAAAGCCCTTAATCAAATCAATAAGGATAGCTGCTGTGCAGTGTGCTGATTATCATTCATAGACATAAAATATTATTTGTCATGTCTACCTTGATAATGACATCAGAGGAATACTAAGACCAACAAGGAACAATGTCCTGATAGCTTAATAGATTGATAATACAAACTGTTTCCCTCAATGATTTGCTTGCCAGGGCACAGGGGTTCTCCTCATTGTGGTCTTCGTTTAACTCCAAGATTTATTGATAGCCTAAACTTATATAAATTACTGTCGACAACCTTGGGGATTATTTTTTTTTAAGGTTGTAGTTCCTATGGAGATATTTCAGGGGTGAGTTAATTATCTGGTTGTGGAGAAAGGGGAGGGGCTGGAAAGGCTTAGCAAGAAGTGGTCTTTTCTCTTAAGAGTGAGTGGTGTGAAAAGTGATTAAATTTATACGGCAGGAGCAGCTGTATAGCTACGTCGTTTTCCTATATCAGCACCAAATCTTGTTTTTTCCCTCTTCAAAGGGAAAAGTTTGGTCTAAAAGCTGTTGGTTCACTAGCAATAACTGCTTCTTCATATAAATGCCGAACAGTTAATGCAATGAGTCCATCTCTCTAAGCCTTTTAGAGGGAAGTGACGAGATTCAAGGGGAAGGAGGCAAAAGCAGCTTTTGTAGAAAACAGGTGAAAGCCACTGCTGTTGGGGAACATTTTGTACTCTGAACAGGTTATATATGACTTTTTTTTTTGAGGGTTCATGGTACTGAGACCAGCTGTCTGCTTTCTTGCTGAAAGTATGAGCAAGGATGCAGGGTAAGTCAATATGAGGCATGTAATTGTGGATCTTCTAGTGTAGGGTGCGGGAAAAGATGTGAAAATAGGCAAATTCATGGTCCTGCTCCCCTCTGGCTGTTAAGGATGGAGGTCTGTTAGTGGGAAATATATATACACAACATACATCCCTCTTGCAGCTGGACTTAGACACAATCCGCTCAGTAGCTGCCCATGGATCCCAGTCTCTCCAGTTGTGTCCCTCACAGACACAGACACAGACACAGACAAATGGGTCTTCCAGTCTATCCCAGGCCACATCAGCAGATGACTTGCTGGTGCTCACACATTCCCCTGCACACTTGTGTTCGCTCCAGTCTCTAGCATGGTGGACACATGGGCTCCCTCTCCAGCTGCTGCATTCAGACCCACATACACACACATGCCCATAGAATAGAGTGTCCTTCACCCAGGAAAATAGAAAAGGAGATTAATGAGAGGACAGACCAGACTGCACTGATCAGGTGCAGAATAGGTCCCGACAAGCAAACTGTTTCCTCATGACCAGCCCTTTCTATCCCTTTGGACCTCTATTTTCTCACACTTGTTCCTCCCCAAACCACCCTTTCCTTGCCTTGGGGGGTTCCTTCCCTAAACACACTACAAGAAGCCTTGTGCAATCCAAAAATGCTCTTCCCCTGCATCCCGTAATCTGCCCCCTACCCCTAAACCGTGACTCCTCCTGGTCTGTAAGGTTTCCTTGAGAACCTCTCCCATTGATCCATCTGGCCTATGGGACCAGCTCTCTCCTATGACAGCCTAGGGGGGTGGGGCAGGGGCTCTTGTCTCTGACTGGGGTATTGCAGCTGCCCCCCTATTTGCTCTTCTGTGTGTCAGGATGGGACTTTAAATGGGTGATGGCTCCTGTGGTGGGCCTGGATGTAGCGGGATCAGGGTATTGTGTGAGTTTCCCTACCTGCAATTATTCCTCTGCTCTCCTTTTTGTGAGCAGAGACAAGCTTTTTATCACATAACCTTCTATTTTTTTTCCAGATCCAGCATCAGCCATAATTCCTAGCTCCTATACACTGTTTTCCACCTGTGGATCTCAAAGCACAGCCAGCAAATGCCTAAGCCCAGAAGCCAAGGGAAGCCCACTCACACATTGCATCATCCAGTTATTCATTAGTTCATTACTTAGCCTCAAATTCGTGAACTTGTCAGTGAAATTTCCCGTGTCTTCAGCAAACCTGCACAAGTGGAAGTCTCTTTTCTGCTCTGTTTTGCTTTGTTTGTGGATTCTATATTGGGGAGTGGGGTGGGGGAGAGGGGAGTCAACAGCCCTGTGAAGACCAGCTGCTTGCAACCTGCTTCTCTTGCAGCTTTCTGTCAAAAATCTGACAGCTTTAGTTACTGTGATGGAGAAATAATGAGATGAGAAAAGAGTTGTCAAAAAAAGATCTGTACTCTTCGTCCAAGGAGGTGATTTACTTTTTGTGCGCTCTGTGGCTCCTAGAGCCAAGGAGATATCTGTAAGGATCCCAGTTAGAGACAAAACTCTGTATTTGCCTAAATCAAGGCAATTACAAAAAAAACCCCAACCTCGAAACAGAAAGAAATGTAATTTGTCTACAAAAAGGCCTCTTATGGTATGATTCATCTAATTCAACGTGAGTGTTAGCAGCATTTAGGCTACAGGTGAGCAAGTCACCATGGGTTGCCTTTATAGTTGGTAACTTGGTAACACAGTCCCTTTATATATCTGATTATTTACATGTCTTATCTCTGATATTCCCCCTTGAGCAGATGGAAATGTAATTTCAAAGAAGTAAGTCGACATCTTAAATGGTGCTTGGATCTTGAGTCACCCTCCATTGGATCGCTATTGCTCCATGAAATGATGCTGCTGAAGGTAGTTAGTTCTACATTTTGAAAGAAAGTCCAACACTTTTTTTAGCATTTGCAATGCTGGAAGTGCAAGACGCACAGTTTTTGTTTGGATCCTCTCAATTTGGCATGCTACATATGGAATGAAGATACACTTGTCATTTACAAATGAAATGCGGACAGCTTTGAACATGCATGTTTTCCTACACATGTGCCTAACTTTTGCACAAGCATGACTAGCAGAACCAATCCACATTCCTTATGCTATGCACACAAACCTGAGACTTACTCGGGCTCTAAATATTCCCTGATGCAGTATTTATGCTTGTGAGACAAGCTGATTGTCACAATCCTACAAGCCTTATCCAGAGCCAAGGGATCATGGCCAGTGGAAAGAATAAAGTTATTTCCTATGCTACACCAGCGTGATGAGTTCTGACTGGTATCTTCAGTTTCCTCTTTTTGCTCCAGCACCTTTCAATTGATTTGGTTGGAACGAAATTCCCCCCCTTCCTCCATCCCTTCTTCAAATATAATATTTCAATAAACCTAGGGCACAGAAAGTCAGGAGGCCACTCAGAATTCCCATATACAGTATTGCTATTGCCATTTTAGTCTGTTAGATTTTGAAATAATAAAACTTTGATTGCTTTGGGTGGATGACAATGAATATATGATAACTCAAGCTCATACATTGTTTTGTCATAAAGAATATGCTTTTCTTCTTTCTTGTCATAGTTCTTGTCCCCTGTGAGAACTATGTGCTTGACCCAAATTACAGATCAGAGCATCTGCCTTGAACCGGTTGAGTATTCACACATAAACCCAATTTGTCCCTAAGGCCAGGCTGGAGCATGTCAACACCTGATTCTCTCTGACTCATGGTGGCATGTAACTGTCACTAACTGCACTTGGATTCAGGCCCACATACATTTGAGGAAATTAGTATTAATGCTCTGGTTGAGATTATTGACACAATAAGTTATTTGGTGTCACACCACCCGTGGCCTCGGCTGTATGAGGAGCTATGCTGATCAACAAAGTACAGTCATCACCCACCCATCATCAGACAATGTCTGTCAGCTTCTTCCCAGCTAGGGCTGCATGCGAACTGATGACATGCCTGTGTCTTACTACTCATCCCTTAGAAAGCCACTTTTACGGACGATTGATGGGACTGCTAGTGACATTTCTATTTCCAATTTTCTCTTTCGTTCCTCTCCAGGTTTACTGAGCTGCAGTTCTGGAAAATGTTGAATGAGCACAGGAATTAGAGACACCCTTATGTTCCAGCACCCTGCCTAATCACCTGGCAGCAGAGCTTTCAGTGATATTACACTGTAATTACATTAGCAGGAGTATTGGATGCTTGTTATCATGTCTTAATTGTGCAATAATTTTGATCAATGTGTAATTTCCTTGGTGATGACTGCTGTGATTGCAAAATAAAAACACAGTTTAGGAGCTGTTGCATGTACATCTGCTTAGTGATTCCTTCAGTGCCTTTGGTTGTGCACACATACATGTGTTTGTGTGTGTGAGGGACCGACAGAGCGTGAGCAGTCAGGGCATCTGCCTGCCAAAACGTTCCCTGCTTACAGCTGGAAAGAACTGACAAAAGAGCCCTGGCTAATCCCTCCACAGCGGTTTAAGAAGTCACCTCTGTCAATCACCAGCCTGTGATCAAATCTATCACCTCGATGGCAGGCATCAGGATGGATGCCTGTGCCCACACCTCAGCTCCTTCAGTGTGAAATGTGGCATTTTTGCTTTGCTGCCTGCTCATGAGTGGCTGCAGTTTGGAGGATGGACTTTGGGCAGAAGGGCTGCGCTGCGACCCCATGTTCCTTGCTGCAAGCCCTGCTATGGGTGCAGAATGGCAGAGCAAGGTGGTGCCAAGCTGTTGCAGAAAGATCTGGCAGAGCTTATTTGTCAATGCCTGCAGTCTCCCCAGGGGAAGCACTCTGTCCATCTGTTATGCTTACATCCAGGCCAAACCACTGATAAGCAAAGAGGGGAATGGGTAGAAATGAAGAATAAACAAGGGTAGACACTACAATAGGGTAGACACAGAATGCTGACCTGGGAGGAGGACCTGGAAGGAGGAGTTATCTAAGCATGAAAATCAGTCAAGATTGGTTTATACTATTTCAAAGGTGAAACACCAGGTAGATGCATGAATTCTCACCTGTTGCAGCTTCTCTACAGAAAGTCAGTGGCATCAGCTCAATTAAAGGATATTCAGTGGCAACAGAATGTGAATGTAACTTAAAAAATGTCCTTTCTTTCAGAACAGCATCTCACTACAGCTCAGGATGATGTTTGAAAAAGGACTACCACTCTTTGATTAAAACATCCCGCTTCCCTGTAAACTAAAGAGCTGTCACTGATTTCTCAATCTGCTTACTAGAGTTGACAGAAATTCCGAATATCCTTTGTATGATAAATGCTGACCTTTTTTGAAGCAAATTCCAGACTGGAATGAGTGTTTACAGGGAAAGTATAAAAATCCAAAAGGGAAAAAGAAAGTTTTGAAAATATATGGCTTTTTTTTTTCCAGTTTCAACTTGGTTACATCATAAATTATAACCTTACGTGTAATGCATTATAATGAGCAGCACACATTTCAAAATGAGAAATAATTACAAAACAAAACCAAACAAATCCTGCAATGAGCTGTTAAAGCTGAAAATCTCCCAGCACAGCATATTCAAACAGCTGTACTGCTAAATTGCTTGTTCCCTTGGTATCAAAGAACAGGCAGAAAACTCCTGCTAAAGAGTTCAACCAGCACAGCCTCAGGTAATGTGCAACCACCAGAGAGAAAGTGGAAGAGACATAGCTATAGAAAACAGGGCAGATGGTTCAAACACAGGGACTCGGGACCAGGTGTGTATGGGTTACTTGAGAACCAGCAAAACAAATGCATCTACAAAGGAAACCCTTTTACGTTACAGATGGGCATCAAAAGAGAAAAATAACAACTGATATTACCTTTTTAACCCAGGAAACAGATCTTTTCTAGGTCTGTATTTACAGTAATTGTTTCTCTGCTGGAGGGACTTGATCTTCAGGCGTCAGATGTAGATATGCACCATCATGAGTTAGGATAAGCCCCATGTTGGGTTCCCTGTCGTAATGACCCTGCTTACTACACAGCAAGAGTCTGAACATCTTCCCTCACTCCAGAGTATGAGATGGATGCTGCTTAGGCACCACACTTTTGCCTGTGCCGTGATGGTTTGTTCACATGTCCATGCTCTAGAAAATACCAACAACTGTGTGAACAAGCCTGGTGGAGAACAGAGAACCAGATAAATGAGGGAGAATTAATAATTTCATCTAGCGTGAAATTTCATTGTTAGCAAAGACACCTGAGCTGGAATAGCTTACATCAAAAACTGAAAGAGAGGAAAATAAAATCTTTCATCTCTATTGTTTCACTTGGCAGGACCTTAGTTTTCAGCATGGGCTAATGTGACAGGGAATCAATGTAATGACTTCCTGGAAGATCATTTTCTTTACAAGAACAACAACAAAGAAGAGGAATGTACAAAGAATGTAGGTTAAATTTTGTGTGAAGACTGTTTGATTCATATGCTGCACAGGTTGTATTCTTTCATCTCTTCCTCAAAATCCTGACCCTTTTTCAGCTCTTGTAATTCCACCTTCTCACAACTCTTTGAATACATTTCCCAGTCACAGGATCCCCCTTTTATTTTTATTAGCTGACACTGACGACTCAAAGTATCATCCCCACTATTTTAGGTCTGTCTCAACACCACACTGTCCCACAGCTCAGGCCATCCTTAGCTCAGCTCATCCTTGACTTTTCCCTTTCAATTTCCAGCAAGGATGTTAACATCACCAACCTCAGTTCTTGATTTCTTCTTTCTTGCTGAGGTGTTGAGAATCCCTTCTACTACTGACAAAACCAACATTATAATTCTCCAAGCCACAAATCATAGAATCACAGAATCATAGAATGTTTTGGGTTGGAAGGGACCCCTAGAGGTCATCTCGTCCAACCCCCCCGCAGGAGCAGGGACACCGCTAACTCGATCAGGCTGCTCAGAGCCCCATCCAACCTGGCCTTGAATGTTTCCAGGGATGGGGCCTCCACCACCTCTCTGGGCAACCTGTTCCAGTGTTTCACCACCCTCATTGTTATTTGCGTTCAGATTAATTTTCTAATAAAACAAAAAATAGGAAAATCTCATAGTTATTTCCTTTGCTGTACTTTTACAATCAGTCTTTCTTATGTGCCTATATCAGTTTTTTTTTTCACCTAGCAACATCTTGCCCATTATAAACAGATCTAAGTGGAAAAAAAAAATCGTTATTTAGAAAATGCACATTTTCAGAACTTTTTGTGGGAAATTAAAATTTCAGTATAAAAGTGATCAAGTGGATCATTTCACTGTTTCTTTTCGTTCTGCTAAGTTGAAGGAATTAATCTGAGCTATCACTTACTTATAATTTCTGTATTATTTTTTATATAATTGCAATGCTCTATTTATACATTGCAATGAGAGCAAGGTACATTAGTGTATTATGACACTATCAGAAGGGTTCACTTCTTTGTTGTCCAGATGAAAGGAAAAATAATCTGCCATTACCTCCTGATACCTTTTACCTTTTAATATTTCCAAGTCACTGTCCTCCTGCCCTTATGATTTTGTTCATATTGTCAGTACCTTGTCTGCATTTTCTGATGCCCAGCCAGGACAGATGGCAAGGTCTTGGAGTTCCTTATGGTATGAAGATCCAGTTTTATGACCACATTAAATTACAGTCTTCTCTTTGACCTAACTTTCTGATACTTTGTCCTCTCAGCTTTCCTTAGACCCTCTGCCTACTGTAACTGTATGGATCATTGCTTTGATTTTCTAACCCCTCTAATGGGGGTTATGAAGGACCCCTACACTGTCTCTTTCTGAAGCCCATCAAAGATTCAGTTTTCCTCATTATCTCTAAGGAGATTAGACATTAGGTCTTTTTTTAACTTAGCTGTTTTATTAACTTATTGTAGCAGGAGGTGCAACATGTCTCCTGATGGTCTTCCCACCATCTCTGTCTTTATTTCACCTTCAGTTTTTCTTTTTCTTCAGCCATTATGTATAAGATCTTCACTCCAATGCTGGAAAAAAAACCTCCCAGGCTACTTTTGAGGTGTCTTAAATCTCGGACTTTTGTCTTTAGGCATTTATTAGGGCATGGATAAATAATAAAAATCTCAAATGCACCAAGCAAATAAAATCATGTGACTGGAATCACATTTTGACATAGTCTTTAGTTATGTGATCACATTAACTCCCAGATTCATAATTTATTTGTGCACAGAACACAGTGATAATTTAGAAAGAAGACAGCCAATATGTTGTTTCTGTTTTCCTGTTCAGGGACTGGCAGCAAGTTTATCCTTGAACCTTACTCAACCCTGTTCTAAAGATAAAACTAAAAATACCAAGTTAGGCTCTTCTCTTATGTTCAATACTGTGTCTTCTGAGAGTCTGCAAATTCTTAGGAGCTAATTTTCAAAACGTTACTATTTTGGGGATCATTCTAATTTGAGAGAAAGATGTCTGATGCACAAAATTAAAGCCAAATATTTCCTCTAATTTTTCGGTGCTGAATTCCAGTTGGCCTCTTTTGATAATAACTGCAGCTGGGAACCCAAACTAATAAGATTCCCAGCACAGTCCCACTGTGCCCCAGTGATAAAAGAGTTGGTTCCTCTCTGATTTATAGGAGCCATATAGGGAGCTGGCACCAGAATCAGAGGTTAAGGACAGGGATATGTTTTTTCCAATGAAGATGTCTTCCAGGTGATGGAAGCTCTCTGCTATGCAGAACATATGGTGTTATATCCATGAATCTCATATACAATGGGAAGGATTTGCTATACCGGAAGGGAAAAATCACCAGCACATTGGCACTTGCTATTTGCCATGTCAAACTCTGGTCAAGACCTTGAAATTTAGGGAAAGGTGAACTTTACTCACTGTGTACTGAGCACCTGAGCAGCAGTTGGAAGAAATATTCCTTTCTGCCCTCTGCAGGAGTCCTTTTGTCCTTGTTGGTTTATTGATCCCAGATGGGTGATGAATACATCTCTTGAAGCATGTTTCCTAACATCCCTGAGGCTTCCAATCCAATAAATGTCTCCTGTCTTCAATATTTCCTAATGGATTATACATAAAATTTGGGCCCAGGCACATCACTTCTTCAACCATTTACAGATCTAGAGCTCCTAATTTTCTTCTTTCAAACCACAATTTGAAGAATACTCTAAAGGAGGAAGTCCCAGAGAAGAGTTTTCCTTTTTTTATGTCTTTCATTTGGTTTTCTCTGGAGGAGACCCCCACTAGCTTACCTCCCCAATTGGTAACTCCAGAGGAAATTTTCCTAAACTTCAGTGCTATTCTACAACCCCTCAAGAAAGCTGAATGACTTCGTACAGCTCCAGTCCTTTGTTATCATGAGTGTAATGGCTCTGCTGTGGTTAATTGCAGTAACTGATGAAAATAGACAATTTGCAGCTTCTTGAGAGAACAATAGAAGGAATGAAAAGACTAATGACAACAGCCAAGTTTTGTGGCCCAGGGAAAGGAGGGCGACATCATTTTCCCATATTCAAAGTTGGACAACATGAGTCCAATTTTCTTCCTTTCATCATCAGCAAATAATTCGGATGTTTCCCATCCCTTAATTGTGCCTTTGTTTCTGTGATGAGTGGAAATCATTACTGTGATGATCTGTTGGCTAAATTTTCCCCACATCTGCAGAGTGTTTCGCCAAGTGGGCCATTTGCCCATTTGCAGGCTAATGAACAAGAGGAATTTTGGATTCTTGAGATAGAGGTTATACCAAGAAGTTGGGAAACATCACATTTCAGAAAACAGCCTGGGCTGGCCTAGGAGAAAGATTTTATAGATCCTGCTAGAATCTGGGTGAATGATGACAGGTAGTCTTCCTCAGTAAATCTCAGTGAAAAGATCACCTGCTTTTAGGACTGAGACCTTTTTCTTCCAGTGTTGGCAATAGGCCATTGCACCATTCCCTGTTTGACACAAAAGCCCTGAAGATCTTACTTAGCTGTCATTCTCTTAAGGCAAAGAGTCACCCTCAGCAACTCTTCCAACAGCCAGCATAGCAACATAATGTCTCAGCGATGTCTTCCCTGGTAGCAACCAAAGCAACAGACCTCTCCAGGCTTAATTTCCTTCACCAAGGCTTTCGCACGCAATAGCTTTCCATTTATCTACTCTGAGACAAAAAGAGCTAGCTCAGGGTCAAATTTTGACCAGCTGAACCCTGCAGCCATTTGCTTTCTATCCTTAATGCTGCTGGACAGCCCCAGGAGCCCACAGAGTGCTGAAAAGGAACAAGGATCAGGAAATTTGCTGCTAGACTGGGCTTTAGGGTATTGAAGCCAGTCACATTCACTTTGACCCAGGCTTCAGGAAAGGGAACATGGGGCTGCACTAAGGCACTGGCTGGCCAGAGGACAGGCTGAGGGTTTACAGCCTGGTTGATAGGTGAAATAGGTCTTCAGTGTGGTAAGGAAATGTGCTTAGGGAGGTACAGTGGACACAGGCAAAGCCAAGCCCCTGGCAGCTCTCTGATCCTTTCCTGGCCAATGTGGGGATTACACACTTGACCACAGCCTCTTTTACAATTCAGCAACAAAGCAAATCCTTTGAGTATGTGATATGGTTGCTGGCTAAGCCAGAGCTTCAATGAGAAAGTCCCTTTCAATCTTATTCTCTTATCTGTCCATAAGCGCTTCCATATTGCAATCCATATTGTGCATTGCAAATAAATCACTGAGAAGGTGTGCACCATTATGCTGAATTGGAGGGATTGGGTCATTCTCTGGACCAGAGAGATACAAGGATATAGAAACACAAGGTCCTCTCTGGGATTGCTTAATGCAGACTGAATGTTCCTCTCTTAAATTCTTTTCAAACCTGAATCAAAACTCGTTATGGTTAAAAAGCAAGGAAATAAACAACCCCCCTGTGCGTGGTATTGTTGCACGTTCTCTTTTGGGTGGCAGGTGGTTTTGAAGTCATAATAACATGAATTAAGAGTTCAAAGTGGCAAACATTTAAAAGCATGGCCTCCATCTCTGCATGCCTTTCATTTGTTCTCTAGCCCTGGGATATAAAGGAGTATTATCTGCAAGAAGATACTATGCCAGCCTACTTACTGCATGTGGCTTTGCAGCTTGGGTTACACATACTGATCTTACGTTCTGATATTCTCTACAGGATATTGCAAATATTTCCTTCTAGGTTTTTAATATGCTAGGATATCTTGTATATGATTTTTTTCTACTTTTTATAGACCTCGGCTATGTGTTCTCTCATCTCAGAGACTTGGATTGACATTTCAGCCAGGAGGGAAAAGTCACGCGAAGTCATTCATTTCACAAGAGAGAAAACTAATTTCCTACTGTTTTAAAATTGTGAGACTGTTTTCAAGAAATATCCCAACTGACCTCCGATTTTTCAGGCAGCAACAATTGCGTTCAGGCATATCTGGTCTCAGATTTGCATCTTCATCGGGATTTGAACCTGGATGCTTCCCTACTGAATCCCTGCCAAACAAAGAAGGGAGCTACTTTGCTCATGTAGCTACTAGGCTGTTATCCTGTAGCAGAATGGTCATTAGAAGTAAACATGCTACTTGCTCTGATCACGCACACTTTAAAGACATCCATCCCGTTAAATCTCTGAGTGTTTATATTTGAATTCAGAAATGGCAACATTAAGATCCTAGTTAGTAAGCTTTACAATAGAAAAGCAGAGCTAGATTTCAAGTTTGGATTCAACATCCAAGAGAAGATGATTTTCACTATAAAAAAGCTCCCCTTAAAAAAAAAAAAAGCCAACAATTCTAATGTGTCTTCCCGCATTTAGAAAAAAATGAACAACTGAGTATCTGAAATATCATAACACACAGAAATGTGAATTTGGCGGTACTGAGTTTTGTTTCTGCCAGGTGACTCCTATCACTAATGGGATGCATTAAGCACACAGGACTTTAAGCATGCAGACTTTTGATACAGCAATGCCCATTTTGGAGTGTTTTACTCTAGCACCGCTACTAGCATGAAAAACACGATCACATCTCTCCTGTTGTAAGCCTTGATGAATCTCCTTACCTCTCATCAGCTCTTTGTGTGGCCAATGGGGACTTAAGTAGAGGCTTAACTTGGTAATGGGATGAATTTCAGCCCAGGAAGGATGCATACCCAACATGCTCCTCAGAACTTCTTTTTTATTCCTCCTTTTTTGGGACACCGTCACAACTGGCATTGCAGATAGTGTGCACGCTGCCAAACAACATCAGAACTACTCAGGCTGTCTGGAGATGGTTCTGTCCCAGAAAGTCTGTCCCAAATGAAGCTGCTCAGCTTACATCTTTCCTATGGAAAAGTCTGAATGAGTTTAGACTCTTGGTTTTTACTTGAAAAGAGATGACTGGGAAGTACTTGATTAATAGGGGTTGTAACAGAGGTTTATAAACTTATGAATGATGGAAAGAGTTTGATGGGAAACAATTATTCACTGTCTTGCTCATTGTAAGAATGAGAGGTTGACCAGTGAAACAGTCAGACCAAGCAAAGAGAAGTAATTTCTCAGGCAGCATGCAAGTGATATATGTGTCTCTTTCCCACAGAACACTGTAAAGTCTGAAAAAAAACTTGTAAAGGAATGAACAAGCTCAGAATGGATATATCTGTGACTGGCTGCTAAATATCGAACCATGTGACTTGTGCATGCAGGAGTCACCTGCCAGAAGGTGGGAGGAAGAATTATTCTGTTATTTGCCTCTTTACTATATGCTTTATCAAAACAGCCATTCCTATCTTTTGTTGGAGAAAAGTATGCTGCCTAGCTAGACCATTGGTCCATGAAATACTTGTATTTTCTAACATAATACATTTTGCCCCATGTGAGGGTCTCATCCTGCCAGGGGCAAGGCACTATCAGTTTCTGACAGGGGTCTTCAGCAGCTGCTGATGGGAAGAGTGGGACATTGATGACCACTGAGCCATTTAGCTGTTATGCTGCAAGAGACAGGGGTGAGAAGGCCAAACTCTCATTTCCATGACTGCAAAACACATGAAAAAAATATTCCAATGCGTAAAAGAGTGGGAAAGAAATGAGGCTGAGGAAAATGAAACCCTAGTTCCTCAGCCACTGGAAGCTAAATCATAATCATTACCATTAATTAGCAATACTTAAGAGTCTTAGTAATGAATGATCTTGTCAGTAGCTTTAGTGGGCTGAATGCCTGAATGGTAACAGATCTTAAATCTGAGCATCTCCACCTGTTCTGCAGTTGTCCCTTCCAGATTAGACGGGGCTGCAGCTTCTGGCATTGTACTTTTGCTGTGGATGAAAAGCAGCATTCTCCCTTCAGGGCCATCAGTCCCAGGTCTTTTAAGCAGTATTACATTAATTTTAAATTAAAAAAAAAAAAAGTCTACAAACTAAATCATAAAAAACAACACAGAGGAAATCAGTGTTTGAGGATGAGCTGATTAAGTCAGGAAAGAAGAGGCTTTGTGTATGTGTAAGCTGCAACTGGAAAAATGTACACACAACCATGCACACACACAAATAAATTTGAATTGTTTAAGGAATTAGAGTGTAAAGAAATTATATTTTATAGTACACCAAACTGCCAAACATGCCATAACCCTGTGAAAACCACTTACGCTTTAATGGCTGAAAGGAATAAAACTGACAAAAGAATAAATTCCATGCGCACTCTGACATCAGAATAAATTTCCTATGGAAATTGTGCTGTTTTCCTCACTGACTTCAAAAGGGCCACTGAATAGGATGACTTTAAAGGTATCTGCACTTGGTTTGGTAGGGCAGCATATCTTGGCTTGAAGAAGGCTGGAGAGTTATTTTCCAGTGAGATTTTAGCAGCTGAGGATCAAGAAAATGCTGTCACCACTGATGGAACAAGTGGGATACCTGGTGTGGAGAATTTTGGTTGGCAGGTGCCTGGGGTAAAATTTATACATTTAGGAGCTGGGACGGGAGTTTATTCACACTTTAGTAACAGAAGGGACCATGCTGCTTATTGAGTTCAATCTCCTTCACTCAATGGAAATCATGCCATGGATGCTGGAACCCACAAAAGTCACTTGTGTGCACCCCCAAATGCCACAAGCCATAAAGGAGCCTCCCCAATGCACTGTAACAAGATAAACTCAATCTATTTAAATATTTTAAAAGACCAAAACCTGCATATATAACAAGGTGCCTAAGGAAGCAAGCAGGAGAGACTGAGGACATTGCTTTTGGACTTTCATTTTCAATAACTGGAGATTTGTAAGGTGGAAAATGGTCAGATGCTCCTAGGACGTGGCTCTTGCCCTAAGGAAGAAAGTGACCCCTCCTTTCCATCTGTTCCTCAAAATTCAGTGTTCTTTGGTGTATGATATGGATTTGAGGTCATAGCGATAAGATGAGAGGAATAAAGGACATCTTTAGTTAGAAAAGAATGTTCTTGAAATCATTAAACGTTGACATCCCTATTAACCTAAGCTCGCCTGACAGTCAGTGGAGGGATAATTAATATAATCCCTAGAGCTAAGGATGAGAGCCATGTCTTCCTAAGGTCTAACATAGGTCATAGGGCAGATGAATGAAGCCCTTAAAACACCTATTTCTGTCCATTTACTATAGAATAAGCCAAGGGTGACAAGCTCAGAAGTAGATTTTATATTACAGGCATCTAAACTTAAGTGAGATGAATCATACAGTAAATGCCCTAACAGCGAGGACACTCTTTATTCTTACATGGAATAATTGACCATGGAAAGGGGGAGAAACCTGCCCATTGCTCGATACCTTTAAGCAAGAATGGATACAGTATCCTACAGGCAATAAAGCTACAGACATCTACTGTACCATCTATTAGGTTTCCTTGATCTCTGATTTTTATTACATTATCAAAGTAGGTGAGATAGTATGTTGGCCTTATACGAGCCTTACACACATTCTTCACATTTCCATCATTCTTTCCTAACTCTCTCAACTGATCCAATGCTGACAAGACTGGAATAAATGGCATAATATAATATTGCTTTACACTTAGGTGAAGCAGCAGTGAAAAGGCATAAAGTCACACTTATACTTACAGTGCTTCCTTCATCATCATGATGAGTCCTTGAACCTTTCTAGCACTCTGAAGATCTGAGTGGAGCTTATTGTGACAACTTGCTATATGTGAATGCAGGCTTCCTAAGCAATCTTGTGTCAATTATCAGTCTTTAAAGTCTTGTCTTCTTTTGCTTCACACATTCCCTGACACAGCTAGCAGAGCTTCAGGCAGAGAGAAGTAGTAACAAAGCAGGAGGCGTAAGTGTTGTCTTCACCAGAAATGCATATCTTAGTCCCTTTTCCGGATAAAAGATGGTGAACCAGCTCATCAGCACCTGCAAGACTCCAGGGCTCTCCACCTGCAGTGCCATTTTTCCTCTGGTTTCATTGAGATTAAGAGCACTGCCAAAAGACCAAACTAAAGGCATAAAGCAACCTTCAAGGAATTAATCAACGCTTCTTTCATCAGCCCTTTTTTCCCCTTGTCTTTCTGTCTGCAGGTATTACCCCTTGATTCATCTGTCTATTTCTGCCAGAGTCAGGATGTTCACGTAACCATGCAAATTTATGTATTTCTGTGGAATGACTGTACTGATACTGTGAGGGGTGACATAAAGTTTGTTTTTGAGTTTGAGTCAGGAGACCAGTCTTCTATTTCTGCACGTGACAGATGTCAGATGACAGTCTAAAATGTGCCTCAACTTCTTTCGAAGTCCTCTGATGTCAGAAGCTATGTCCGTTCTGCTGGAGCTGCTACCTTGCACTCATAATATTATGACACACGTCATGTATCAAAGAGTTGCGTAATGGGCATTGGATTACCTGGACAATTACATGGTACAGGGGATCTGAGACTACCCAATCAACTAATTAGTGTGAGGAACTAAGTCGTGAAGACATCTTGAGGATTGCAAGGGTCCTAGGACCTCACACAAGTTTAAAAATCTGACTTTTCTACAAAGAAAATGTTTTCATCTTTCTTGGAATGGGGACACTTGAGACCATGCCATGAAGTGTAGTGTTGACCTAACCTTGCTCCAAACATATGAGTAATGCAAACTATGCAATATCGAGTCCAGTGAAGATAATCAGGCCCAGAGACTGAATGGATAAAACCAGAACTGAATTGAAGTATCTCACTGTTCTCCCATGGAAGTATCCTGCTAATCCCATCCTTTCTTCCCATCCCTGTTGCTCACTCTCTGAGCTCTCTATAGCATCCAGACTTTTTTCCCATTTTAGTTGCTCTTTGATAACTCTCTCTAAGGCAAGTGCTGGAGAAAACTGCTTGTTTGGCCCTGATGACTGCTTTGGCACAGTACCCAAAGGATTTAGCGCGGCCCATCCCTGGGTTCCCATTCTGGTATCAGCTCATACAGGGTTGGTCTGGGGAAGCTCTGCTCTAAGCTTCGTGACATGACTCCTGGGTGTCATGTTCAAAGCAAAAGGTCAACAGCAGAAGGAACAGTAGCGCTCCTGGAACTCTAATTTTAAATCTCCTATTCCATCCACTTGATTTCACACTATTGTGCTTGTTTGTCTGGTCCTCAGCTCACACCTGTGCAAAGTGCGAGGGAAATCTCCATGTTTCCTCCCTTAACTTCTTACAGGCTGCCTACAGGTGATGCTTTATTTCACAGATGGTTGAAAGCAATGTCTTTTGGAAGATGAATCAAAACTTGGTAAAACTGTTGTGAGAGTTACATAGTCACTTTATATACCTTATCTTCCCTGCCCTTAAAATTCCAGATACTAGGTGAGGGAGGCAAAAAAAAGTACATACTGGAAACAAATGAGTATAAGTGAGTATTTCCTTTTCACTGTGAGGCAGCTTAAGCTGTAATTTCTGAGAACTTGTTGTACATAACTCTTTTAGTAGCTTTGGAAGTTCCCTAGAAATCAAGATTGGTTCTGGCTGCCACAAGGGTTCATACCATGATCAAATAGCACAACTGGAGTATAACGATAAACCAGACAGAACAACTGGTCAGACCCTGAGTCACAGTGAACCCCACTGTGAACCCAAAACAGTGCCAGGGACTCTAGGTGACTAGGACAGTCTCCAAGAATTTCTGAAAAGAGCCCAGAGGTTGGCACTAGCCAGATCTGCTCCCACCAGAGAAGAGTTTTGAATAAGGCAAAAGTTTCTTAGATTTTTGGACACAACTGCACCACCAACTTTGTGACCAGAGAACAGTCAAGGGGCCAGAGAATGGCTCCAAGGCGATTTTATTTACAAGTGTAGATAAGTCTAATACTAGCTCTGCTGATGACTGTTGTGCATAAAATAACTCTCCTTTTGTCTGTCTACAAAAAAAGAGAATATGCAGTGTTTGCTTCATCAAGGTTCTTCTGCATTACAGTGTCACAAATATCGAGTGCATCTGAGTGGCCATGAAAGAAGTGAGTAACGCAAAGGATTCCTGCCTCTCATGCCTACCAGACATAAGGCCTTTCTGAGTCTCTTTTTACTTTTTATCATTGATGGACCCATATCTCTATCACATATGATTCCTCCCTATTTTTGCCTGTGTTGTAATTCTGTATTTACACTTGGAAATTAGATCTGAATAGTGTTGCCTCTCATTTCAAGATAAAAAACAATCCTTCTGCTCTCTGCTACATACAGAACTGGTTTTTGTGGGTTTTTTTTGCTGTTGAAAGAAGCAAATTCACACACACACAAAGTAGTGTAGGGGAACAAAATTTTATAAGAGAACCTAGCAGACAAATAAATAAGATTGGTTAAATTAGATATTCTGGCAGCAATAGGGAGTGAAAGCAGTGAAAGTAAAACAAAACCAGAATACACAGGTACAGAAATCACTCAGAAAAAACACCTGAAAAAGGCAGCCAGGGTCTTACAAGGGAGAAGATCCCTGAAAAAAACTTTATAAAAGACAACACTAAGGTGTACCTTAAAAAGGTTTTTCCTTCTCCTTCCCTGATCTCCCAGTGGAAGGATCTCATAATCAGAAGTGAACCTCAAACAGCTTCAGCTGAGTTATGCCATTGTGTGCTCCCGCAGTAATTAGGACTTTATAAACTTTCTAAAGTAGGACCCAGCTTCCCCTTTTTTTCCTTTTCTCTTATACAGTATGTATGTTACATGCTCCTAAACTTTTTTTCCTGCCAGAAAGCACTGCATACCAAATTGACATAAAATAGGTGGCTGAGTGAAGACTGAAGAAGTCAGAGAAGTTTAAGGCTTTACTGAGGTAACGTTGAACAGTTATTGAGGTACATTATCGTATTTTTCTGTTAGTGAGACTTCTTCCTTCTCAGTTTTTCCCACTCAGTTTTCCTCTTCATTTACTAAAAGGCTGTATTTTCAGTCTTTCCTAAGAAGCTAAAACTATTAGAATCACGAATCACAGAATCGCAAGGGTTGGAAGGGACCTTGGGAGATCATCTAGTCCAACCCTCCTGCTAAAGCAGGTTCTTCTAGAACATGTTACACAGGACTTCATCCAGGTGAGCTTTGAATATCTCCAGAGAAGAAGACTCCTCAACCCTCCTGGGCAGCCTGTTCCAGTGCTCCATCACCCTCAGAGTAAAGAAGTTTTTCCTCATATTCAACTGAAACCTCTTATGTCTCAGTTTGTACCCATTCCCCCTTGTCCTGTCGCTGGGCACCACTGCAAAGAGTCTGGCTCCATCCTCCTGACTTCCACCCTTAAGATATTTGTATGTGTTGATGAGGTCCCCTTTCAGTCTTCTCTTCTTCAGGCTGAACAAGCCCAACTCTCTCAGCCT
>NW_009259533.1:1280262-1282590 GCF_000687185.1 Egretta garzetta | reverse complement strand
GACTCTGCCCCGCTGATCAGAACCCTCTGAGCCCTGCCATTCAGCCAGTTCCCAATCCACCTCACTGTCCACTCATCCAACCCATACTTCTTGAGCTTCCCTATGAGGATATTATGGGAGACAGTGTCAAAAGCCTTGCTGAAGTCAAGGTAGACAACATCCACCGCTCTCCCCTCATCTACCCAGCCGGTTATGCTATCATAGAAGGCTATCATATTGGTCAGGCATGATTTCCCCTTGGCGAATCCATGCTGGGTACTCCTGATGATCTTTTCATCTACTTGCTTGGAGAGGACACCCAGAATGAGTTGTTCCATCACCTTTCCAGGGACGGAGGTGAGACTAACCGGCCTGTAGTTCCCTGGGTCCTCCTTCTTGCCCTTTTTGAAGACTGGAGTGACACTGGCTATCTTCCAGTCCTCAGGCACCTCTCCTGTTCTCCACGACCTTTTGTAGATGATGGAAAGTGGCTCAGCAATGTCGTCTGCCAGTTCCTTCAGCACTCATGGGTGCATTCCATCGGGGCCCATGGATTTGTGGGTGTCCAGCTTCCTTAAAAGATCCCTAACCTGATCCACCTTACATGTCTTACATCTTTTGATTCAGTGTACATTATAGATTCAGGGTATAGCGTTTACTGGTAGAGAGCTCTGCTTGTTAGAAATAATATTTCATGACAATACAATCCTTGCAAATCAGTTCTGTTCATTCTGTACTTTCATTCTGTAGGAAAATCTGGATCTTCTAGAGAGAATGCTTATTTAGTACATTGGGAAGAGCAATGAACAGATTTTTGCATTTACTGAAATATTGCAAGACTTGGTATTACATGGAAAAGCACTGTAGTATGAAGACATGCCTTATTTTCCTCTTATTGCATGAAAACATGTATTGCTCTGCAATAATAGTAGGCTAATTCCCTCCCTGAGCCCATGTTTGTCTGGAAAGCAGTGAGCAAGGAAGGTAGTTGAGTCTGGCTTTGAGAATGGGCTTGAACAACTGCCTGTGTGACTGTATTGACATAACCAAAGAGGCTGGATAATGCGATGATGCTATCTCTGAGAATGCCCAGGGAACAACAGAAGAGTGAGGACTCATGCGTCACTATCCTCTGTTTGGCAAATGAAGCACTACTCCAGAATTATTTGTCAGTATTTGTTTTTAGTGGGGATGACCGAAGGAAATATGATTGGCTTTTGCGCAGTCTCATGAATAACTGTGGTCAAGATTACAGCTAGGACCAGGGCAGATCTCTATGGCATGTGTCTACATGCATCCTTACTGTGCTTAGACATCCAGCAGCTAACCGGTGCGAGTAATGCTCCAGTGAAGGACGAAGGATATCCTGCCTTGCTGACTCTATGCCAGCAGCTGTTGCCTTCTCAGAGTTAAATGCATGGTCTGCAAACCACTCGTCCCTCTGAGGTGTTTGGGGGGGAGTGGGGGGGTAGCAGAGCTCAGCTTTTGAGCTCAAGTCTGTTTCAGACCGTGACAAATTTGTTCCCTGAATCCATACTCTTTTTAATCTAAATGTCAGGTAGGAAATTAAAGCCCTGCTGAAACGGAGTGTATTACCAGCATTTTATTAGATCACAAACAATTTAATAACCAGATAGAGGGAGAAGGTCATTTTGTTGTCAGTCCAGCTTATCTCATAAATTAGGCATCGGGTTTTGCACAAAAGCGTGTCTCAGCAAATAAAATTATCTGGTTTGATGAAGGACCTCTGTCCATGGAAAACAGATAACACAGATGAAAGAGGGAGCCCTGTAATAAAATTATTATCCAGGAATGTATGAAAGGGGACAGATTCTTTAAAAATACTTATCACACGTTTACCCTATTAATAATAAGTAAAGGCCAAGGTAGCAAAGGACACGCCTTCCTGATGAATTCATGTGAAAGAGATTCAAGGTCAGTAAACAAAAGGGATGGCAGCTGAAATATTGAATATAAATAGGGTAGCTCTTAGTGACCTCACTGGCTGGAAAGGGAAGGAACCCAGACCATTATCTCTTCACTAGAAATATTTATGGTCCAGAAATGACAGTCTTCTGAGTAGGAGCAGGGCAATGAGTGATGTCTACCAACATGGCATCGATTTCAATGTATCATGCCGCAAATCTGTTCCTGGGGTGGGGGAGAGGAGTGATGAAGAAAAGGTATGACTAGAGTAAATTTTTTTCCAAGAATATCAAGGTCTTGTGTTGCTCAGATTTGTCTGCCTGCAGCTCTCTGATGCACAGCAATTTCTCCACCCCTGCCTTGTTCGATGCAGCCTTCCTTTTTTTAGCCTTGTTAGAGCGAAGTTAGACTAGTGCATTAAGT
>NW_009259533.1:1262296-1280220 GCF_000687185.1 Egretta garzetta | reverse complement strand
TTTATCTCCTGAGAGGTGCTGTAAAACAAATGTGGCAGCAGAAGAAGAAACTTCCTACATGACAGCTCACTTGTGCTGCCACCATGGAGTTGGAGAAACCACCATGGTGAGGATAGGACAGGGCCTTTCCGTCCTGTGACAGCAGCTGACTTGCATCTCTTTTCCCCTTTTCTCTGCATGTGACACTGATCTCTCCTCAAACTGTAGCCATACAAATCTTCTACCCCTTCTCCATGTGGGCCGAGGGATGCAGTGAGCCACTAGCTTTCAGAAAATTAAGAACCGGAACAGAATTCTGCAGAAAAGGAGTTTTTAAAATTGCTGCTACTCTCCAATATAGTGGTCTCTGAACCAAGGTTTGCTCTGGAAATCTCTTGGTGGCTGTGTCTAAGAGCCAGGTCTGGTCCGTGTGCCAGAGCTCACAGCTCACCTAGCAATGCCTGTGGAACATCCTATCCATCTGATTATTCTGCCTCGCACAAAACCATTCTGATTAATGCTGGTCCAAACTCAAGCTTTGAGAGGAAGCACCACACCTAGTAATCTAAACTCTGTTTTTCTTCATGCAATAAAGCTAGGTCAGCCTCACCTGATACTCTTCTGTTATTGAACAGCCTCTATTCCCCCTTCTAATTCTGCAGTGTATTGCTGACAAGCCTGGCCTAATGACCACTTAAAAGAGATAAAATACACACACACATTGTAAGAATTGTTTAGGAAAAAACTGGAAAAGCTTTTCCAGTGCATAGATCCCATCAGTGTGAAATCATGCTGTTGCCGAACACTTTGGCTCTGCCTGCACAGGCATGGCAGTTAAATGTGTTCTTGGTAAGGTGTTTAACTTCCTGGTTGTGAGAAATAAACCAGCAGAAAACATTTTTTTTGAGAGAGAGAGAGAAGGAGTAAGGGCTGAGAGTATTTTTTTTTTCCTGGTCTTGATAAGGGTGTAAAGACTGCTTAGTGAAGAAATGGGAAGACTTAACTGACATCTTCTGCTTTGGGTAGTGGACTTCCATTTTGTCTTCTGGTTGAGAAGCCAGGAGCTGGCCCTACAACTATCAGTGTGTTTCTAATTGGGGTCCCAGTGCTATTCACCCAATGCCATCCAATTTTTGTGCTGCTAATAAACTACAACCTTGTTCCTGATAATAATTTAGACATGATGCATGGATTGATGGCGTGCAAAATAATAGGTCATTTGTTCTTACAATATGAGATCTCTTAATGTGGATACCATTAGGCAAGGACAGGCTTTTTATTGCCAAATGCAAAGGGATATGCATTCCCAGGACATGAAATGGTTGGCCTTCTTAACAAGAAAGGAAAGCCATGTCTCAGGAGAGATTTATTGGCCATTAAGTTTTAAAAGGAGAAAAGCCCACAGCATGGTATTTCAGCTGAACATTTAATCCAGTGCTTGGATTTATTTACCATCTTTATATAAATTATTTTACCATTGGCTTTAGCAAGGCTCTAGACTTCAACAAGACCTTGTAAACATGCTGGTGATGAAGCGTGTGCATAACCTAAAGACTTGTAAGAGGAAAGTAAAGATTAAGATAGGACACTCATACTATGTAGTCTGGATCCATTGGCAGGTGAAGTACATACAAACATGTGCTTTAAGGCCACCACATGTGAAATCATGTATGTGGGTAGAACAAATACAACCCTGACTGACTGGGCAGGAGACAGTACAATTTCCCTGGAAGGGCTGAAGCAGTACTTCTGGGGGGGGGGAAAAAAAAAAAAAAAAAAAAAAAGACACACTGCTATAAACAAAATCCTGGAACAAAACTGAGTTCCCAGTCAGATGTTATGGCCAAAAGATAACGTTGCCCATGGGCTTATTCAAAAAGGTTTGCTGAGCTGGGGTAGACAGAGAACTGGGAGCAGTGTTCCAGGTGAGGTTTCAACAGAGCAGAATAGAGGGGCAGAATCACCTCCCTCGACCTGCTGGCCACTCTGCTTTTGATGCAGCCCAGGATACAGTTGGCCTTCTGGACTGTAAGCACATGTGGTCAGCTCACGTCCAGCTTTTCATCCACCAGTACCCCCAAATCCTTCTCCACAGGGCTGCTCTCAATTCCCTCATCCCCAACCTCTATTAATACTGGAGTCTGTAGCCAAACGCCTACTGTTACTTTTCTGTAGGAGATACTTGGTACAAATCTGTGTACTGTATGATATGTGAGGTCAGATTACATTATCAGTGTACTCCTTATGGCATTAAAATATCTGCATCTATAAATCATTGTCTGATCCAGAGCTACAGACTCTACATCCCATGGAGAGTGGTGCAGCTGAAGGAAACATCCCCATAAGCTAATCTTGTGTAAAGCAATACCTATTCTGCCTCATGTATTCCCCTTGGCTGGAGTTCATACAGTTTTACTCTCCAGGTTTTACTCACTTTTTCTTTTGTTTCTTCTTTTTTTTTTTTTTTTACCCTATTTTCAGTTATTATTTTAATTTTTATTTCTCTTATGGATATAGCCACAGGGATGGTACACGTTAAAGTATGTAAGCAGATGGCTAGGCTTTGGTCTGAGGTTAAGCTAACTGAACAGCTTGTGAAAAAATTTGGACATGATGTGAGGAATTGGTCAGCATATAACAGAGTGAAAAGCTGGTAAAAGTTACTGGTAGCACCATGGGGAATGGCCATATTTCACAGGTGGAGTTATGTGAAAGACAACCAAACCTCACACTAACTGGAGGTCAATATTTGGGACCTTTGGGTCTTAAAAGACCAAGTGTTCCTAGATAAACATATCAGTAATACTAAATAAGGCTGGGTTTACATAGGTAATGGTATCAGAAACACTGAAATTAGGTTTGGCTATCGCAAAACTGGGACAAATGGACAAAAATAATTAGGGGTGAGTTCTTTATCTGGGAGGGCACAAGGGCAGACAGAAGGAGGGATCAGGATAGATGGGGAAAAGAAAGTATGGGAGAATGGAGGGGAGATGGGAGTAAAGGGCTGGTTGCATGGAAGTGGTTCAATACTCCTGCCTGGCCAAGGCCACCACCTGACCAGAGTAGTCTGTCTTATTGTGTGTCAAAGTCTATTCCTAATTATTTTCCTGTGTGAACATGCATGTGTGTGTGAGCCAGTCAACAGACAGACCATAGGCCTAGGAGCTGGGTACGAGAGAAACCAGGGACCTGAGAGTGTGTTTTGTGGGGTTTTTTTCAAGGGGATTCAGCTGGGACACTGGGTGCCAGCTTTTGATTTCATCTGGGACAGAAAGTGTAAAGAACAAAATCCAGTGAAAATAGGAATTCCTGTATTCTGAACATGAAATCAAGTGGACTGAGAGAAATCCTCATAATTTTTTTTTTTTTTTCCAGCTCCACTGAGGAAGAATTCAAATAAAAGCCAGCCATGGGGTCAGCTACAGCTAGTTATGATCAGAATTAAGCTTCCAATCAGATGCCAATATCCAAACCCTGACAGATTTGGAGAACTCTAATGCATTAAGCAAATAGGTCATTTCTCTAATGGAGACCATGCCAAGGTCCAATGTCTGACCTTGCTTAACACTGGGAAAGCTTGCTTTCCGACCAGTCCCAAGAACCTTCTAATTAAAGGCTAATCAAAGTAATACTGATGAAAGCTTTTTCATTTGTGCTACAACTTTTGGTAGCACTTTGTCTTAAACATGGTGCCAATAGTGGAGCTGGTTAATTACTAGGGCTTATTGCTGCAGATGCTTGATGGAAATGGAAGGCAGAACTTCTGCTAGATTTGCGAAAAACTCCTTCACTCTTGTTGAAAGATAAATACAGGAAACCATACGGAAAATACAGACAGATGATACTTAATAAAATAGCCTTTTCAGAGACCTGAATATCCATTACTGTGGAAGCAATGGTTAACAAGATAAACAATTCAATCCATCTCAATCTATGCACTTAGGCAGAGCTATATCCCTGTTGTTATTTACTTGCTCAAATTTATCTTCTTATTTGCCTTCTTATTGATACATATATCTCTCTCTATCACGTTTCTAAAGCACTTGGAGCTCTGTGATCTGAATGCTCAGCTTCTGATTTGGGGATCATCCTGTACAAAGGTAGACATAGAGGCTCTGGAAGCAATAGCTGGGAGGTAAATGGTACTAATGTATGGTGCTAATGGGGATGAACCTTGCAGAGGTACCTCTGAGAGTTTTTTAATGATGAAAAGAGTGTGTGAATCCTGGGTCACTGTGTTCAGTCCTTTCTAGGGCAGACACAACACACAAGCCCATCCAAAACTGAGCAAGCACCAGTGGAAAACTGGGAGTTTGGGGATGGAAATTTGTGGAGAAACCTTGTTTTAATAATCAAAAATTGTGTCCTGTGCAGTGTCCTCAGGCTAGTTCTCTATTTTTATCTATCTCCATTTCCTTATAATCTTATTTGTCTCAATTTTCTTATAATCTTATTTGTCTACTTATGGACCCATTTATTCATTTGTTTTTCTCGGAGAGATTTACCACCTCAGCAAAAGGATTCTCCTTTGATCTCATGACACACTTTTTCTTTTGTTTAAATCACTCTCTTCCACTGCAGAAAGCGACCATTTACCCCTTACAAGTACAGCACAAAGAGGAGAGGAGTTTCTTGCTATGCCTATTTGTTTAAACATGTATCAAGTGAGGAGGCTCTACTCTTTGGTGAATGGGGTGAGTAGATGGAACCATCAGTTATCCCAAAAGTGTTCGAGGAGTTTCTTGCTATGCCTATTTGTTTAAACAAGTTGTTTCATGTATCAAGTGAGGAGGGTCTACTCTTTGGTGAATGGGGTGAGTAGTTGGAACCATCAGGTATCCCAAAAGTGTTTTGCAGCAGAAAAAATACTACATACAGTGATGTGAGGTCCTTAGCTCACTGTGCCTCACTATGGCAGGCTAGAGTAATGACCTTCAAAATAACACTTCTGTGCATCTGTGTCTCAAAAGCTAACCAAAAGGAGGTCTAGATTCTTTATAAAAGGTTTATTGTTGTTATTATTGCCTGTTGCGGCTTCCCCCTTGAGGCTCCCTTTATCACTCAACCCAGGCAGCAGGTTAATTCTCTCCTAAATGCAAAATCTGATGACATTTTTTCCATAAATCAAGACACTATCAGGGGATTTACTCCAGGGCAGTAGCTCTCAGCCCTGACTTTACAAAGATTTCAGTTTAGAAAGGTTTCCAGCAGAAGCTGTCTCTGTCTCCAAAATCTTTCAGTTGCTGGAAGGCAGTGCCAGTGAAATGCTGTGCTTGACAGTTCCTCCACAGCTGGTTTTAGGGTGAGAAATGAGAACAGATGGAGCAGCTGTGGCAGAAACAATCTCCAGGGTGGAAAACTCATGTCGTCTTAGTGTGAGCTGATGAACTGAAACTGGTGCCTGTGTCAGATTTTTCTCTCCTATATAAGCAGAATCAAGCAGGGGATATTAAACATGCAAGTTTCCAAGGGAACTACCGAAGTACCAAACAAATAAATTAAGATCGAGCAATGGATTCAGATGATGTGTTAAATATTACTTTTAGGTGGACTCCTAGCATGTATAATTGAGAGGACTGTGTGGATTTATATGGATGTCCTTAATCAATTTGAGGCCTCAGCATTATTGTTACTCTGCCCATCCCCATTTGTAGAAAGTGCAGCCACATAAATGCTTTAGTGAGCACAAATGTTTTACAAGACAAAATCCTCTTGCCTTCTGATATGTTATATTTGACAAACCAGAGATGATGTTTCCAGTAACTCCAATCTTTAACTATCATTGTTCTGAAGAGTAGATTCTCCTTTAGGAATTGGTTCAGCAAAGATGACAAGCACACCTGGGGAATATCATGGTAATTGTCTGTCTCCATTGTGTTTGCAATATTGCAGTCCTTGCCCAGAAGAAGGAGCAGAGTGCCCAGGACAAGGAATTATCCAGCTTGCTAGTCTGCAGACATCAATGAACCTAAATACATTTTCAAAACTACATTGTTTATACTAAACCCCATTGATTGCCCACGTACTTCCATCCTATCTCAGACAATAGATGCTGCACAGCTGTATTACTCCAGGAGAGCAAAGCTGGCTTCTTCACCATCATATAGACATTTCCATCACCTTTTTGTTTCCCCCAACAAACACTAATTTCCAACTCTTCCTTGGATTACAAGTGCTGGAAGACCTGAAAAGTGGCAGAGACGTAGCCAAAGAGCAAAAAAAAAAAAAAAAAGTGTTCTCTTTACCTGGGCTGGTGTCCCGTGAGGGTATCCCTGGATTTGAAGGTCCGGGCTTCAACTTATTGTTGTCAACCAGCTGTGTCACTGCCAATAGAGTGATGGTACAGGAGATGCTTTCTGCTTTAGATGAGTTGGGAGAGGGGGCTCTGGCTAGTGCTGAACAACCACCCCTTCAAGCCCTGGGTGTGAGGGGCTGCACAAGGGAGCAGGGGTGGATTATGCTGCATTGCAACTGCCCCAGCTGTCAAAACTCATGTTCAGATCAGCCCTGACACCCTTGTATGTTATGCTGAAGCACAGCTGGTATAAAGAGACCTTAAGGCAAATTAGGGGTCAAAGAAAATCACAGCAATTTCAGAACTAAGAAAGAAGGGGAGGCATTAACTCCACCACAAACAAACAAAGAGGAAGTGCCTGCAGTTATAAAGCATTTTTAATCTTTCTGGTTGTTGGAGGAGAATAATTGTCTCCTTCTGGATATAATTACTGGTTTTTGAACAGATAAAATTAAAGGAGATGGTTAAGGAGAGGGGTCTGGGAAAAAAGGAACAAAGTCACCCCCCTAAATCAAATAATTTTTACAAGCACATTGCAAAGAGCTAGAAGAAAAGATGCAGTAGAATGAACATTGCCTAGCGTATCACTGAAGGCACAAACAAAATGTCTGGGATACGCTCTTAAGTGCAAAGCAATTATCATTGATTTTATGTTTCAATTATTTCAGACTCATTTGCTCCCTTATGCCTTTAAAATAAATATATTAGGTGAAACTCCTTTGGGATTTCATGCATCTTGAGATCAACTAATGTCTTTAACAAGCCTTTTCCCTTCAGAACTGCTAGCATGAGCAAAACTTAAAGACCTGAAAAGGGGAAAATTAGTTTTGTTAGAGAAACTAGTAAAAGAGTATAATCCCTTCACTTGTAAAAATAAGCAATTTAGAAATTAAATAAATTAATGTTATGTGGAAATTAAAGCAAAAATACAGGTTCAAATTTAACTACCTTCTGCGTATGCTGCAGATAACACTTTAGAAGGATTTAGATAGGCCAGTAGAACAGTACTGAGGCAGTGATGGTAAGAACTCAGGAAGATGGTAGAGGTGCTAATAACACCACCTTCATTGATTTATCTGTGTGATTTCTGTTAGTGTGCCAAATAAGCCAAACCTGTGAATGTTCATGTTCTTGCTTGCTGAAATTAAATATGGGCCCAGCTCTTGTGGCCTTGTTTGTCAAAGGGGGCAACCCATCTTTGCGAACTGTGTTTAATTAGAGTTTGTGATTCCCACTTGAAAAAGACCCAATGAAAAAATTGTTATATAAACTGTCATGGTATAAACTCCCATATTTTTATCAGTAAGCAATTTACGGCTTTGTGACACCCCTCAGAAAGCTGTATGGAGGACTTTTAATCAAAATCTGGAAAACCTTCAAGGTTTCTTCATCACAGTGTATTTCTCTTTCATGAATTAGGTGCTTGGTGGAAAAAAAGGAGAGAATGACTCTCTAAAATGCAGGACTTTTCCAAACAGCTAATCGATGACATCTTCTCCCTGAGTGAGTAAAAGATTTTCTTGAGTTAATATCTCATTCAAGGGCAGGAGCTATGAGCCGCTGCCTTTCTTGGATGTCTGGAGAAGGTATTAGAGATCTAAGTCCACTTTCTTGCATTTAAAATCTGCCTGTGTACAGCAGGACACTGGCCCCAGCCTTCATAACCTGGAGTCAGGGGATGGATGCAAGCTGAAACCTAATGGAAAGAGGAAGCACAAAAATAAATAGTAACTAATTTTGCTAGTCACTGGGGCAACAGCTATTTGGACTAATCTGGGGTACTAGGGAATCTCTTTCTGTTCCAAGTATTGCTGTGATAGATGTAAATGATAGAAACAAAATCCCTTCTCTGATTTGTGAGTTATTCCCTGGTAATGTGTTTCTCCTGCTGTCTTCAGAAGAAGGATGATTTCTTTGGAAATCTGGAGTTGAACTAATGATGCAAGAAGTTCATCCACCTGACAAGGGGCATTCAAATGGCTTTCTTTCTCAGGCTCCTTAAGCAAAAGAAAGATAAGCAAAGAGGAGAAAAGCAATTATTTCCAGTCCCATGGCACACTACTGTAAAATATCAGCCATTGCAAATGGGTTCATTGGGGCAGCCATAACATACTTGGGATAAAAACTTCAAGGGCTGGCAACCCTTCTACCAGGGGAAGGATGTAGCACTCCATTTCTTACCTCAGCTGAAACACATACATTTTAGGAGGAGGAGTAAATTCTTACCGTTCAAAAGTAAATCCATATGTTTTCAGTGTATTTTTTTATCCCATCAAAACAGGTAACTGAATGGGAAATGGATATGCAATGGGTTGCAACAAAAGGGCTTTTGGGTGGAGTGTTTATCTGGAGTCCAGGTGACTTGGGTTCTTGTCTGAGATCCACATCTTGGATCTACTTGGTTTTTTGCAAAGCTGGTATTCCATGATTTCTCTCTCTCTCTCTTTTTTTTTTTTTTTTAAAATCTCTCTCTTTACTCAAATTGTGAAAGATCTGTTCTGCTTAAAAATTATGAATCATAAGTTACGTGACTGAAAACAGACTTTGATGTTTGTAACATGTATGATTGTTACAGCTCAGGGATGGTAATTGGATTCCAGTCTTTCCCTTCCAACATTGTCTAGGTAAGGAGCAAAAAAACCCTCATGTTTTTGTGTTCTTTGAGAAAACTTTACAGAAGCAAAATAAATAACTGCTCTCATAATAGTAAGTAAATGAAGAAAATTAAACCTTCCCATCTGACAACTATGCACCATGCCCATTAGACCCTTAAAAAAAAAAAAAAAAAAAAAAAAAGCATTCAAATAGCCTGAGCTTTAGCTGCATAATTTCTAACAAGAAAATTTTTCCCCTTCTTTTTCACCCGTCTTTTATGAAAAGGAAACTGAGGTGTATATATTCAGTATTTCAAAAACCTTTCTGTTGGCAAGTCTGTTTTTTAAATTTTTTGTACTCTGGCCCCCGTGCAACAAAGTAATTTTTGAGACTTAAGTATGTTCTTAAAGTTAAGTGTGTCTTAAACGTAATTGTGCTCAAAGGAGGTGAAATAAGCTTGTGCTCATATGCTGTGTTGAATCAGATCTTTGACTATCCATACAGAACTGTAAAGTAAAAATGTCATTTTTTGACAGAGTGAAAAAAGATTAACAGTTGGGAGAGGGATAAGGGCAGGAGAGGGGATTTGTTATAAATTATCGGTATATAAGAAATAACATTTCTTTAAAATATTGGACTCTAAGGCACTTCCAGCTTCTATGTTTCTAAGAATCTAAAAAGGCAAAAGCCTACTTTAAAAACAACAGAAGCAGAAAGAAAGAAGAAAAGGAAATAAAGGTCTCCTTTTAGGTTATTAATTTTAGTAGGATAAAAAAGTGCTTGGAGATGTGGTTAGAAGAGCTATTTCATTACCTACACTGCAACCCGATCCATGTACTTATTTATCTGGGTTTGAAAGAAGCTGACAAATTCAAGGCAGTATTAGAATGCAACAACACTCCAATTAGCCTCGACAGCATTAATAACAATGATGTGCCACCTGTATCTGCTAAACGTTTCACCATCTTAGATTAAGTTAATTGAAATTAATCAGTAGCACAGTGAGGAGAACAAAAGCTGAGAGACATTTTTAAGAGATATGATGGATTCATGCACTCATAGACTTCTCCTGATGTTAGGGAACAAAACATGCATCCACATATACATGAAGTGATCCAAGACAGTTAAAAGCCAAGGAGATATTTTTTCACTTGTTTTGATAGGATATAGAGAGCAACATGGAAAACTTGTACAGGAATTGGGTTGATTCCTTCCATGCAGTATCCCCAAGGAGCAGACTCTAATGTTTATCCATCCACCTGCACAAAGATAAATACACAGGAAAGAAAAAGCATTTGTCTGTGTCATCACTTAATTAACATCAACCCAGGGTAGCAAAATAGCTTGCCTTGTTTTCCAAACTTTTAATGGACTATACATTTAGATTTGGGATTTTCTTTCCCATCTTTCTACATGGTTGAAATCTGCCATTAACAGATATATTTTACATGTTCTCTGTATCATTCAGAGAGACCTCTTCTTCTCTCCTTCCACAATAGGGTAATGGGATTAGGAAGCTCACAGCATTTTTCTGGGGATTCATGGTGGGAAGCAGAAAGATCAGTGGATCTACAGGTTACTCCGAACGGACAGCAAGATGGATGCATAAAGAGAATATACCAGTTTCACCATTGAGTATTTTGGGGCTTGAATATCTTCTGGCAATTTGACCTGTCTCAGTGTTTTTTCTAAATCAGCTCTAAAGGGAGAAGGAGCAAGGTAGACACAAGTCATATGTCATTGACAGAAATCCTATTTTCAATGCTGGGAAAACGCCTCAGCACCTCATAGTTAAAGCTAGAGAGAAGACTGCTTTCTATTTTTATCTTAAACTCCCATTGCTGGAACTGATTCAGTTCCCTTCACAAACATTTCAGGGACAAAGAACTGGAAAGGTCATTGTATCCTTTCCTCTGCTATCAGAAGCAATTATATAATCCCGTGTGGGAAGTTCTACCTAAAAATTGGAAGATTTCTTTACCAGAACTGTTTCTTTCCTTAAAAGCCTGCGTGTTTCCTTAAAGCCTGAGTGACTTTGTCCAATTTTCAGGCTTAACCAGGAGTCTGGAGAACATACAAAAGGTGACATGATAGTGGAGCCCATGAATTACTTGGTGCTAGCTGTCCTCAGTGGTGCTGAGGATTGGAGACTGCTTATCTCACATTACCTGTGACTTGTTTGATTAGTGGGGTGTGGGACAGAAATTGATGAGCAGTACAGCACAGCAACATGGAGTAGATGTTGTGAGGTCTTTTCTTGGTCAACATGACAAGACACAGGCTGGACTCTGCTCCTGCACTTGGGAAGTCCCAATCTTGAATTGAGGCATTTTTTCGATGTCTTTTGCCAAATCAATGCGATAGAGGCACATTATCATCACCTGCTGACATGAATAAATACAGATCTTGATCTGTGCGAAGGCAATGCTGCTATGTTCCCTGCATGTTCCTCAGTATCTGGCCACCATTTGCTCATTGATACGTTTATATTCTCCCACTTGGTGACACAATTGTGCTCATTTTGCACGTGGAATTTCATAGACAAAGCAGTTACATGACTTGACAAAAGTTACCTAAGAAGCTGGAGCACAACCTGTGTAGTTGAAACTGGATCTTTTAAATCCCTGTTAACCTGTTAAGTCAAGACTAGTCTTAACATAAAATACCAGGCCAGAAAAGACTACCAAGCAACTGAAATAGAGAAATTAGAATTGCAGTAACATTTTTATTGGATTTATCCTTATACCTCTCTTTCTGCTGTTCTCTCTTTACTGCTTTTAAAAACTGCACATGAACTTTGCCTCAGTCTATTTTAAGCAGACACACGTGTGCCAACAATGTGGGTGCTAAGGTCAGTAAAGAAACCTTTCAAAGCTGACATGGTGAACTCTAATGAGACCATCAGAAGCAGCTTCACCCTCTCCTACTCATATACAGCGTGCTTAGCCGAACATGACCCATATTATCAGGCTGTAATTCATGTAGTCATTGGTCAAGGGATAACTTCCAACATTTAGAGAAATTAGTCTTCAGAAATCTGACAAAGATATAAAATCAAAACGGCATGGGAGGAAGGGGTATTAATGCATGTGTGCGTGGAAGTGGATATTAATTAATCAGGGTGGAGATGAGCAGAGATACATACCAAGCATCCTACTGGCTGGGACAGTTTGTTTTTCAATAAACCCTGTGAAAGATGTTCTTGGAGCTTCATTCCTCAGCATGCTTTTCCATAAATAGATTCAGATGTTGGGGTATCACTTGTTTGTGTCTGCAGAGCGATATGTTCTTGAGCTAAAAATGAAACACTGAGCAGATGCTGACTTGAAGCGACATGTTCCTGAAAGCAGACGAGTTGGATGCTGTCAACAGTCAATAAACACATGCAAACAAGAAAAGCAAAAAAGAAGAAAAAAGAAAAGGCAGTAATTAGACAATAACACTGATTTTTAATCACCACCCTTTGCAGGGGATTAATGAACAGGATTAATTAATCCTTAAAAAATTAACAGGTATTATTAACCTCATGAACCAAATTCTCCTTTCCAAATTACAGGTGGAGAAACGAATACACCAGTCAGTATCACCACATGTCTCACTGGGGGAACTGAGTTGTTTACCCTCAACTCTCTCCTCTGTAGACGTGTGCTTCTGCAGGGCTTTTCTTGCTGCAGAAGGCAACTTCTCTTCTACTGAGCAATCTTCAGACTTATGGTGCCCTGGGAGTTTCAAGCCTGTGACTGATGCATGCCAAGCGGTCAGAGAAAAGTTGCTGGGTTCCAAAATTGAACTAGAGACCATCACAGAAATAGTCATGGGAGCAAAATGGAAACAAAGAAATAAACAAATGCAAACCCAGAAATTATTTTTTCATGTTCCTCTCCTTCCTGCTGTGTTTTCTTTTCACCCCCATCCTGATGGGATGACATTGCTTTGGAGAAAAGACCTCTCCTTCTCCTTCTGCTGAACAGTGAACTATACAGAGACAGTTACTCATGGCATAGCCACAGGAAATCAAGAACTACATAATGTAAAATCAGCAAACTAGGCTGGATAGGGCATAAAAGCCATCATCTCCAAAGTGTGAGATTTTGGAATAGTTAACATCATGGCAGACCCACTACCCAGTAAGTAGTGGATCCCCAATGCAGTAATCAGAAAAGTCGTAAAAGCAGCTTGTTTGTCAAAATTTCGTATTGTTATAGACTCCTAAAAGGAAAACTGGAAGGTAATCTGAAGCTCTGCTGCATTGTCTCTGTATACTTTTGCAAAATTTGCTGATGCTATGATTTTAGACCAAGATGTTTTACCTGTGTGAAGATCACCTGTCATCTCACCTCCATGTAAACTTCAAAAGGAATTTTCTTCCAGGCACTGCCATTAATTATTTGTAAAGATTAACTCTCCTCTTTTTTAGAGTAAGTCTTCTACTTAGAAGATTTCTATATTTTCTTATCTTCATAGTATAGCTTTTGACACTGAACTTTCAAGGACATAAAAATTTCTATGAGCTTCAGTGTTCTTTCAAAATCTATTTCTATTGTACTTCTAAATTCTCCTATTCTTCGTCTATGTCTTAACAGGTGAGTGAACAGAAGAACACTGATTAACCTGAAATTTGTTTATTCACTGTATCTCACTACTTTACTATCATTTTCTTTTTCTATTAAATGTGTAGGTGCAGAGAAGTTCTTATTTTCTTTATTTTTGCTTTTTGTTTAATTCCTTCAGCATTGTTAGTGTTCTGTGTCCTTATGACATCCTTTAATGATACCAGGGAAATTTAATGTCATTTACTTTTTTGAAAAAAAGATGTTTATATAATTTAAAACAATGGCCATCTCTACTTGAAAGAAGAACAACCTTCTACAATGACTGACTAATTTTCTGAAGTTGTTTTTAGGTCTCCCATCATTAGCTGTCAGTTTAATTCAAATATGTTGGATTTTGGACTCTTCTATAAAGAAAGAAAAGGATCAGAACTGCTAAACTAGGTTTGAAAACAAAGATGACATTTTCTACAAGCTGGTAGGAAATTATCACCAATTTCTTTTGAATTTTTTGTCAAAAGCAAAACCTCAAGAGAAAAACATCGATGTTTTGGACAGCTTAGGGAAAAAGAAGAATAAGGAAAAGCACATGTAGGCATTGGCTGACAGCCAGCTGAATATGAGCCAGCAGTGTGCCCAGGTGACCAAGAAGGCCAATGGCATCCTGGCTTGTGTCAGGAATAGTGTGGCCAGCAGTAGTAGGGAAGTGGTAGTGCCCCTGTACTTGGTGCTGGTGAGGCTGCACCTCGAATACTGTGTTCAGATTTGGGCCCCTCTCTACAAGAAGGACATTGAGGTGCTGGAGCACATTGAAAGAAGGGCAACAAAGCTGGTGAAGGGTCTGGAGCCCAAGGCTGATGGGGAGCGGCTGAGGGAACTGGGGTTGTTTAGCCTGGAGAAAAGGAGGCTGAGAGGAAATCTTATCGCCCTCTATAACTACCTGAAAGGAGGGTGTAGTGAGGTGGGCATCGGTCTCTTCTCCCAAGTTACAAGCAATAGGACAAGAGGAAATGGTCTGAAGTTGTGCCAGGGGAGGTTTAGATTGGACATTAGGCAAAATTTCTTCACCAAAAGGGTTGTCAAAGCACTGAAAGGGGCTGCCCAGGGAAGTGGTTGAGTCCCCATCCCTGGAGGTATTTAAAAGCCGGGCAGATGAGGTGCTTAGGGACATGGTTTAGTGGTGGGATGGCAGTGTTAGGTTAAGGGTTGGACTTGATGATCTTAAAGGTCTTTTCCAACCTAAATGTTTCTATGATCATACGATTCTATAATATGTGAGATAAATCAGTATAAAGAGGAATGCCTTATGATCAGACATACTTATCTTTGCAGTATAACAAACCATTCAATTTCATTAGTGTTCACTCCTTCAGAAACATTTTGGTCTTCAGTGAGTATAGACTAAGCAGTTTTATAACTTTCTTTACAACAGCACACAGCACGCTTCCAGGGACTGCACATATATCTGACTGGTCAGTCATTCTCTACTCTTATGTAAATAAATATTTCTTCTCTCTACCCACAGTAAGAGTCACATCATTAGTTTAGACTCCTTGATTAAATATGACAAGCAATTATTGAAGTGCCATTACAAATAGAGATAGCACATCCTGGTACATCCCCAGATAATGCTATTATGGCTCTGCAGCTTGAACACAGCTCAACTTTACGGTCAGTGGGAAGTTACAGTGCAAAGCAAATGTTACGAATATCATCAATGGATAGAGAAGGCACGCTCTACAGTATATAACAAGTAATCTGCTATGATGGAAAAGTGGGAGGGTGTAATTTCTGTTTTTTAATTAGAACTGATTTAAAAAACCTGATGAAGTTCAACAAGGGCAAGTGTCGAGTGCTGCACCTGGGGAGGTCAAACCCCATGCACCAGTCCAGGCTGGGGGCTGACCTGCTGGAAAGCAGGTCTGCTGAGAGGGACCTGGGAGTCCTGGTAGACGACAAGCTGACCATGAGCCAGCAGTGTGCCCTTGTTGCCAAGAAGGTCTCCTTCTCTGGAGATATTCAAGTCCCGCCTGGATGAAGTCCTGTGTAGAATGCTCTAGGAGAGCCTGCTTTAGCAGGGGGGTTGGACTAGATGATCTCCCGAGGTCCCTTCTAACCCTTGCGATTCTGTGATTCTGTGAAACCTGTAATCACTGTCTTTAAGGAAAATCATTATATTGCCATGTATTATATTTACCACAAGCTGGAATAAAAGTCAACTTGTTGAAGGTTTTGATGGAATGGAAAGGTCTGACAAAAACGATTGAGAACAAAATTTTCCATCTCAGACACCTTTGATATCTGCTATGAGCTTCATAGAAGTGGTAGTCCTGGTCAGTCATTCTCCTTTCAAGCCTTATATCCTGGTCAGGCTAGAACTCCATGAACCAGTATCTTCAATGGACTCCCCCAAAACTTTTGTGGTACATTTGAAGAGACATTTCAACTTTCTCAATGGAAAATTTTGGCAAAAATCACTCTTTCATTCTAAAGCATTTCTATTTCAATAGATTTTTTTTTTTCAATGGGAAGTTTCTGGCATTTTCAAACGGGCTGTAGTGACTATTATAGTAATGGCCAGTGCCTCGGGTTCAGGACAGTATAAGGTCAAAGGTGATTTTGTGATGATGATCACAAAAGAAGGCATCCTCCATGCTTGAAGGAGCCTCCAGTCTGATGTCCACACCAATGCCTTAAATTCTTATACAACATATTTGACTTCTCATCAACTCATGACACATGGCTTTTTGGAGGCAGGTGGGGGCAGGGGAAGAAGAGGAAGCAGGAAGGAGGTGAACTCGGGAGACAGACAGTGAGGTGGATGGGGTTATACTGACTTGGCAGCAGAGAGTTAGTGAATTGAAAGAAATGGCATTAACCACGGGTTGATTAATGGCAATGACAACAGAGACAAACAGCTCACAGGCTGAATCCCCTCCTCTGTGCATTTCACTGTTCCTCTGCTGCAGTGCAGAGATGTCACTTCTGCCTGGTGGCTTTTTGCCTCCTTTTTCTGTTGAAGTGATGAGCAGTTGTGGGTAGAGATGAGATGGCAGCTTTCACTCAGCAACAGCTCTAGTGGGTGATCTCTTTCCTTCCCCCAGCACAACCACCACCATGTCCAAAGCAGTGGTGGAAGAGGGTAAATAAAGTCATGGATATGAAAGATCACACAGGAGTCTTCAGTGTCCCTCTAGTCCAAATCCTTTTCTGCTGCACTGTGATTTTGGTTTATTTTCTTAATTATGATGCAGTGGCATGATGAAAAAAAGAAACCGTTGCTCCAAACAAAGTGTTGTAGCAACTGAAGGTTTCTCCAGTGTCTCAGCCATATGCAAGGTGGAAGGGTCTCTGGTTCCTTGCCTTGCACAGTCTGCTGTGGCTATATGGGTAAGTTTATTCTACTCCTTCCCTAACCTGAAGCCTTCTGCCTTGATGAGCATGGCAGTTGCATTTAGGGCTGTGAAACTGCTGTTCACCTCTGCAGTATATCTCCTCAGCTCAGGAATAGTCCTCATGTGCACTTTTCCATGGATATATGGAAGTGAAAACTCATTTTGATGAATGTCTGTTTTGTTGGATGGGCAGGGAACTGTTGTTCAGGATGATGAGAGTCATGTGCAAGCTGTCTTTACAGTCTGATATTAATCTGTTTACACTTTCTTCAGTATGTTTCTCTTGGTGATATTCAGGGAGAAACTAGTGGCTGAAGTGCAATGTACTTAATTTCCTTTTTTATCCAAGGAAAACCAATTACTCTTGAAAGAAGTTTCTGCTGAACAGTTCTGGGAAACCTACAGATGGCAAAAAAAGAACTTGACCCTTGAGAGGACAAACTGAAGCCGTGAAGACCTCAATCCAACAAAACCTGTAAGTCCATCCTTTATACCAACAGTAAGATCCAAGTGCTGTTTTTAAACCCCATCAGACATTTCACTGATGGATAGAGTGGATTAAAACTGGACTTCTAGCCTGTAAAAGTCACATTTTTTCAAAGCTGGGACCATAAAATTTTATAAAGAGCATGGAAGGAGTGACAGGATGGACTCTTGTCCTTTGAGGATTGAGGGTCATGCAATGCCATTAAAGTAATAGTTCAGTGTCTAATCTTACAGTAACCAGTAGTATATCTTTGCTTGCATCAGATATATGCATGTTAATGTTTATATTCATAACTACATTGTATGTGTGATATGTATAAGTGATATAACTATAAGCGATATAACTATGTGTAGTAGACTATAATGTAGAGGGTACGAGCTACATATACCTAATGCAGTTGTCAAAATTAATATTAATAAATATCATAATATATAAATAATTTCCTTATTCTTCAGATGCTGCGCCCACAATGCATTTCACATTAGTTAGAGTGTGGTGCATTTTTCAATCTAAAAAGCAGTTCTACTAATATTGAATCAGGGACTGTTTATCATAAAGTAGTCAGTATAGCTATAACTGTTTATTACATTTGTGGTATTGTGGCTTGTAAAAAAAAAAAA
>NW_009259533.1:1249755-1262035 GCF_000687185.1 Egretta garzetta | reverse complement strand
GCAAGTAGGGAAGTTATAACTGTTTATTTCATTTGTGGTATTGTGGCTTGTAAAAAAAAAAAAATAGTTAAAACCAAGTCAGGACAACGTTTAGAAATTAGACTATTCATTAAAAATCAGTAGGACTTTTAAAATCCCTGAGAATATTAATTCTGGATCAGAGCTCTCGCCAGGACTCATATTGCCTCACTTTGGCTATTGAAAAGTTAGGCGTCTCCTTGCAGCTATTTGTTCACACACCTTCGGTACAGAGACACAGACATCTCCAGAGCTCATTCTGCCACATCCTTTTGTGCTGAAAATGTAAAAGTTAGCTTGCAGTGCTACATTAGATGAGGTATCTCATTTTCAGAGAACTAAATTCAGGTCAGAAAAATCCTGCCTACAAATTAGGAAAAAAAAAAAAAACCAAACCCAAACAAATCCCACATGTTTTATCTTCTTTCTAAAGAAACAACTTATTTAAAATAATCACCATTTGCTGTTAATAAACGAGTTGAATTTAGGTATCTGGAGTTCAGTTTTCTCAGCCCTCAACTTAGTCTATATTTTCTGTGTATCATCTGCTACAGTTTACAGAGCTACAAGTTTCTGTGGCCATTTATGGAAATATGTGGAGATTTTTCTTAAGAATAAACAAATGCCTTTGTAAGAAAAAGAAGAAAAGAACCTCAATACCCATCTGACCTTATTACCTCCTGGAGCGCCTGTGAGCTGAGAAGCATTTCTGCTTTGTTTAGGACTCTTAGACTTGAACTATTAAAAGGTCTACTCAAACAGATACATGGAAAAAGGACAACAAAGCAAGATGAATGCCAAAGTAGAGGAAAAATGCTTTAGCATTGAAAACATTATAAAAATGCAATTATGCTGAGAAGAAAAAAAATATAAACATATTTCTGAACATGCTAAATATTTTAAATATCTATAAATATTCATTATGTACCCATCCCCCCCTATATATTTAAAACCCAAAGTCTCTGCTTTCATTAAGTGAATGCTACTGGAGATAAAAGTATGCTTAAAAGAAATAGAACAATTATTGTTGGACCAGCTGTAGTGATAAATCACAGCCAGGCAGGGAGATTAGGTTCCAAAAATGGAAATAAATGCACATCCACACTGGAGTTCCAGCAGAGAAGGAAAACAAGACAGAGAACAGAGCACTGAAAACCGGTGCTATATAGCTAAAGAACTGAAAACAGAATATTGCAAAATGATGGACGGATTTTACTTCAGGCTGCTTTGGACTTTGACATTTTTGAAAACAGACAGGGACGACAGCAGTTTAAATTAATTAGTCCTTTAAATTACAATAGCAGCTCAGGACTCCAGGCTGTGCACTGTGAATCCTTTTCTTGTGCCGTTGTTTCTTTGCTTTCTTGCCATCTCTTGTCTCTTGTGTGAAAGTAATTTGGTGTCAGAGCCCCTTGTTCTATGTTAGAAGAGGCAACTTCCTAACCCAGAGATGCGTTTCTGAGCAATCACCACTTTGCAAACTTTGCACTGCTTTTACAATACCGAATAATAGTATTACATTTGCGTGTAGAAAGAAAAAAACCCAGATGCCTGACACAAACAGTGACATGGCTTATAGTTATGGTTGGTGTCTATGGCTAAGCTGTTCTGTTTGTGTTTGTCTTTGTATGGTGCAACCACAGTTTTGCATAGACAGCAGTAACAAGGAATTATTCCATGCAGAATGAGGTATTTATGACTCTAACACAGTGATGTAGTGTAGAGAAATGCAGGCTTACCATGGCAGCAGAGGTCTTGAGAAGTGAATACACAGGATGTGACACAGGGAAGTACAAGTGTGGGGTGATAAAAGATGGGACATGGGCTTGGCACAGGAAACCCAAATTGTCACTTAGAGATATAAAGACGTTGACTGATATGAAACTGTGTTTAGGGGTAACAAAGACTACAGAGAGTAGTATCTAGCCTATGTCAGAGGTATCATATGTAGCAATTTCGGCTGTTATATGGAACTATGGAGCAATGAGGAAAGAGAATAGCAAAAGGGGAAAGATGACCCTGCGTGAATTCTAGAGTGAGGGAGAATGAACCATCAATATCCTACTCCTCCCAGCAAAAGACCCCAGAAGCCCTCCAGACTCGATGTAACAACAACCCCCCTCAGCAGTCTGAAGCTAACAGTTTATGTGACTTTATATATAAGGTGTGTTTCGTCTGCCCATAGACAACATTGTTAGTAACTCATACCACATCTCTGGAGAAAGCAAAAAATGGAGGAGGTCTCTCTTTAAGGGGGACAGCCTGTGGTAGTGACCCCTAATGATTTCTCAAATCTATAACAGTGTGATGCTGTGTTTTTCCCATCTCAGACTGAGAATGAATCATGCTTTTATGGAAGTGTGACCTGTTCTGGCAAAGTCCTCAGCTCTCACTGATTAGCATCTTGCTTGATCTTATTTCAAGGAAGAAAACCTGAAGAGGAAGAACCACTGATCACATCCACATGGAGGAGACAAGGAAGCCTCTTTCCTCCACTGCCAAGGAAATGATAGTTAAGTCCCAGGGGACAAGGCTAGGAGCTTGTTCAGTTTTCCAGCCACGTGGTGATCATAGATTCATAGAGTGCTTTTGGTTGGAAGGGACCTTTAAAGGTCATCTAGTCCAACCCCCCTGCCATGAGCAGGGAAATCTTTCACTAGACCAGGTTTCTTAGAGCCCCATCCAACCTGACCTTGAACAATTCCAGGGATGGGGCATCCATAACTTTTCTGGGCACCTGTTCCTGTGCCTCACCACCCTTATCATAAAAAAATTTCTTCCCTCGATCTAGTCTGAATCTACCCTCTTTTAGTTTAAACCCATTGCCCCTTATCCTGTCACTACAAGCCCTGCTAAAAAGTCTCTTTCTGCCTTTCTTATAAACACCCTTGAACAGTCATAATAAGGTGCCCCTGGAGCCTTCTTGTCTCCAGACTGAACAACCCCAACTCTCTCACCCTTTCTTCATAGGAGAAGTGTTTTAGCTCTCCGATAATTTTTCTGACTGTCTTCTGGGAGGACTTCGAATAAGTCCATGTCTTTCTTCTTCTGGGGACTCCAGAGCTGGATGCAGTACTCCTGGTGGGGTCTCATGAGAGCGGATTAGGGAGGGAGAATCCCCTCCCTCAACCTGCTAGCCATGCTGCTTTTGATGCAGCCCAGGATACAGCTGACTTTCTGGGATGCAAGCACACATTGTTGGTTCATGTCCAGCTTTTCATCCACCAGTATCCCCAAGTCCTTCTCTGCAGGGCTGCTCTCAATCCAGTCTGTGTTGATACTGGGGATTGCCCTGACCCAGGTGCTGGACCTTGCACTTAGCCTTGTTGAACTTCATAAGGTTCACATTGGCCCACGCCTCAAGCCCGTCAAAGTCTCTCTGGATGGCATTCCTTCCCTCAAGCGAATCAACTGCACCATTCAGCTTGGTGTTTACAGTGACGTAGCCCGTTGGGTTTACTCACAATGAACAGAAGTTTGTAGTCCTGTTTTGGGTGTTCCCCAGGGAAACTCATGGGTGACTCAGATATCTGCATTTCCTCTGAGAGTTGTCATTTTAGGTCTATGCTGATGTGAATTCCCAGGGAGGACCATGTGATGTACTCTAGAGACCAGCCGCTGAGAGATATTATCCTTTACTACCAGCAGGAAACCAAGCAATGGGAAGAAAGGTGGGATAGAACTTTAATTGCAAAAGGAACAGCAAAGCCCAACCACATAATAATGTACTGCAGCAGATAAAACCATTAGCAGAGATGGCAAAAAAAAAAAATCTGCTGCCCTTACTGAATGTTCCCATTCCCAAATATATTTCTGTTAGATTTTGGGGTATATTTTAGTTTACACATCTGCTTTCTCTCAGATGTTCTTATGCAACCCACAGAAGTTGGCTCCTCCTAATGATCTATGGCTATAACTTTTGAAAATATGTTTTCGGTTTGGGTCCTGAAACATGGATGAGGTGATACTGCCAACACAAATATCCTTTGTTGTCAAACATTTTTCTTCTCTGGAGAGTGGACCCCCTGCACAGCAGCTCAGAAAAAAAAAAAAAAAAAGGAAAAAAAACCAGAAAAAAACCAGAAAAAAAAAGCTTTATAGTGGTGTTTACTTTTGCTTTCAATATTTCACTTTAATTTCATTTAGCAATTAGTTAAAGCAGCCATGAAATACTTTTATATATTGGCATTACATACTAAATTGCATATGCAGGGCCAAATCCTGAGATGATGATTTGCACCTGCTGAATGACTGGCCTTGGGCATTGCCTTGTTAAAAAGCTTACAGACATGTCACCTCCTTTTAGACCATGGGACGTGGGCTGTGGTCCTCAGACTGTGGTCCTCCGGCATAAGCCAGACTGGCAGCATGCCTCCTTCTGCCTTTATGTTGAATCAAAGACACAGATCAGTTAGCAGAAACCAGAAATGCTGAGAAATACTGTAAAAATTGTAAGTGATATTTGTGGATTCCTAATTTTTCAGAATTAATCCTTAGGACAACCACACATAAATGCCTGATACATAGCTTGTCACTAATGCACTACTCAGCTTTCAGATTGAGAGTGTTCTTCAGTTTCTCCAAGAAAGAAACATTAAAACAGGTAAAAAGAAGGGACTATAAAATGCTCTTGATCAAAAGCACTATGATGAGAAAACACTGGCAATTCTCCTAGAGAATTCCCTATTTTCTTGAAGTGTTATGTATCGATCTACAACACACAAATGTACACACATATACAGAGACACTATAAATATGTTATATATACTGTAATATATATAATTACGAATGTAATAGATAGGATAGGATAGGATAGGATAGGATATTACAGTGTGTGTGTATATATATAAATATTTATCGCCTGGGCTGCTCAGATCTTGAAAAGAACAGAAGCATCTGTTTCCCAACTGCTCTACACCACCAACACCAGCAGGTTCCTTCAGGAATAGTCTCAGCTAGCAATTCCTGCTCTTGGACTAAGATCCAAAGCTGTTGACAAAACCAGAGCCAATATCCAAATGGCAACTGGAGCCTGGGGAGGATTACCCAGGAGGGTTTACACACTGCTATTTTCCTTCCACAAGCACGGCTAAATTGGGCAGGATGATGCATGCTAGGAGGCTGGAGGACAGTGTTTTAATTCATAAATCTTTAAATTACATGGGAGCAGGGCTGGAGACACATAACCAAAACAGGCCTATATGAAGAAGTTGGCGGAGGGGTGGTGGTGGTGGTTATTGTCCCCTCAGTTTCTTTGAAAATACTGGGCTTTATTTTGTCATGAGCAAATCCAGAATAGTGCTTCACTATAGGTAATATCATATAAATGTAAGGACTTATTTCTCAGGGCATGCAAGTTTCGTTAGGTTTTTTTTCCCACGCCTTCAAGTTCTTTGTGGCAAAGTGTATTTAAGTGATTTCCATCTTTCCCTGCTCCCAGTGACTTTTTCCTGTCCAGGACTATATTTTGCTAACTCCTTATCTATGTCAATGCAGCCATAAAACAGGTCAATGAAATAAGATGGCTTTAAAATAAGAGACTGATGCCTTTTAGGGGGCTTGTGGGTGGGGTTTTGTTTGTTTTTCCTCTCTTGCAGGGAGGAAAAAATTCCCTTTAGTGAATTCAATTTGCAACATGGCTCCATGAAGAGATGATAATTAAACTGCTGCTTGCTGTCTGAAGAGAGATGGGAGGTTTTGACACTGACTGTGCTGCCAAATGTGCTAATGTGGACAGTGCTCTCAGCCTTTCAGGGGTGGGGTACTGGCAACATCTGCTTGCCCATGACTCAGTGGCTGGGAGACTTACCTCGCCATGCACAAACATGCAGGTGTTGGTTGGCAGTCGGGGAAGGATGGCTAACTGGGTATGGAATGATGACAATAACCTTTAAGGCTTGCCTAGTAACTGCCAACTCCTGTTACAGGATGTTTCTGGCTCCAACAGCTGAATTATCTTGCCCTGCTTGCTTGTGTAGACACAGGTGGGTTTTTTTCAGACATTTTTCATGTCTCCTTTCTGCTCTTTGCTTTTCCTTTTGAACCAAAGTCATAGTGTAGTCCCAACAGCAGGAAGATCTATCCCAATAACCTTGTCCATTTAAATTCAGTAGTGATGGTCTGTTCTTGTTGGAATCAGAAGCCGCAGCCTTCGTATCCTCACTAAATCCACTTTGCTTGATTTGATTATCTCTATCTGATTTCCCATCTCTTGTTGCAACATCATAAAAATATTCCTCAGTCCCTATTCAAGCTGTGCACTGTCATTACTGACTGCCCCAAAACATCCTCCCTGGAAGTAGCTGCATTTCGGCAGAAACGAATAGAAAAATCAACATCACATTGAAGCTGTTGGTGTTGAAAAATACCATAAGAATGACCGAGTGAGACCACTGGATCTTGTCCTTCAGCATCCTGTCCCTGACTTTGACCGCTTGCAGATGGTTTGGCAGGAATATAAGGTGAGGTCAGTCAAGTGCTCTTTCCCCATAAAGGCCTCGCAGTCTCTAGCGACTTGTGGCTTTCAGACTGTGTGAGCAGAGGCCTCCCGTGGACCTTGGTAGATTTTTCTTTTTCTTAATTTGTCCTGTTTTCTGTAGGCCAGGCATTAAAAATGGTAAAAAGTACATTCAACTGTGTACACAGCAGACGCTTTCATATGATGGAACGTGACTGAAGTAATATTGAAGTTTGAAATTTTTTTCCCTGATTTTTTTCTCTATCTTCGCTACACGTCATTTGCTTTCTTAGGGAACAGCCAATTTCCTTTCAAAGAGAGGGCTTAACTGTCACAAAGGCATCATCCTGATAGCTCTGAATGTTCAAGCTAACCTAGAGCAGAGGCGCAGTTTGCCCTTCTCCTGAGAAAGTGGATTTCAGGGTAAAGTGGGGAGAAGGTTAGCCTTTTATGCTTATTAAACCTCCCACAGACTTCTAGGTCTGACACGAAAACCCATTAAGAGGCACCCTACACACAGCGAACTGGTAAAACAGCATCCCTGCTCCCTTTTGCAAGGAGGTGTCCTTGAAGAAGGTCAGGGGAGATACTTGTTAAAAGCTGTGACATTTGTGCTCAAGCAGCACCAAGCCCAGGCTGCTCCTGCAGCCGAGGAAAGCTGCACCCTTTCTGCGCTTCCCAGAGGCCCAGTGGTGAGGAACATTTTGTTGACCCCATGAATAAACACTGAAGTTGTATTCCTTCTTAAACAGCAAAGGCTGTCTCAAGTACAAGAGATCAAACCCAGCTTCTTTGACTCATGACTGGATGCAGACTGATAAGTGTGAATAGTAAGGAGAAATATTATAGTTTACGATAGATTTCTCCTTCCCTTTCCCCCATAGCTTAGAGATATATTTAAAAACAATAAAGCTTTTTTTTTTGTTGTTGTTTTTAATTACACTGATTCCCGAGGCTAGTACTGGAGGGTGGCCATTTTGCTGAAAAATAATCCCACTTTGACAATGGAAACTTCAGAGACTGGTGGAACAGATTGCAAACCATATCCATGCCTGGTTTAACTGCTTGACTGCCAGCCTGTGTAACTAATTTTCAGTAGGCATTTACTTACATATACATATATTCTCTCTAGTTTCACATTGCTATTGGGCTACAACTACACAAAGTCTTGCGTACTGCCCTGCACAGGCCCAGATGAGAAGCAGAGAGATGGTAAGTGACTGCAGAGATGAAGGTTCCTGCATTCCCCAGGAGAAAAAAAAAAAAAAAAAAAAAAGTGTTAAAAGACAGGAATTTGAACAAAATAATAATAATAATAAAAAAAACACCCAACCAGGAATCTGTAATACATCACCTTAATAATTTCTCACATATGCCCATTGGCTGAAGGAGATGGGGGAAGCGGAATGTCAGTTCTAACCAGCAAGTGTTTTGAATTTCATGCAAGTCTCTTGAATTTAGGTTCATTACACTGAACTTTGGCCAGGTAAAAGATAGGCAGCTGATCTAACCTAGACGTTGGTCCTTATCAGCAGCTCAGTGCAAGCTGAGAAGGTTGTCCACAGGGCAGATGATTAGCTTACTGTTGACACCCTGCTCCAGACGTGATTGTCTCTCTCCACTGACATTTGTGGGGGTTTAGTTGCTCAAGCACATTGTATAAATTATTTTTGAACTGCTAAAGTGAAGGGAGATGAAACTTTCTGTAAGTATCTATGTCTATCTTGCACACCTGTGTAGGCAGACTGAATTTGGCAGTAATAGCCTAGCCTACATCTGGAGGAGAGCCAAGCTTCATCTTCACCGTTCGGTTGTAGAAATTGTGTCTGCTCAATGAGTTCAGAGTGAGAGATGAACAACATGTCTACATGGTGGTGAGGCAATGGTTCTGGCTGTGGTGGATACATCAAGAAACTGGTATTCAGTGTATTTCCATGGGACATATGCCACACTCCAGAAAACCTTACCCAATATTACAGTAACCTGATCAAGACGACAATGAAGTGGATTCTATGAAACTATTGCTTTTGGGGAGGAAAGCAAAGATCCTCATGGGCTTGTGGGCTCTCAGACCTTCCCTTCTGAGAGTCCTTCTTTTCCTCCTTCTCTTGTCCCTGCATGGGCACCAAAGGTGAAGTCAGAGAAGACAGGGAAATCAGACTACTGTGCTGTGTGAATTATGTGCTGTTAATGCAGGTTTAGCCTGGGTTTCAAATAGAAGAAACTATTATCTCTCCATTCCACTTTCCTCATCACCACAACACCTTTTTGGACCTTTATCCAGTTGAAGGGCATCTGTAGCAGAATGCTGGTCTCTGAGCAGTAATTGCTGAAGCACAAGAGAATGGTTTTCCTGGTAGGGAGAAAAGTAAATTTTGAACCCCACAAGCTTTTGAGTGCTTTATCAACTTGCTTCAAACTTTCCAGCATGCAAAGCGTGAGCATGAAGCAGGAAGAACAGTTATTTATAGTGTGAAATTACTCAGAGAAACAGGGTGAAAGTTAACAGAGCAATGCACAAGTGTGCAGAGCAAAGCATGTGTCAAGGGAAATTTCTGCCTTCTGATATAAGCCCCCCAAACAATCCTTTCAATAGTTGTAAATACTCTCCAGCTTCAACAATTCTCAACCCGTACTTATTTTTTTCATCCTGCCTTGTAATCCAGAACTAGGTTACAAGATATAAATGTAGCATGTCCCTTTGCTGGGGTCTTCCCCAGTGCAAAAGCACTTTCTGGATTATTTTCTTTCTTATTTTCTTTACCCATTCATTTCTTTTTCCTCCGACAGCTTCCTTAGTATTCACAGCTTTTTCAGGACTATTGCTGGCTTTTAAAAGACCTGTTTCATGAGAACATGCCACTGTATGTGTATGAAACTACCTTTAACTCATAAGCAGTTTCCAGAAACTGAACATATCATAAAAGCAGGACCGATGTCAAGGCTGGTTCAAGAGTGTGGAAGACTTTCTCTGAACTCTCCTATGCTCTGCCTATCATAGAACTTTTTATTTTTAAAAAGGATGTATATATGTATGGCTGTATTTCAGATATGAATCAATTTGATCTGGAACTTTGAATATGGTTCCTAACTGCTAAAGAAATGAGGTTTTAGAGGAACAAGATTCAACTTCTTTGCAAAACAGAATGCCTAAATACTATAAGATGGAACTTGAGGTGTTTTCAAAAGGGGATGACACATGACTTAGGTCTTGGTGACTTAGGATGTCCCTTCAAGTTGCCAGTCTGTCAGAAGACTCTGTCTGGATCCTGTAGGAATGAGCTGAACCGTGAATTTACGTATGTCCTTGGGGAAATCCAGACCTCCCTGAGCAATAGAAAAGATCATCACTTTCTACATTTTTGTTACATCCTTGACTGCAGGATTCAGGTAGACTGCTTCAGTTCTCTTAGTTTGCACGCACAAAGCTTCAGAAAGCTGCTCCCTCAACTTCTTACTTTTGAAACTTGCAAGAAATTATAAATGAAGATGACAAAATCTCTTCCTTGAAGGATTATATATTTCTCGTTTAACTTCATTTAAAATCCATCCTTGATCCTCTTAAAGTATTTGCGTAAGTGAATGAGGGCTGTAAAGCACGACTGAAGCTTTCCTCCTTGGGGAAGCAGCTTGACCAATTTACATATTTATTAAATATTTTATATTTTACCAGATTGTATGCACTTCAAAATGTCACATCTTATTTTTGGTCTGAGCACTGCTTTAACAGTAATGGCTATTTCCAGTCCCAGAAGAAGAAAAAAAAATTCTGCATCTCCCGATTTGACCACTTCTAAGAATTTGAGTTTTTTATTTCTATGGTTTACTCTGTTCTGCAAAATTTTAGCTTTTAGTATTATGAAGTTGTGCTGCTCCTGTGCAAATGAATCTCCTGTGGGGTTACACAACCAGCCTCTCATTTTTCCTCTGGAATGAGATTCAGCTTTCTAAGCATCCAAAATGAACTCCTGAACCTGTTTGATGGCAATATTGGCTTTAAAGAAAATAAATGCAAAGCTGTTGCAAGCCAGAAATGCATATGAAGATGTGCTTTCCTTAGGGGTGCAGGAATCTATCAAAGCCATGTTGATATTTCTGATGTAACTCCCCTCCACCCCCCGCTTACAGTTCAGCTGTCAGCATCTGGAGCAGAGACTTTTTCCTTTGTTAATGCACAAGATTAGGGCGTGCATGAGGTATCATTCCTATGAGCAGCCTGGAGTCAGAGTGGAGTAAAGCTCTGCGTAGGATGCACAAGATGAGGACACATGCCCAGTTTTGCTGCTGGACTCCTGAGCGTTCTTCAACAAACTCCTTTCCTCGGTGTGTCCCCAATTCTAGTGCTACCAGCCTCCTTCCTGGAGTGCTTTGAGGTGCAGCTGCTGAGAAGTGAATTAGAAAACAACTTTATTTAGGAGCTAGGAGGAATTTCCGTGACTATCTTTTCTGACCACCTCCATAACGCATGACTTCACTGGACTTAACCCTGATTCAAGTATATTAATTTTGCCTGTAGCAGGATGCATTCCTTAGGGGAAAAAAACCAAAACAAAACACCACCAATAAAAAAAAAAACCCATAACACACCAATAAACAGATTTAAAGATGAAAATATCTAACAATGAGACCATTTGGTACATTGTTCCAGTTGTCAATTATTTTAAGGTCATATTGGCCTTGTCTACATTTTCAGGCACTGGATTCTGTTGTATTATCCTTTCTGTAGAAGGCAGTATTACTGTTATAACATTTGTCCCCATTTGAATTTTTGCACACAGCCCTGTTATGCCATTCCTTGACCTTGTTTTGACAAAATGAAGAGATCAAGATCCTCAGTGAAATATTTTTTTGTTTCAAGTGCAGAATCATAGAATGTTTTAGATTGCTCCAACTGAGCAACATCCTTCAAGCATAAATATTAGTAAATGGAAAAGATTTTCCAGTTACAGCTACAGTAGCCAAAAATTCATAGGTTATAGACCTTTTCTAACCCTAAGAAAACCCCTTAGAGCACTCGAGGAACCCTTTGCCCTTTTAGCCATCATACTTGCGTTTAGAGAGGGGGTAGATACTCTGAACATGTCCTAGCCGTTTGGTGGAATAAACTGTGGTCAGGCGAGGGTTGGACTCCATTACTATTTCCTCAGCCTGGCTGAGGTAGGGACAAATCTTTTTCAGAGTCACATATTCCCTCAGGAGAGTCCACATTATTCATCCTTTCCTCTTCATGGGTCCTCTGACAGCCTTATCAGTAAGGATTTCTTCCAGGTCACTGCACAATGAGCACAAAAGACAGTCTTTAAGGCTCCACTAGAAGCATACCATGCTAAAAATATTTTGCATTATAATTGCAATATATGATCTATCTGCTGACCAATTGCTCCAACTGATCTGTGCCATGTTGCTTTCTGAATTTTCCACTTTCTTAATCAAATGCTACAAAGAAATGTCCTATGGGAGTTAGGTATGAGACGTGAAAAAAATCCTGCGGGGCAATACCAGTGGTCCATTTAGCCCAGAAGTCTGTCTTTAACAGAGGCAGTGGCAGATGCTGTTTAAACGTGTATTGTAGATTAAGCTCTATCAGTTTTCTCACATTATAAACTCACATTAAATCGATGGTATTTCTTTTCCCTAGATTTATAATCTTGCTGTTATCTATCTTGCTAGGATCTATCTTTACCTACTGATGCTGCATGACTTTGACTGGAGCTGACACAGGTCTTATAATATGAGAGTTAGTCAGGTGTGGATCTACATCCACAGCTTCTTTCGGTGATAAAGGTAAGTTATATGCTAACTGAG
>NW_009259533.1:1243584-1249696 GCF_000687185.1 Egretta garzetta | reverse complement strand
TCAGATGTTCCTTTCCACCACCCCTTAATTTCCTTCAAGCTGATTTGATATGTTGCTCTCTGGATGGCGGAGGACAAGACAAAAACTTTGACCCCCTTGAGAGCATGAAAGAGCCTAAGCCATTTTGTAAAACGGACCCATGCGGGCACTCTAAGGACCTTGTGAGTATTTATGGATACTCTGCTTAACTAAATGCCACCAAGTCAACACACGGCAGAGCACGGGCAAAAGGGGATATTGGTAAAGATCACCTCCTACGAAGCACCACTGTGGAAAGGCTCAGAGGAAAGCTGCTGCCTTCCAGTTTGGAGGAAGACTGTTGCCATTACAAGGTTAAATTGCCGTGTAATTGTGCCCTGCACCCTCCAAATACATCAAGAAGTTAGACTTTTGGGTTGTGTGTGTTTTTTGTTGGTTTTTTTTTTTTGTCTGTGGCAGTTCCAAAAGTGTCTCTTCTTTGCCAAAAAATCTGCTTTTTGCTGACACCATGCTTAGTAATCCTTCATTGCTTTAGTGCTGGCAAAAAACATAGGCAGAAAGTGGATAAAAGGAAGCTATAGATATATGACCGCCCCTCTCTGGCAGACAGAGCAGCCTCAGTCTGTGAGTACAGGACCAGGAACCACTGCCAGAAGCAGCGCTGAAGTGAATGGAGTTTCCCCCAGTGTCATGTAATAGTTTTTCCTTTGCATTGAATATCTCACTGTTAACAGAGGAGGTGGAAAGACCGATTTTCTTTAATTGCTGACTATGCAAAAAGCACAGTGTCTCTTAGTGAGTCGGTAAAGGATGTAGGCAAGCATTCACATAGCATCTGAGTTGTGATGCTTCCAGGTGTTGGTATTGGCACACAGCCCTGAGGAGAATGTGGGAATTTGGCTCTGATGGCTGTTTTTATGGTTCTCCATATAGGAATCTCAGTGCCTCCTACGCACAAGATCCTCAAAGTCAGGACCTCCCAATATTTCCTTGTGAAGCTTTAATAATCTGTCTGAAAATCAGCATTTAGTTTGAGTCACTTTCGGGTGTTTGAGACATCTCTGCAGGGCTGGCAGTTAGGACAGAGGATACAAAGGAGAAAAATCTTTCTGAAGCACCAGTGGGAGGAGAATCAGGAAAGATAACCTTAAGCACTTCCAATGGCTCAAGAGAGCTGTATCTAGGTATACGAATCATACCCAGAAGGGATTAAAATCAGCACAGAAGTAATTTTGTGCCATGTTGTACACCTATAGTGGGATTCATTTCAAAATGAGGGTTATAGAAGTTCATTCTTTCCACCAGCTTCTTTAAAATAACTAAAAGTTCTTGTGTACTTGAACCGGAACTTGCTGTCGGCATTCAGACCTCAGTACCATCATCTGGCTGACAAACCCAATGTGCTGCCTTTACTGGAAATAGCATAAAATTTTGCAACCTTAGGAATGATAAAATGATCTTGTTCAGCCCTACAGCCCTATGCAGAGGAAATACGTAAGGTTGTGGCTATGATTCATGACTCCTTCATTTACAACAACAGAAACCTAAATAATGTTTTAGACTTTACATGGCTGGCATTGAGACTATTCTGACTGGCAGTGACCACAGGCTTTAAAAAAAGAAAAAGCAAAAGAAGCACAGGAGTACAATACATTAATACTAAATTAAATTATAATCCTGATTTAGGAAAGCATTTATATACTTGTGTGACAACTGTGTCAAAATGCCTAAAGGTGTGCAGCTACTGAAGGAAGATCTGAATTAGGGCCTATTAAATTAATCTAAAAATTGGAAAACCATTATCATCATCAAGCAGTTATGTAAAGGATCTTCTCTACTGTTGGAAGCTTTATTCAGTTGGAGTTTCTCCAGCAGACAGCAGATTGGTCAGATTCTTTTCCTGACTGAGAGGTGTAATTAAACTTTGCCATTTCTCCCAGCAGAGCAATGCCACTTTTCTCAGAGCATTCATTCCCCGATGGTAGAAGATACACACTCCCCTTAAATTCCCCAGGTATTTCTATATAAATAATACAAACAGAGGTTGTATCTCCTCCAGCCCTGGAGAACACATGAATTAAATGCCAGTCTATGACTTGATTTTTCTTCTCACTTGACTGAAAGGCAGCCAAGGCTTTGATAAACAGATCGTTGTCTTCTGTTTCGGAGGTCTCTTCCAACACTAGCACCATAAAGTCAGAGGATATAAAATGCATGAACTATTTATCTGGTCTCATCACTGTCCTGATGAGGATAAGAAACCTGTGAATATTAGAGGGAAAAATCTTCTTGCCTTAATAGCATCTATCATGTTATAGGGAGTTGTATTGAGGTGCCCTCAGGCTAACTCAGCCTGCCTTCATAAGCAAAACTCCTCAGCAGATAAACCCTTTTGACTGCTTCATTTTCCCTTTCTATGAGGCAGTAGTATAGAGCTCAACAAAATGAGATTGGGAAGTTATCCCATTACAGCTAAATTTGGGGCAATAGTTTTTCTAGGACTCCTTTTAAAATAATCATAATATTCTTGAGAAATACGCTGCTCCTGGTAGCCTATAGTGTTTTAAGCCACCAGTCTCAATTATTCCTGTGCATCTGTATCTTTTTTATTTAGGCTAAATTCAAAATCTGCATTCCAGCTGCACTGCAGGTGATGATGGTTTCTGTGCCTGGGAATGCCATGATGTGAAGATGTTAATGGTCAGAAAGTGTGCATGCAGGGCTTTTACGTGTTAAAGTATGTTTTGAAAACTGGCCCCAAATGTCATCAGACTGATTAATCTGTCTGTTCTTCTCAGTTTCTTTAGTAAATGCTCTGTGACACACTCAATTAAATCTGGTAATAAAATATCCTCCACTGGGATGTCTGACATGCTTGAAGTTAACCCCATGTTGGAGGGTTTCCTTAGCTCATGGACATTTTACAAATCTCACTTAAGACAGTGAAAGGTGCAGGAGCTCAGTACTTCTCTTGATGTGGCTCCTGACACTTAGAGACGCATAAAAGAACACCCCTAAAAATGAAACAAAAAACATCCCAAAGCAGAACAGCCCCACACCAACATCCCTAGACCATCTACTTTATTCCTCAGTTGAGACTGGGATTGTTTCTGCCAGAATATTCCCTGGCGCTGTGTCCAGATCAGTGTTAAACGCTTTAAGTGGTGGTGCATTCACTGCTTCCATGGGGCCATCATCACTCAGGCTGATAGATCAGCCTAATAGAGCCTAATGCCTGTCAGCATAAGCTGTGTTCTCAGCTTCTCATCCTTACCTCTGGTGAAAAAAATGTACTTATCCTTTTGCCTTCCTAGTGGTTGACAGAAAGTTAATTAGAGCCGGAAAAAAAAAATCTTTTTCCCCAGAAAGATCACCAGAAATGGTTTTGGCGAGTAAGTCCAACAAGCACTTTCAACACTCTCCACATAGGCAACAGTGCTGAATTTTCTGATACACGTATTTTTGAAGGGAAGCTTCCCTTTCAATATTAAAATGTGCATGAAATTACATGTAGCATCTCAAGTCCCCTGGGAAAGCAGGAGTCTGCAGAATCAGTCTTTACAGTGTAGCATGGCTAACGTTCAAGTTATTTCATCTGCCTCTTCCACTTGCTGAATTGCATTTTTAAACTGTATCTTCAACTCTAACCAGCTTGGTTGTAAGCATGACGCTGACACTGCATGTGAATCTGCCAGGAGAGTAAGAGGGAACTGGGCTACCCCCACTCATCCGTAAGTCCTCCCAGGACTGGTGGCTCAGGCCAGCTGCAGCATCTTGTCCTTATTTTTCATAGAATCATAGAATAGTTTGGGTTGGAAGGGACCCCTAGAGGTCATCTAGTCCAACCACCTGCAATGAGAAGGGACATCTTCAACCACATCAGGTTGCTCAGAGCCCCGTTCAACATGGTCTTGAATGGTTCTGGGAGGGGACATCCACTACCTCTCTGGGCAACCCATTCCAGTGTTTCGCCACCTTCATTGTAAAGAATTTCTTCCTTATATCTAGTCTAAATCTATCCTGGTTTAGTTTAAAACCGTTACCCTTTGTCCTATCACAACAGGCCCTGCTAAAACGTTTGTCCCCATCTTTCTTATCAGTCCCCTTTAAGCACTGAAAAGCACTTAAACGTTTCCAGGGATGGGGCCTCCACCACCTCTCTGGGCAACTTGTGCAAGTGTTTCATCACCCTCATTGAAAAAATTTCTTCCTTATACCTAATATAAACCTACATTCTTTTAGTTTAAAACCATTGCCCCTTGGCCTAGCGCAACAGGCCCTACTACAAAGTCTCTCTCCATCTTTCCTAGAAGCCCCCTTTATCTACTGAAAGGTCACAATAATCTCTCCCCAGAGCATTCTCTTCTTCAGGCTGAACAACCCCAACTCTCTCAGCCTGTCCTCATAGGAGAGGAGCTCCACTCCCCTGTCCAATGATGGACATAGTTGCCTCTTCCCCTGGACTCACCCCTCCCTATACTCACAGGGCTTGCTGTTGCAAGGCACGGTGTAGAAAGTGCCTTTGTAATCTGCAGTGCAGGTGTGTCTGAGGTAATTGCTGTATTATTAACTCCTTAAAACAATGTTGATATATCTTAGACCAGCCTCTCATTAGTCGGACATGCATGGAAGATGGATCCATTTTAATTTTCATCAAAGTATTTGAAGTCTTCAAAGACTTGACAGGTCATCTTGCAAGGCAGGTAATGGAGATAGGAAGTGACGGTCTGGTAATTCAATGATTCTGCTGGAAACCAAGGAGATCTAAGTGTGATTTGTTCTGCCATAGAAGCCTGTGTAACCTTGCCCAAGCCACTTTGTACCTTGAGTTATACCTCACTTTGTATGAGTACCAACAAGGTTTTTTTTCTTCTTGCCGTTTCTAAAAGGTCTTAAATCGTTATGTCCCAAATAGAGTTACTGTTTCTTCCTAGGTACTTTCAATGTGCATGTATTCACAGTGCATAACACAGAGCAGCCTCCCTCTCAGGCACTGCAACAGCCCAACAGTTCCACTTTTGGGAACCATGTCCACACTGCATTTGGGAATAATTCTGCCAGACTGAAACAGCATAATGCAAGAGGTAGAAAACAGGCAGAAATCCCATGCATTATGAGCAGCCTTCTGCAGACTATGCTGTAAGAAGTCCTCATCACCTGGAGCTGCTACCCCAAGATACATTCAGAGGTGGTATGCAGCAATCCTATGCTGCCTCTCACTGAGCAGCTTCCAGCTGCTTCCAGCATTTGCACCAAAGGGAAATGAGCTGCATCCCCTCCACTTTCTGCTGAGGAAGCTCAAACCACCTGTACGAAGAGTGCGAGGGAAGAAAATGGCTTGTAAAAGAAAAAATGCTGCAACAGAGGCATCAAAGTGACAGCTGAAGACCATCTCCTCAATGGAGGAAGGTGGCAAAAGTGGTCTAATGACATCTCCATGTTTGACACCACCTGAGGAAATGTCACTGGTATCTGCTTTGGTTTCAGAGGCAGAGATCATTGCCTTGCAGCACCGCTGTCAGTCTACCACGGTCTGGCATCTACTAGAATTAAAAGGACTGTTGTTTTTTTTTTTTTTCTTTCTCCTGGGATTTAAAGACTGCTTTTTAGCTCTTAGTCGCTTTCCCAGACTAAGGGATATTAAAATAATTATAACATAAAGCTCTGGGCAAAAATCTAGGTCAGCTCCTGATAAGCACCTGACATTATGCTTGTTCCCTAACGGGCAGTGTTCAGAGCAGATTTTCAGTAGGTTTTGTGAATTTCAAACAGGATTCTGGGCAAATTCAGCACCGAGGTTTATTTTCTGTGCTGGCAGCTTATGAGGGGCAGAGATGCACCAGAACGCAGGTTGGTGTGTGGGTGAATAACCCAGATCCAACTGACGGCTTTCATTGGTGGCCCAGAGAGAGTAAGGTAACCAACCCCAATATTTAGAAGTCCAGAATGAGAAAAGGAAAAAAAAAAAACAAAACAAAATGTGCACCGAAACCATTGCTCTAAGAGAAGAGTTGAGTGAAGCCACAAGAGGACACACAGGCAAGAGATGGGCTCAGAGTAGATGAGCAGCAACATGGAAAAACAAGAGATGGTCACATTCAAAGACCTTGAGGAAGTCCTGCCACCTGCTTGA
>NW_009259533.1:1229175-1243535 GCF_000687185.1 Egretta garzetta | reverse complement strand
ATGTCAGAACTAGCAGTCACGTTGCACAATGAGCTGAGAAATAGCAATCCTGAGATACTTTTTTCTCTCTCTCAAAAATTCAGTTTTTTGTAAACTCAGGAGCTCATGCTTCTGTCCATAGCTTTAAGGTGATCTTTCAGAAATAAAGATAAAAATTACTGAAATGTTGCCTAGAAGTCACCTTCCCTAAAGTTTTTCCACATGGTGTCTGCTGGATGTAAAATGCTTCCTCTGGGTTTGGTTTAGAGATCAGATTTAATATCACAGTGCTGATGTCTTTCTTAAATGTCTTAAATGTAAAGGCAGATTTTATTACTTACAATGGGACATTACAGGTATGTGTCAGGGAAGTATTAATTTGTAGGAAGGCTGTGTGCCTCTCTTCTTCCATCAGCATCTGCCAGTACTGGAGGGCTAATGCTGTCATTCTGTTATTCTGCCATTCAGCAATATTGCTCCTCAGGCCAGTAATCATTTTTGCCTTGAGCAGCCCAGCCTCTCTTTAAGCAGAAGGCCATAGAGAAAGGTGAACTCCCCAAAAGTTAAAAAAAAAAAAAAAGCATTCGGGGTTGACTATTGTCTCACAGGAATTTACTGGATTCAAGTGCAAAGAAATACAGCATAGGCTTTGTGAAAGAAAAAGAAAGGCAGAAAAAGGGTTACCGAGGTTTCTCTGGGAAGGATTCCTCACATAATCATCTATTACACAACAGTACAGCTGGAAGATGAAATACATTTGCCTGAGGATGCTACCTGTGAGAGTCTGATGGAGGCTGAGTAAAGGCCTGTAGGGATGCAGGCAACATCTGGTGTTTATGCCAGGGAGAAGATGATGTAGGATGATCTAGTAGAAGTCAGATACAGTCACCCAGCATTGTCCTGGGACCAGTTCATGCCACACTGTCTGATGCGTGCTTCCAGGTTCATGCTAGAAATATGCGGCTGTGGTGTGCTACAACACAATTCTTAAATTATTTTACACACTCTGGACAGAAAGTAAAACCACATCAAATATGCTAATAGATCCTAAGACCAAAGAGGTCCATCAAAGGACTGAGAGAAGACCTGAAGCCAAGCATCATCTAGTGTGTAGTAGCCAGTATACCCTGCAAAAAGCTGGCCCTGCGCAATGAGGGCATGAGCACGCTCCACTGCGAGACTTGAAGGTCATCAACCATCCCTGGTGTGGTTGAAAAATTGTAGATTTTTTTTTTTTTTTGCCTTCGTAGGCCAAAAACCTTTGTAGGCCAAAGCCAACAGTATTCTGCAGCTCTCTGTAAATGACCACCCCTAGTGCTATCCCATTTTTGCATACATGACAGTATTCTGCAGCTCTCTGTAAATGACCACCCTATTTTTGCATACATATATTTATCTCTTGGTCCCCATGCATGTAGACAGAGCTTGCTGAAAAGTTTTTGATCAAGCATGTTTTCTTACATAAACCCACACTTTTATTGAAATACTGCAATTCTGAACTGTAAAAACAGATCAAACCCCAATACTATTTATTTTCATAAAGGCTGTCTCATTTTGCTAAATGATTTTAATCATTTTAATTTTGTCTCAAAATTATGTTTAACATAATTTCTTTTTTCTGCATTAGCTGTAATATTCTATTTCACAAACTAAAAATGTTTGATGGTTGAACCAGTTTTGATGGACAATTTACACTATGAGGTAAATTTTGAAATTTTCTTTGACAAATGAGAACTGCTTCCTGAGAGGCTGAAATTTCCCAGAGGACAGAAATTCTATTTCCCAGCCACCTCTGGAGAAAAACTCATGTGAAAATGACAACTTTCCCTGCACTGTAATAAAGCATTGTCTCAACTGCGCGTTATTTACGAATAAGCCTACAAACTATGATTCTTTTGGGAAGCATAAATAGCATAAAACAAAAAAAGTCTCTTTTTTTCCTTAAAAGTGGACAACTTACTTCCAACTGATTTTTTTTTATTACTACTTCTTTTTTAAAGAAAATCCCTTCTCTGCTGTGAATTGAATTATAATTTCCCTATATTTGGGTTAACTGTGTGAGCTGATACAAGTGAATAACACAAAAATGGCCATACTTAGGTCAGATCAAAGGTTCATCTAGTCTGGTATCTTTCCTCTGACATGGGCCAGAAGGAGCGGCTTCAGAAGACGGGATAAGAACAGAAGGTCTCAAGCTATTCAACCCTCCAGCAATCAGTGACTTTCACCACAGTTAAACTAAGTGGAAGTGGAAAGAAAGAGCAGCAAGAAATTCAGTATCTCCTTCCTTTCCCCAAGCTCCAATTGCTTTATTGCTCTTTCTTCTGCCTTTCAGGGTGAAACAGTTAGTGGATTACATTCCTTACCTTTATTGGTACAATCCCACCACTTAAAGCTCCAATTCAGAAAGTGCCTAAGCACCTACTGAAGTCCCAGTTGCATGCTCAAAGTGGAGCTCTGAGAAGGTTTCCATAACTGATGTGCATAACGGAGGGAGTGTTCATTACAAGGTCTGAACTACATACAAAGCCAAGAAAGGATGATAGTAAGAAAATAAGTATAAAGACAATGTTTGTAGAAGATCAAATGAGGAATAAACTGCCCATGAATAAATTTAGGCTGGCAATTAGAAGAACGTTCCTAATCATTAAAACACTCATGTTCCAGAAACAGATTTTCAGTAGGAACAATGGGGCAAAAAAAAAAGCTAAAATGGGGCTTCATGGAGCTTAATAAATGTCTGCAAGGAGTCAGGTGATGTAGACTTGCAATAATAGGATGAGATTCTGTTACCCTGAGGGTCTCGGGAAATTGCCAGAAACTTCACACAGGAACATCTCTTGAAGCAAATCGAGGTGGTACAATGTGGTACCTTGATATTGAATGTGCATCAGCTGCTAAATTTCAACGAAGCCGTAAGCGGTAACAATCCACTTAAGCCAGTTTACAACAGCTGAGGATCTGATTCTATAACTTTAGAGACCCAGTAACAACTACATTGAAGAAGAAAAATATGGAACATCTTTCCTTGAAGCTTTATTGATCTGCAGCCTGGTCTTAATTCAGTAGCTGGTACAAATGGCACCTTTCTGACAGGCATGAAAGAAACCAAAGGTGGCTTGGTACAGAAAAGAAATTAACTTTCTCAGCTCTATGTGTGAAAACTTTGAATCCCATAATTTACTTACCCAGGTTGGTTGCCTCTGAAGTCAATGATTTTTTTTACCAGTGACTTCTTTTCCCAAGCATAGGACAGTAGGGGAGAAGTAAGTGTCATTGACCTTCACTTGTCATATGACACGAAGATTTGAACATGGATTTTCAAAGCATAAAGGTAAAATACTGGTGCTGGAGGTATGCCTAATGACCTGGGAGAAATCAGCCCAGCTCTATTTTCTCATGCAGGGGAAATAATGTAAAGATGGTTGCCTTATTTCCATTAATAGTCGAGTTTGCATAGCCACACAAGAATAGACATATTGAGTAAAATCACTTCAGCTCATTCTTGTGTCTCTGACAGTTCAGACTGATGTGCTGCTTCCTCTGAGGGAAGAGTCATTTGTGTCTCATGGACTTTCTGGATTGGGTGTGTTTTCTGTTATGTATTTAACTACTTCAAAATTGCTTTTTCTTTCATACATATATTCTGTCACCCCTTAAGCTCATTTATCTTTTGCAATGACATCCTGTATCAAGCCATTCCTTGCATGACCCATGCACATATATGTAAAGAGGGCAGCGCGTGGTTAAGGTAACACGGTACCCAAATCCCAGCCTCAGTCTTTACCCTGAGTTTCTCTGCGTGAATCTCCCAACAATTTTTTTTCCCAGCCATTCACCATTAGAGTCTAGAAAGATTCACTTCTGTTATCTTCAAAGTGTTATGTGTGAAATTCACATTTCTGGGGTCCAGATTTCTTAATGGCACTGTTTTACATTCCGTATTTCTTCACAAAACATGTAGTACAATGTCTGATGATAGGAAGTACAGAGAGACTTTAGGAGCATCTAATCATGCTGCCGATCAAAGTGACTTGAGATCCATTATAAAATGTACCATTGAGGGTCATGCCCCAAGTCACTTAATGAGCCTGAGGAAAAATCCTGCTGCAGGCCGGAGCTTTGTCCTCATTGCTGCAGCCTCTTTCTCTCCCGTGAAAAATCCTTTTGCTCAGGATTAGAAATAAATCCCAGGGTTGGGTGGAATAAAGCTATCAGGATGACAAAATGAACACAACCTATGCTTAAAATCAAAACCATAGCAGGTTTCCCCAGAATGGGATTATTTTACAGGCAAACACGGCACTAGATAAAACCTTGAATTCCCTGTAGCCTCCCTAGCTTAGTTTATTTATAATTCCTCTGCTGATTAGTAGAGTTAATAAAAAATAAAAATGTCTCCCTTTAAAGCAGAAAGAGACTCACATACTTGCATATACCTATCTCCAGGATAAAGATTTAATTACCTTGAGAAAAAAGCTGGAAGATAGATGAAACTCAGGCACCTGTTACAGCTGGGAAGACAGTAAGGAGGGCCAGCATGCAATAATTAAATCTTTATCACCCAGAAAGGAGTCTGCAGGCTTCAGTGTCTTCCTGGTGAATATCGTCATGTTTATTTTTAAACCCACTCCCTGCCAGCATGTCCCAAAGTCATTTCATATACACAGCTGGCTGGGAAGAGGCGGGCTGGAGCTTGAAAAAGCAAGATCTAAAAGGAGAAAGAAAGGGGCTAGCTAAAAAGTTAGCAGGCAAAGGGCTGGGATGAAAGCAATAGGTCACCTACATTTTCAGACCTGTTTGAAAAAGCCAAATTTTCCAAATCTTGGTGTTCCTCTTTCCTGAAGGTGGTGTATTTTTTTTTTTTACTCTCTGCTTTTCAGTTCTTCTGCAAATCATGCTGTTTTAGAGGAGGTGACAGTTTATGCATAAACAGAGCTTCTAAATCTCAGCCAATTTATTATCCTCGTATTTGTTTTCTTCTGACACCTTCCCACTCTTTGCCCCTTGACCACATCTCTCCTTCCTTCAATGATGCCTTCTACAGAGAGTGAGAGAAAGGTCCAAAGGCTGTATTTAGATTCAAGCTACTGTCACAAGTGGAGTGATTTGGATCACTTAAGGAATCACCATCAAAGGTATGAGGAAAAGTGGTTTTAATATCATGTTGTAAAAGTGCGACTTAACAAAATTCAATGGCAAGTTTCGCTCTTTTAATTATGGAATGGAAGAATCATACAAATGAAAATTGGATTACACTTGAGTTAGAATGATTCAGAAGGAGACTGGGAAGGCAAAGAGTAAGGAAGACCCTCCCATTGAGTCATGAGGTTCAGAGTAGACCCCCTCGCTTTCTAAACTCCTGGTGGAGTTTAGGATATGGCTAGGACAAATCTTAGTCTTAAACAATTTATGTTTAAGGGATTATGTGTGCAAAACTTATCAATTCAGCATGCGATCAAAGTTACCAAAATAAAATAAAAATGACCATACTACAAGGTCATGCACAATATCGGTCGCTTACCAAAGATCTGCTGTTGGTAAAATGTCTCTCTGCCTCAAGGAGCAAGCTTGAGAGGTGTCCCAGCTCAAGGGGAGATCGCCACCGTGCAGCCACACTGCCTAGCAGGGAGAGCTCAAAGGTGACTTACGTTCTTATATTTATAGGATAAAGTTGTTGGCTTATGGTCAAACTACATGCGATAGGGAAGGTATGCATGAGGCTCTTTGAACCCACAGCTTTCTTTGTTCCTTGATAAATTAGTCTTGAAAAACCCACCCGCTATTCATGTGTCCACTGCATGGTAGGCGTTCCAAGCTCATATGCATCAATGCTCACTGTGCCACTCTGCTCCTTTGTGGGTTTCCAGAGAACAGCTTGAAACTAGAGGAGTTCACGGCCTGACTATGGCTCAGGTGTTTACCTCTTCTGGAGGCTGCACCAAACCACTACCAGTCTGGTCAAGGAGTCAAGTGCACCCATCACAGCTGCAAATGGCACTGTGCATGTCTGATAAACCTCTACTGTGAGCTCTTTCCGCAGTCTAGCTTGGTCTTGTCTTTTAGCTCATCCCCCCTTCACAAGATGCCTGTGTTGTTTTTTGGTGGGGTTTGCATGTTCATTGATTTATTTTCTTAACAGAGCGGTAAATACATTATTTAAAAATGTGCTTAAAAACAAATGGGGCAACTTACAGACTGGAGGGGTTAGCTGCAATCCTGAGTATATATGCCAGGAGCTGAATATTTTTTTAAGTATAGCTATGTTGTTTCATTCTTTACCTTTCTTTGCGTGTATGTGTGTGTATGCATGTTCTAGCAGGGATTAGTCATGGATTCACAAAATGGATTTTCTTAGAAAAGATTCTTTCTGCGTCTTATTCTTTTGAAACAACTTCAACATCTTTTTTCAGTATAAATTTTTCTCCTCCTCCTCTCTGTACATTTGTGTGCGTGCGCTTGTGGGTGTGTATAAATATGTACATATATTGTGGTTGGCTGGAAGTAGGAAAATCCATTTGCTTTAACAGTCATATCTCTGAGAAGCAGGCTCACAGAAAAGCTTTTAAATACTAAATTAAAAGACTTGAACTGCTTGGCTTTTCCGGTCAGCTTCTCCTTAATTCTTTTCTCTCTCCCTCTTGCTCTCTCTCTCATTCTTACCCCTGTGCTGAGTTTTCTGTTTAATTAGGGGGAAAGAAAATAGTGACACATCAAGTCAAGGACATAATCTCCTTCCAAACTGGCAAAGTCAGAGTTTAATCCTTCTGGCATAGTCCAATCCAGAAAAAGGAAAATTCCCTCTTAAGATATAAAGCTAAGAGTTAGGTCTTGATGTAGCACCTGTTGAAGACTGTGAAAATCTTTCCTTCTATTTATATATGTTGCTTTAGATGCTGAATCCCTTTGCCTGATGAATACATCAGTCCCTTATTGAAACTTCTGGAAGCTGAGAATTGCCATAGCCAGGGGTGTTCTGCTGAGATGTCTATAGGACCTTGGCATCAAAGGGCAGAAGCTTTGTTGCTAAATCAGTAGACCATTTCCCTTAAGTACTCAGAAAAATGCTCTGTAATTCAGCCACCTGGAGAGGGCAGGACTGTACTCCTCTGTAGTTTTATGTCTTCAGGGTGGAAGATAGCGTTCACCGTATATTCATGCTGTGCTACAGCAGGCTCTTTTTTCATTTTAACACCCTGTGTTCTGATTCATGTTCAAATTTTCTCCATTCTGGGTACAACACATCTCACCCAACATCAGCAATGAGGACTTCAGCATCCTGAATAATTTACCTACAGTACCTTCAATGATTGGACAGTATATTCATATTCTTAGACATCCATCTTAAGAAGGGATGGTTTACCTATGGGACTCTTGCCCTCCATTGATAGCAGAGTAGATCCTGAAGCTTACTTTAGATTAGATGTAGATCTTTTAATTGTTTACAATTAGACAGGTTTGCAACCAGGCCAAAATAGGTGTGGTAAATGGAGTTAAATCCAGTTGGTGAACGGTCACAAGTGGTGTTCCCCAGGGCTCAGGTAATTCTGTTTAATATCAATATTAACAATGATCTCGATGAGGGGATAGAGTGCATCCTCAGTAAGTTTGCAGGTGACACCAAATTGGGTGGGAGTGTTAATCTGCTGGAGGGTAGGAAGGCTCTACAGAGGGACCTGGACAGGCTGGACCAATGGGCTGAGGCCAATTGTAAGACATTCGAAAAGGCCAAGTGCCAGGTCCTGCACTTGGGTCACAACAACCCCATGCAACGCTACAGGCTTGGGGAAGAGTGGCTGGAAAGCTGCCCAGAGGAAAAGGACCTGGGAGTACTCGTTGACAGGCAGCCGAATATGAGCCAGCAGTGTGCCTAGGTGGGCAAGGTGGCCAACAGCATCCTGGCTTGTACCAGGAATAGTGTGGCCAGCAGGAGTAGGGAAGTGATCATGTCCCTGTACTCAGCACTAGTGAGGTTGCACTTCAAATAACGTGTTCAGTTTTGTGTCCCTCACTACAAGGAAGTCACTGAGGTGCTGGAACATGTCCAGAGAACGGCAGTGAAGCTGGTGAGGGGTCTGGAGCACAAGTCTTATGAGGAGTGGCTGAGGGAACTGGATTTGTTTAGCCTGGAGAAAAGGTGGCTGAGGGGAGACCTTATTGCTCTCTACAACTGCCTGAAAGGAGGCTGTAGTGAGGTGGATGTTGGTCTCTTCTCACAGGTAATGGGTGATAGGACGAGGGGAAATGGCCTCAAGTTGTGCCGTGGGAGGTTTAGGTTAGACATTAGGAAAAATTTCATTACTAAAAAGGTCATCAAGCACTGGAACTGGCTGCCCAGGGGAAGTAATTGAATCACCATCCCTGGGAATATTTAAACAACATGTAGACATGGCACTTAGGGACATGATTTAGTGGTGGACTTGGCAGTGCTAAGTTAAAAGTTGGACTTGATGGTCTGAAAGCTCTTTTCCAACCTAAATGATTCTATGATTCAAAGATGCTCCCACTCCATGAGAGAATAAATTAATCAGATGAGAAACATAACCCCCACCTTGAATTCCAGGGATACAACCTGAAAAGACACTGGGATATCTCCTCTCATCACACTCAATATGAAGAGGACTCAGATCTTGTCATAGGAATCAACAACAGCATCATGATACACCTTGTGTTTATAGGAAAACATTTTTCTCTGAAGTCTCTAGGGCCATTTTGCATTTCTGAATCATTCATTATACTGTTTTATCAGAAAGGCAATTGGTGTTATAACCTGTCAACTCTATTTACATCTAACTCTTGCTGCAAACTTTGGCAACGGTAAGGTGCCCATGTACAGCAAATGACAAATGACTGCAGTTGCTCTTCTGTGAACTATAGTGCAATATTCTGTATACTTCCTATAGAAGTCAACTGTATAGAGCACATCGAGGACTTCACCCAGGTGCGTAGTGTATGCAGGCAGATTGTAGAGTATGTATTGGACTCAGGTGCACAGCGTAGAAGTCTGAATGACAGTGAATCTATAGAAAACACTTAACTTGTACTAAAATGCAGCTATTTCCTCCCTGCAATGTGGCAGCTGAGATCATGGAGCAATCATTTCCAGGCAGAGAAGTGTGGAACAATGTCTCCAAATGAAATTATAGCTTGAGGAAAGGATTTCTTTGAGGCAGGATGGAATGTAATTACCCAAGTTGGACTTTTGCCAGAACACTGACGTTTAAAACACTTTCAGCTCTTGTGGAAAGTGCCACAGGATCTTTTAATGACTGCAAAGGAATGGGCTTTGGATTTTTTTTTTTTTTCTCGAGTATCTCATCCAAAAGGCAGAATAATAAAATGAGAAAGAAAAAACTATCAAAGAAAAAAGCTAATCTTTGCAAAGTGATGGAATATGTAAATCCCACTTTGAAATGGTAATTTATTAACTTCTTTTTAAGATAAAAATGCAATTAGTTCATTCTTTCATTTCCCCCCATCCCCAAAAATACACATATATTGTTATCACGTCTTTTGCTCCTGTGTCAAATCTGTATCATTTAATTTCGTTGCAGTGAAACTTGTGGGTTTTATAAAAGGGACTGGTGGGGTTTTTTTCTGCCTTGTTTCACTCCTGACTGTAAATAAAAGAAAATATTACTAAATTCAGAAATGATTGCTGTCAAAAATCTGCACTTTGTTGAATTTTATAAAGGCTGTGGGCTATTTTTATATTAGATGCAGTGTCAGTAAAGAGTAATCAGAGAGTGAAAGGGACTTTTTATCATCCCCAGTTTATTCACAGAAATATTCTCTTGAGCTCTGAAGGAAAAAAAGAAAATATCATGTGTGATAGAAGAGTAAGCGTGCCTTATTTTCCACTTGATCATTTTTGGTAAGGGAATGAATGTAGCTGCATCTATATCTATGCATCTCTATACACAGCACACTGATTATTCCTAGCTAGTCAATCCAGCATAACTTTTCTGAATCCATTTATTTTTATCACCTTGTTTTTACATTTCATTAAATTATGTAAAGCTGGGTTTAATTGCCTGGTCACCTATGTTTGAGTAAATACCTGTAAATATTAAATAAAAGGGTTAAGTAAATAAATGTTAAATAAATACATGTTAAATGAATCAATTATTGCAACAGCGGCAGGCTTTATTTGATATCGGTAAAATCTGGAGATTCCTGTGCCCACTAATTTACTAATCTGGATGTTCATGGAGGGTGTAGTAGGTGTTGATTTCTATCCATGGGATCTTGAATTCACATGTGGCTCCAAAGAGAGACCTGTCCTCACAAAGCTGTTGAATAGTCTATGCTACTGCTCTCATAGTCCTTCCTGGCAGACCTGCTCACATTGTTTAAGATATTTAAATAAGTACCAAGTCTAAAAGAAAAAGAGTGAGAAGGAGTCAGCTGTAAAGAATTAATACATTTCTTTGGCAGTGAAGACATGGGGGGTAGGATTCACCTCCCCTGTTTTTAAGTATCTGTAAAATAAATGTCTCCATCCGGATTAAGTTGTCCAAGCTCCCATTATAATCAATAGAAATTTAGTCCATAGACTTGAGGGACTGCAATTCATCTCATACTAGAGTAGAGTCTTGCATTTAGAGACACGTCTTCCATTCTCCAAGTCTTATTTTGAGCTTCTGCTCCTCATTGATGCTTTTAATCCTGAAACACAATGCAAAGAGATATATGTTATAGGTGGTGATTGAAACAAAGACAAATTAAAACTGGAGATGTGTCTCTGGGCTTGGGTGCTGGACTATTACTGAACTCAGTAGAGAAGGCAACCTAAAGAGACTGCTTCTCACAGAGTTCTGAGTTGAGATCCCAGATTTGGCGAGAAGAAGCCCACGAGTCCATTGAGATCTGAATTCAGCATATGCTTGGTTATACTACCAGTTCCGGCAGCAAGATGTTGTCTTTGGGAACATCAGGGTTGGCTGGTTAGCAGGAGTCTCCTACCCAGAGTCCACAAGGATCTGTTGGCTTTCAGCCGTAAGTCCTGGCAGCATCCTGCTATCACCAGTCAGTTAACCTCTTTGAGCGGTCAGAAGGAAACAACTCACAGAGGTATAAGGTAAAGACTTTTTCCCCTGCTCTGGATGTCTTGTGCCATTTCATGAACCAAAGAAATCCCTGGATGAATGGTGTAAGATGCGCACCACCCCTCGGAAAGAAACCACGCTAGGTTCAAGTCTACAGAGCTTCAGTTTTCCTTCATGAAATGCTCAGTGGAAAACTTGCACCTTCCAATTAATCCTGCTGCTGGAAATTCATGATCCTTCTAATCTACATGATAATTGCCATTTCACAGGCAAGATTTTTAACTTCCAGCATGATCTAAACATCCCGTCTACTTTTGGTGGTGAGACTAAGGCAGCAGGACACTTCAAGAGTCAGGAAACGGCATGTGTAATGATGAGCCCCTAAATTAGGAGTGAACTGGCTCCATTTCTAAGGGCTGTGTTGGTACTTTAGTAATTGCCTCACCAAGGAGATGGATGCCTGCTTCTGGAGCAAGGATACAAATCATTGATTATCCCAGCAGCTCTGGTGGTGATGAAAGCTCAGGATTTGTGCTCCCCACTCTCATGCATAGCATTGCTGGTAACCATGGTGTCCAAATGCGTGTGAATGGAGCCTGGCTTCTTACATAATGCTTGCAGCACAGCAGCAGCACCAGACTTACCAATTAAAGATTTGTCTTGGCGAGCAGGGATTAAATACTTTTCATTAGCAAATTTAGAGATTCTAAAGCCCTATTATAGAGATCTGCCACCCGCATTGTGAGCGAAACAGCTGTACAATGGGCGATTATAAAGCAAGAAGATGAAGTGACGTTTTGGCTAGGAACTTTATTGTCTCTATACTGTCAGCCCTACAATCCCATGGAAACAATTATGTTTAATAAGAAGTATTGTTATTTCCTTCTGAGCGGGTGGGTTATTTGCTCTGTCTCCCCATAAAGGTTAAAAATAACAATGCGTGACTCCTTGTGCTTTGTTAAGATAACTTCACATTTCCATCACATAAAAAAAAAAAATCACATAGAATATTCATAATATTGTGCTATATAAAGCTCGAGACACTGGAGAGAGCAGAATTATTACTATATATATATTCATTATTTAACAATTATCACTGTGAGGTTTTCTAGCACAAAAGTTTGTGGAAAAAAGATTGAAATAAAATAAGCAGTCACCGTCTTTCGAAGTTTGACTCTGTAGAGCTTTAATTCCAATCAGCTCCAACAAAACTGATGACAGAAAGGGCTTTCAGCATGCTAACAACATAGCAACATACTGGGTGTACTTGCAAATCCATTTGCTTTGAGATGCTTTGATCACTTAATATTCTACATGGAAAAAGGAGTGTTTCATGAAGGCAACGACCAGTATAGGAAACATCTATGAAAGAAAATAATCTCCCTCACTCCTCAGAAACTCTTCATTTGCCTGGCAGAATTTGCAGTCACCAGGTGCTCCTGAAACCCAGAGTTTTGCAAGATTCACAGGCAGGCACCAGTCCTTTTGCACACCAACTCAGCTTGTTGCTACAACTACTGTAACACCTATTTTCAAACAAATGTCGAGTGTTACAGGTCACCTGCTACCAGGGTGTCCAGAACCCAGGTCTTCATACAGTGAGGCTATAAGTGAACTACTGCTATACTAGGAAATAAAACAGCCTCAGGAGACGTTGCTGGGCACTGGAATTTACTGATTTTTACATTTTTACAATTTTTACAATGATTTTTACATTTTTACAATGATTCCCGGTGTGGTTGTAACCTGGGCACTATCCTTACAATTCCCAGATGCCAGTTGATAACTGGCACAGCCCCCAAACCATTCCCAATAGGCAATCTTGATGCAGCAACTTTGCTTTACAGACTAAAAGAATTTAATTGTATGAACACAGGTCATTGCTGGCCTCAGTGCTGGAAAATGCTCGCAGCTCTCCTTAATTTGCTTGCAGAGATGTTGCCTCATCAGAAAAAATGTGGTTACTAATTTAGATGCATGCAGGACACAATTTTAGCTACAGCCCTTGGCACTAGGGTATGCAAAGTCATTACAGCTGGAACTGGCACAAAGCAGAGACACAAAACACTCCCCCAGTGACCAGGAGGGGCTGTAAAGTGCCTGCTTCATGGCAAAAGTCAGTCTCCAGTGATGGATGTTAGAAAGTACTCTTCCTTCAGGGGCTGTTGTTCTGCAGTTGCCTGCTGGGAGAAAAAGCCAAGTGTGGGGGTGTATGTATTGAGAGCACTGAGATTTACTGCTGGGACACCAAACAGTGCAACCCAGAGCTCAGCATTCAAGTAGAGAATGACAGAGACTTTTTAGCCCATGTTGCTTCTGGGGGTAAGATGGCCAGTGACGCAGTGCAGACACCATTTGGAGCCTGCACTCACTCTCATAGCCCTAGGTGTTACCCAAGAGAAATGAGCCTCTCAGCCGGGCTTATTAACTTGGGCTTAGTGATGGTAATTACCATGGAGGGAGCGCAGAAAAGAGCTGACTTGCATTTGACCAGCCTGCAATGAAGCCAAAATAGATGCTCAGTTCCCACGAAGCGGGATCCTAAATTAGCCCAAAGCAGGACTTTTAGAGAAAAGCTTATACATTTCATTTTAGATGTGCCACAGAACATCCTATTACCCAAAAGACCAGGTTTTAAAGGGCACTTTGGTTCTTAACCTCCTTTGTCTTCTACTTCTTTAGTGATATCTGGCCAGAAGACTCATAATGTTCTTTAAACAAAGGGAATACAACTAATCATTAAAAATATAATTAATCATTAAATATCAATCTAGATTCATGGGATACCAAAGAAATACGTCATCTTCATTCCATGCTTCATAATGCAATCTGTGATTCTGTGAAAGGGGGGATGTCCTGATCTCTGGAAATACCTCTTTCATTCTATTGCTTATATTAGGTTCAGGGTAACACATGTCACCTGATTTTAGGAGTCTAAATCTAAGCTCCCTTTATAGTTACAACAGATTTAGTCACAGTCAGCGTGCTTTTGTATTTGATTAAAACAGAACTACTTAGGGAAATCAGGAATCCTCCCCTTCCCCCCCAATCTAGGGAGTAGTCTTCATCTGGCTGTAGGAGGATCCTAAGGTAGGTTGTGGATGTTGATGCTTACACTGTAGACACCACACGTAGTCATGTGCAAAATAGTTAAGGTCCTAAAAGTCTGCTTAGATGGCCATACCCCATGCAGCGCTACAGGCTTGGGGAAGAATGGCTGGAAAGCTGCCTGGTGGAAAAAGACCTGGGGGTACTGGTTGACAGCCGGCTGAATATGAGCCAGCAGTGTGCCCAGGTGGCCAAGAAGGCCAATGGCATCCTGGCCTGTATCAG
>NW_009259533.1:1214214-1229131 GCF_000687185.1 Egretta garzetta | reverse complement strand
GCTGGAACATGTCCAGAGGAGAGCAACCAAGCTGGTGAGGGGTCTGGAACACAAGTCATACGAGGAGCGGCTGAGGGAACTGGGATTATTTAGTCTGGAGAAGAGGAGGCTGAGGGGAGACCTTATCGCCCTCTACAACTGCCTGATGGGAGGCTGTAGTGAGGTGGGGGTCGGCCTCTTCTCCCTGGTAACAGATGATAGGATGAGGGGGTATGGTTTGAAGCTGCACCAGTGCAGGTTTAGGCTAGACCTTAGGAAAAACTTCTTCACCGAAAAGGTTGTCAGGCACTGGAATGGGCTGCCCAGGGAGATGGTAGAGTCCTCATCCCTGGAGGTATTTAAAAGAAGGAGAGATGAGGTGCTTAGGGACATGGTTTAGTGGTGGGATGTCAGGGTTAGGTTAAAGGTTGGACTTGATGATCTCAAAGGTCTTTTCCAACCAAAGTGATTCTATGATTCTATGATTCTATAGCTAGCTGAGATCAATTTTACAGAGGCTGAAGTACCACTTAATTCAGCACCAACTTGACTTTGCATAATGTGAGAATATAAGACATCAGGATGGCCATATGGGGTGCAGTACTTGGTTAGCCTATCCCTGACTGTGGCTGGTAATAGATACTTAGGGAAAAATGTGTAGGAAGCAAGGCATATTTTGAGTATAATATTCCTTCCCTGGTATAAAACATCCCAGCTCCTGCATACAAATGGCTTGGAGACTTGTTGAGATAGTGATTTCCTTCAGACCATGTTGTTTAATAGAGTCTAATGAGCTTGCCCTTCAGCATGCTTGCTCTTTTGCATCCAGACGTGGATGTAAACTGATTATTGTCGTCCCAAAGATGCACAGTGACATATGTTGCATCTTCATTCGCGGGGCAGCAACACTGAATACTGGCACAGCAACAAGTAGGTTTAAGAAGTTCATGTGAACAAGGGAAGCTGAGGTGGATTTGAGGCAATGTGAGGATGGGTGGGTAAGAAGGATGAGTGGGATTTTGGACAGATAAAGATTCTGCATTTTATCTCTCTCCTGTTTTTCTGCTCGCCAGAAATGATCTTTCCCCAAAATTTCACTTCCACATTTGACACCTCTTCCACTGCCACTGGGGCCTTCTCATCAGCTTCTCAGTTATTTACAAAAAATAAAAGTAAGTCTATTTGTTGAGTTATTTTACATGGGCAGTGTGATTTGTTGGTCTTTTATTGAGCTGACTTCCGAAATCAGAAATGTATGGCCTTAAATGCCAGTATTATTGACTGTGTATATGGGATTGGAGACAGATGTACGGTTACACGTACAAAAGTGTTTGGTTTTGCTGTCAGCTTAAGTTAGGTGTCTATGAGTAAAATGTGCCTAATGCCTTCATTGTATTTGCTTCTTACCTTGTGCAAGAGCATTAAAGAAAACAGTCAATACTTCAACAAATAGCGGAGAAGGTTTGCAGTACGTGTAATGTATCCCACTGCAAGAACAAATGGGTTACATCCCTCACTTTGAGAGTTTAAACAGCAGATTGCCCTCTGCACTCGGGTGCATTTCAGTTCGAAATTATTATTTGAATTTTGCGAACACAAAAGGCACGGTCAGGGACTAAGCTGCTATTGTGTTGGGTGCTATACAGACAAAGAAGGAGAAAAAGAATAGTCTCTGCCAGAAAGATTATTTCCAAATGCATTTTCGCTATTGGAAATCATGTTCTCAGTTATTTTCATCCAATTAAAGGACACAAGCAATGCCATGTAAACTGCAATGCTAATCAAAATAAATCTCTGATTTTATCCCAGCTGGTCACGTGACTGGAAGAGATGTCACTATCAGCAAAACTCTACAGACAGTTACACCACTGCAGCCAGCATGCAGAGCATGAAAGGTCTCTGAATTATTTATAACAACTGGGTCAGTTTCTCAGTCGGAGCAAACTGGCAGAGGTAGTTAACTGGTACACCCCAACTGATATTGCACTCCGTATTTGAGGAATAACTCCAAATAACAAAAAAAATCAAGGAAATCATGGGATGCTTTGCTTGCTACAGACTGCTAGCTCAATTTTGCTATCAAGCTTGCAGGAGGAGCGCATGGCAGGCGTCTGAGTGGTTTGTAACCAATGTGTACATGTGCAATTCTGTGCTGGAGGAAAATGGGATACATTACATTTGCCTTCCTTACCCCACTACAGAATAAACCTCAAGTACTGAAATAAAGGCCATATTTTATTGCAAGTATATCGCTAGGGTCATTAGCTTTCCCATTCGGCTTCATCAGATGGCTACACAGCAGGATGCATTCCAAATTTATTTGATAGCTTGTCAATAAGCAGCTGCCTTTTAATAGCTCTTAACTTCATGGACTTGAAAAACAAAATGCCTCACAGTCACATTAAACCAAGTGGTCCATCACAGGGATCTCAGTTTTTTTTCTGGCGTACAGGGCAGAGCAGAAAGTACCCTCTGACTCCAGCTTTCACCATAAGTTTTCTGAACACTCATTGCCAGGGAACAGAGACAGAGAGACTTGCTGGACTGGGAATTATTATAGTAAGGAGAAGAGTGGCGAGTGCTGTGGGTACAAGAGGGTAAAGTGCTGAGCTTGTCAGCGGTCATTTGATTTAGCACTGCTGTTTCAGCAGTCAGCTGATCTTAGAGCCACTTCCGCTGGGCAACCTTTTGCACATTCTGGGTACGTTCAGGGGTGATGAAGACTAAGTATTTGAAGGGAGGATGGGAAAGTCTCCCGCGTATCCTGCCCCATCCATGGGTGGGAGAGGCTACTCTGCCTCTGTGCATGTGCAAGTAGTGCTGGGCTGGGTGGCTGGATGATCACAAGCACCTTATCTGCTGGAAACTCATGACCAAGGGTCAATACTTATGAGCTCAAAACGCAAAAACTTGACAGGTTGTTATAAAAGGGCCAAATGGTTGCAGATCGGTGGCAGTACAAGGTAACTTTGCAAGATGCATTGCTTGTGAGCACTTTTGAGTATTAAATTGTTTCCCTTTATTGTCCCTCCAGTCTCTGAACTCTTTGAAGACATGGGCTTCTACCCTTATGTAATAAAAAGTCTCTGGATTTAATTTTTCTCCTCATTTTACCCAGAGAAGAAGCTGAGAGATTTGACAATGTGTGTGACTAGTACCTACCTCTGTTACCAAAGTACTATTCGAATATCAACCAGGAGACTGGAGAATGAATTCAATTTTCCTCCTGTCAAAAGAATTCACATTGCTTTTATGAAAAAGACCTATAAACAGTAAAATTAGACGTAGGAACGTTTTATTTTTAAAATAAAATATTTAAGCCAGACATCCCAGAAGCACCTAAATGACTTTTCTGGGTTTGTTTTGAATGCTACTTGCTAGGGAAGAGTGGGGGTGTCAGGAAACACCATGCAAGCTGTTGGGAGCCGAGGTGATGACTCCTGGTGCTGGTGTGCTTGGGAAGAAGAGGGTAGGGAGGGCTGAAAATTTCATTGCTTCCCATTGCTATACTGCACCGTGCCCAGACCAACGGCATGCCACTGACTGTTCTTACAGTTTAAAAACATAAACCGATTTCCAGCACCATACCTGGCGTTATGCCCACTGGGTTGGGAATAAACTACAAGCATCCTCCAAAAAGATACTGTCTGATAAAAGGGCAAACTTCTGTTGTTCTCCCCTTCACACTCCAGTCTGACTGGGTACATGTCAGCTGTGTAGAAATCATGCAGTCATGGCAAATGGTGAATCCGTTGACTCAGAAACATGCCATCTCTGTTGGACTGCATTGCTGTGAGATCAGAGCTGCTGTGCAGCTGGCTGGCGTGAAGTACAGACAGAAGAGCTTGGGTTTGTCCCTGAACAGTCAGGCCCCTCTAAGGCAGCTGTGTGGGTTTCTTTTGGGTTGAGTTTTGCTTGCACGTGCCCAGTTGAAGCGTAAATTTGCATTCTTGCGTCTGCAGCATGCGAAGTGCCTTGATGAAGTTTCATAAACACAGAGGGACAGGAAAAAAAGGTAAGAGTGATAGAAAGATGAAAAAGGAATATTAGCTTCATCTAAACCATTCTTCTGCTAGTGTTTGAGAAATTTCCAAACTGTTTTATTCAGTCCCAGATTAAATGACTCAATTAACTGGCCTCCTACAATTTCCATGGGGTGTGTCTTCTAAAATATAGATTGAAATGGAACGGAGTAGAATAGAATAGAACAGAATAGAACAGTTCCAGTTGGAAGGGACCCATAATGATCATCTAGGCAAACTGCCTGACTACATCAAGGCTGACCAAAAGTTAAAGCATATTATTAAGGGCATTGCCCAAATGCCTCTTAAACACTGACAGGCATGGGGCATAATATAATGTTATTTATTGTGAATTTGTTTATATATTTTATATAATTTTATATACATGTAATCTTTATTATATATCATTTATGTATAAAATTTTATTTATTGTGATTTGTATCTGTCGACTGTTCTAGGCACTCTTACCCAAGCTGAAGCACGCTCACTGAAAGCATCTATGTATCAAGGAGGCAAAGTGCTACTGATGTGCCCTGTGACACTTATTTCTCTGTAGATCAAGTCACTGTAGAACAAGACCATGTCTGAGTCAGCAGCAAAGCACCATCTGGCTAAGGCTGTGCCTGAGCTGCAGGTGCTCCTTGGGCAACTCCAGCTCTCCTCAGAAAGGCTACATGCTGTGCTGCAAGGAGCGTAGCTGTAGAAACCTAGAGATAAACATGTATATGACTTTTCTCCATTGCTGGTTTGCTACCTCCAATGAGCTTCATGCTGCTCTGACCACATTGCAAGCAGGGCTCACATGGGAACTGGGCTGCTCTTTTTGGGGTGGGGGAAGGTATGATATGAGTTTTATGTCCACTTTCCAGGCCATCAGAGTTTGTACCATCCTCACACATACTGTGAAGAAGCAGCAATGCTTAGTAGTGTCATGGGCTCACATTTTACCTAAAAAGGGTGGAAGTTCAGCAGCATCACTTCAGTCTGTTGCTTGGTCCTACTCTGGTAGATGTAAACTTTGACATATGCTACTGACTTCATGCCGCAAAGCTGGGCTCTTTGGCATGTGAAAGAGCAAGGAAATGACCTCACAACTACAGATGTAAAGTCTTGAGGTCTAACTCCTTTTCTGTCCAGGTGTGGTGGGCCAGGCATCCTCCATCCCACTAATGCAGTTCCCCCTATCTGTAAACTGAGTACAAAGACACTAACTCCACCAAAAGCCATTTGCAATCAGCTGAAAGGCAATATGCCTTGACAAAACTGTTGTTTTTTAAATGCAGACCAAATCCCCATCCTCTTCCAGTCATATCCAAGGAATCAGTTACTTATTTGCCCCACAGGTGCAATCCCAAAGACACTACTACATGGCCCGGTGGCACAGGGCTAAGTGAGACGTTGGCAGACACAGAAATGAAGAAATAAGCAACATGAGAGTGTATCTCAGGATACATATGAAAGCAGAAGACAGGAATTACTGAGACCTTGTAAAATGGTGTATGATTTTTTTTTTGTTCCCCCTAAATCATTACCTGACGTTATACAGCATCTGTTTTTCTTCCAAGCTGTCCCTCACCCCAATTTCATTCTACTTATTCTTTCTTATTATACTGCAAATTTTTATCACCCCTTTAAACTGACACTGAATAGTCTTTATCTGAAAGTATAAATTTACTCTTATCTATGGATTTATTTGTTGCTGTATTTTATATCTTCCAAAACATCAGCAAATAAAATTCAATTAAGTTTCAAAATAAACTCTGCTGTCTCCCTCCCATGCCTCCACTCTGCTCAGTTCTCTCCACTCCTTGTGACCCACTCAGGGGCAAGTATTATTCTCATCTGCTGTAACCAGGGTTAATTTAACTTTTAATTCTGATGGGCTCTGACGAAAGAGGAAGCATATCGAGTAAGTAGGCACAGACCAAAGTGCAACCATTGCGATTCATAACCATAATTTACACCATGTCCTCCCTTTTTGGGAGGGTGGAACCCAAGCAGGTACAAGATGCCCACCATGAAATAGGGCTTGGAGGTCTCTTTGCTTAAAAGCAAGCTCATGACCATTTCATGAACTGGTTGGAGAAAATTTAGAACCACACTTATTACATTTCCACGTAGAAGTGGGTGCTGACCGTGTTTTTTTCCTCTACTGTACATTGTGACACAGGCAACACAGGGAGGCATCGTTGAGCTGCAAAGTGGAATTCTTACAAGGTCCTGCCAAAGGGAAAAGGATCATGTCAATATTTATTAGACTTTCCAGCAGCTTGTTAAGTCAGTAGGAGAGCTGAATCCCAAACAAACTCCAATTAGATTTAGTTTCAAAATGAAGGCCTCTTCCTGAACTATCCAACAGGGAAATGCCGCTGGTAGTGATATAGGCTCCTTTCTTAGGGAACTTTTTAACCCTTTATTACCTGTCATTCCATCAGTCAAGGTTTTGATAGTGTTAGTATAGGGAGAGTTGATGTCCAGAGATTTGTTGCACAGGCACGTATAAAGTATTTGTTAAAAAACCCCTAGATTTGGGGGATCTCAGCATAAGATAATGTTCATTTTGGAAATCTAGTCTCCCAAAGAGGACAGTCAGCTGCTGCATAGATGGGGACAGGCGTCTTGGTTGCAAAGGTCCTTGTAGCAGCATCATCAGCTGGATAGTGAGACTTGAAGTAACCAAAATGCCTCTGTTTGTGGGCAACTTAAGAGAAGCCCATGAAGATTTCCTTTTCTGGTCTTGTAAGGGGCAAAGCAGCTATCCTGGAGCTGTATTATTGCTGCATGAAACTTGCATGATGAAGGATTGGAGCAGCTCTTGAAAGAAGAAACTAGTATGACATATCTGCTCTCTGGAGCACTTCTGGAGCTTTGATGGCAAATGTAAGACATACTAAGCTCCTCAGCTTACATCTGAGGTGGGACAAGGATCAGAACCCAAATGCGTTTTCTTTAGACACCACTGTGAATTAATTTCAAAGGGAATAGTTGGGGGAAAGAGGAGAGAGAGAGCAAAGCAGCAAGACCCTGCTCCTTGAAGAGTTACCCCCAGGGACAGCTTTAGGGGTGAAAAGCTGCCACTTTGCTAAAGCAGTTGGCAGAAGCAACACTCTTCTTTTGTGTATTACGAAGACAACCTGGGCATCCCCTGGGAAAAATAACGATAAAAAACCCCTTAGATCAGCAGCCATTTCTTCTAGTCCCGTCTGTCTTGTCACTGAATCCTTATCATGTGTGTGTCAATAATCAAAAATATTCCAATGAGAATTTCATGCCTCACTGCCTAAAAAATCATGTTTTCATCAAAACTGCCTAGATTCCATTCCAGAACCTATTCTGTTCCCTTGCAGGTTTAGTCCTAAGTCATTTTTGAAAATAAAATTTAGCCATTTCAGCCACATGGACCTTGTATTGCAGACTGAAGCTATAATGAATAGCCTTCATGTTTACACAATGGGCACTTCAGACTCTTACACTAAATACAAACCAGCATTCTATATTCAAACTTCTCTTTCCTGACCTTTCATTTACATTACTATATCAAACCCACTACTTCAGTAAAGAATAAAAATTATATTTCTTTTTGAATGTCCCCATTTTGTGATTTAAGACAGTTTTACTTTATACCCCAGGAGCAAGTATTTAAAATAAGATTGAAAACAATTTATTTGAAGTGTGCTTGTTGAGATTGGTTTAGTCTGTTCCCTTTTTGGGTGCACAAACAGAGAATATAATCCACCTGGGAAAAATATTTCTATTGATAGCTTCATTTAGCAGTCCTTTTGCAAAAATCCACTTCTTTTACAAATCAGGTTTTGTTCTTTCATGAAGTCTCCAGTTCATACATTCAAAATTTTAAATGTGTAAATAAACAAATCAAGAATCTTCATATCCTCAGGCCCTTCATATTTTCCTTTTCCACCTCTGACCTTTTCTTGCCTACAAATATGATTACTGAAAAAGCCTTATTAAAGTGCATTATTTTCTTCACAATGGTAAGGTTATTTCTTAAGAGGAAATTTCCACATAATGTCATGTTCAGAGTAAAGAAGGTACTGTACTTCTGTCCTGGTTTTGGCTGGGATAGAGTTAATTTTCTTCATAGTAGCTAGCACAGTGCTGTGTTTTGGATTTAGTACCAGATTCTTCTGTTGATAACACACTGATGTTTTTAGTTGTTGCCAAGCAGTGCTCAGACTACTCAAGGACTTTTTGAGCTTCTCCTGCTTGCCCAGGTGCATAACAAGCTGGGAGTACAGCACAGCTAGCACAGCTAACCCAAACTGACCAAAGAGCTATTCCATACCATAGAACGTCAGGCTCGGGGGGGTTAGTCGGTTCGGTCGGTCGGTCGTGGGCAGAGTGGTCGCAGCTCAGGCGGTGTGATCGCGGCTCGGGGGGGAGTGATCGCTGCTCGGGACGGGCTGGGCATCGGTCAGCGGGTGGTGAGCAATTGCATTGTGCATCACTTGTTTTATATATATTCTGTATATTCTCTTACCATTATTATTATCACTATTGTTATTCTTCTCTCTTATTAAACTGTCTCTATCTCAACCCACGGGTCTTACTTTTTTTTTCTTTTCTCCAATTCTCTCCCCCATCCCACAGAGGGAGGGGGGGGAGTGAGTGAGCGGCTGCGTGGTGCTGAGTTGCCAGCTGGGTTAAACCACAACAACTTCCTTCCCCTTTGGACAGTGATTTGTGAGGAGGGATGAATAGGGAAAAGTAATATGATATAAGTCTTTGTGGAAAGAAAAAAAAAGGCCTGTGATCCTGGCACCAATCTTCTAAATATGAATTCAATTTAACAGTTCTAGCTATTGCTTGTGGGAAGCATCAGGTTGAATTTTAGCTCCTTGATGGAATGAAAGCCCAGGTTACTGGCTCTGTGTGGTTATTTTAGCCTAAGTTAAGATTTTTTTTTTCCCTCCTGATAGCATTCATGACCTATGAAAATTCATCTCTGGCATGGCAAAACAGAAGAGGGCAAATAACAGAGCTTTGCCAGCTCCTCTCCAGGGCCTAATAATTTTTCCTACAATCATCTTCTACTTTTTATACATTTATTTCCTCCCCAAGTTTTTTGTCCCACCTCTCACTGCTGGTTTCCCTGAAATATTGCAGAATCTGGTAACCTTTCTCTCATCCTCAGTCTGCATCCCCTGCATTCCCAAGGGCTTGCTACAGCTCGAGATGGATTGACTCCAACCCTCAGAGCACTGACAAAATGTGATGTGTGTCATTTGAAAGCTGGCTAAGGTTGAGGACTAGATGAGTCAATATATTATTACATGGTGGACTCAAGGAAACAGGATAGAGCCCTGACGTAAAACCTGTGACGGAATAACAGCAGACCAGTTAATGAGGAATTCAGCTGAGCTGCAAAACTCCTGAAGGTTCCAGTACTAAAACCAGTAGTGAAACTGTACAGAGAAATTCAGCTCCCTACTTTACCAAATTACAAATTTGCAAAAATAAATATTGAAGTCCACTCACAATAATTGATTTTTTTCCCCAGTTGATGCTAAAGTGTTTAATCAGAGTAAGCTGCTGCTTATTGCCTTAAATGCTCTAAAGATTATCACTCTCATTTACAAGGTGAAAGGAACCTGTCTCAAGTAGGTAGCATAATTCTGCAAAGCCAGGCTGGAGTCTCCTACCCCATGGAGACTAGAAGTTAGCAAAATTATTTGTTTTGTTTTTCTAATTGGCTGTTGCCGTGCTGTTTTCAGCTTGGTGACTGACCGCTCCTCTGGGCTACAGCAGAGTGATACAAGAGGAGGCCACCTGGAGAGGAAAAGACTGAATGGACTTGGAGTAGATTATTATTATTTGCTATTTTCTCAGCACCATACATAAAATGACTTTTTTTAGTGAGACGCAGAGCGATAAGAAGCTCCATGCTCTGAGCTATTGTGGCTCAAGCTGACATAATGCAAAACTACGCTCATCTATTTATTTTTTGGTTTCAACTATTGTGTGACAGGGTACCACATGTCAGAGCATCCTATGATATCTGAACCAGCAAAATGGTAATAGTCTATTAATGTTGTTGGCCAGTGGGATTTCTTTTTCAGTTTGCATGCCAGGGCTGACAGCTCTGGGCTAGGGACCTGGTGTGCAGATGTAGTGAAAGACTGCAATGGCTCCCCACAGTCCTTTGGGTCTGGGAGCAGAGAGGCAATAATCAGAAGGGAAGCTGATAAGAACAACATGATTTCCTCAGTGCAAGGTCTCGGGTTCTCAGCTGACATGTGCAGGTGAGGTCTGCAATTCAAGAGTTAGTCCAATGGATTTTTTTTTTTTTTTGGACGTGCTTTACTGTGTGCTAGAAATTTGTAACATATGTATACGTAGACACGGGTGCATTTGTATGCTGCATATGTACATGCATTACCTACACACATAAACAATTATTGCCTGTGTTTCTACCTGAGCATCATTTGGGCAGGATTGTGTAATGGAGGGGATTGAGCACCAAACCTGCATTTTAATTTTCAGGGCAGCTGGATTGACCCATGAGCCATCACGTAATAGCAAACTAGTGACGTTTGTGGAAGAGCACCAGAATCTTACAGAGAGACATCTGAGGTGGTCCCAAAGACCAGAACTTCAGCCACTTATCGAGATACCAGCAATGCATCATCCAGCTTGGTGACAGGGAGCTAGTCTGAGCCACAGCCATGATGAAATTTAATAATGCCATGCAGATGCTACTTTCTGTCTCAGATTTATGTCTGCTGCTGTTTTGCCCTCATTTGGGGGCAATATTTCTTCCTCTGCACTTGGAAAGCAGTTTCCTTATGCTTCAAAATTCTCTGTTGTTATGAAACTCAAAAAACTTGACAACAGGTAGCGTGTCAGCACATCACAAGTCTTTCGTCTGCAGATAAACATTGACTTCTCATCCTTACCTGGTCTCCACTTCTACCTGTTTGTCTTTTATTAACTACCCAGTCTATTAGATTTCCAGGCCTGTAACTTTCTTTTTATTTGATGTTTGTACAGCATCTTGCACAAAGAGTTTCTCCCGAAGTTGGGATTCTGAGTTAGTGCAGATAATTTCTCTTGTTTATTTTACCTGCAATACAAGGGATAAAAAAGGATTTGCCCCAAGGTATTTATTGATATTGAAGTTTCTTATGATACAGTTTCTTACTGTTTCTCCACAGCAGACGTGTATTGGTAAACTCCAAATGTTCCAGATAAATGAATTAGCATTACAATGGAGTTGCTGTTTCCAGTTCTGGTCTTGCCAGCAGACAGAGGAGCTGTGTATATGTCCTGATGTGGCGATTTGCTATTGGAGATAACTGGGAAATAACCTTTTTTTTTCCCCTTCAGCAAGTGTCAGTGAAAGAATTCCCTAATTTCACCAGTTTTGGTTTACGGGGAAAAAAAAAATAAATTAGGGTTTGTGGCACCAAATAATAACATTCAGTGAAAGAATTCCCTAATTTCACCAGTTTTGGCTTACGGGGAAAAAAAAATAAATAAATTAGGGGTTGTGGCACCAAATAATAACATCTGGTGTAAAGTGCTAAATACTGTTTTCAAAGTGTGTTATGTTTTTTCAGGCAGTTGAAGGCACATCCTTTCTCTTTTCATGTACATTTAGACATGGGACTTTTTTCCCTATGCAGCTCCCATGATATACACCCCAAAAAGTGCTCTTATCAGCCCTCCATGAGAAGAAGGTCTCTCCAGAAAACACTGCAGTACCTCTGGGCAGCTGCAGCTCAGTGGAGAGTTCCCCCACTCCCCTTCCACCACAGTCAGGCAAATTCTGCCGTGAGGCATCAGCTTTGCTCAACTTTCTAACACAAAATTCATGTTTTATAAGGATATTTTCAGCCAGGCTTATCCAATGTGGATTTTTGAGTCTGCCTAAAATTCTGTCTTGGGATATCCCTGCCTTCAAACTGTTAAGTCTGGAGTGGGAGAGACCACGAGAGAAGGATTTGGCCCCAGAGACTTAGGCAGACTTTGATCAATTTACTTTTGTTTTCTTTCATTTTGCTGCTTTCGCTTGCTGAGTAAATTGAGCTGAAGATTGTCTGATCAGAGCAAACTTAAAAGCACTAAGCCCACTCTGCTCATGGCAGAAAGATTCGAATTTCCACAACCAACCTTCTAGTATAAGGGTCCAGACCTTATGGTCTCTGGCAATGAAATCATTATATTATTTTAAAGAATTTTTAACAATGAGGATATTCAATTGTTTCTTTCTACTTTTTGTTTTTCTTGGCTTTTTTCTCAAACAAAGTGGAAGAATCTTAAAGATGAAAGTCTTGTGCAGTTGTGAAATTCTAGCCAATTTTGTGAGAAATATGATAAGATCAGAGAAAGGGTTATTTAGAGGATGAGGTTTCAATTTTGTTTTACTTTCGAGATACATCAGAGCAGACTGTTTGGCTCTATTTCCTTTCCTTTATCAGGGGTTTCTTGTAGGTGAGTTGACTGCTTAGCTCTTAGATTCGACTTAAGGGATCAGCCTTTTTCTGATTGATGTTCAAGGAAAAAAAAACCATGCAGCTTTTCATCCCTTTGCATCAGACTTAGATTCAGAGTCAGCAGTAAAAGAGAGATGTTCAGAAAGCTGGGAAAAGATGCTGCACACCTAATTGCAACATTAACCAGTGAAATATTAGCAAATTTATTGGGCTTTTTCTATTTAAAAAAAATTAAAGGAAGTTCATTATGCTCGGTAATCCTGCTTAAATATTCATCATGTTGTTAATGAACCACATTCATTTTTAAAATGTTCAACCTGAGACGCCGTCTAACATGATTTGATAATAATATAATTTCTGTATAACCGTAAAAGGGACAAGAACAGTAAAAATAATTGTATCTCTAAACATCCTACCCAGTTTTCTCCTGACTAATGAGCAGCTGTTTTTCATTAGCAGCATCATTTTATCTCTAGCCTATCAACCTGCACAGCTGGGCATATTAGAAATAGCTCAGTGCACTGTGGAACGTATGTTTCCTAAATTGCAGAAACAAATGAGAATGAGGTATTGGAGCTTTTAAAAAAAAAATGTTTCGGGGCTGATTTCTCTCACGCTATTGTTCACCATGGTGTAATATCTGGAGGCTTGATGTGGGAATGGAATATTACAGCTCTGTCTGTTGTAGAAATACTGAAAAGAGAGTTCCTACCTTGCAGAGCTTGCACTATAAAGAGCAGAAACTGAGTCACAGGGAGCTGAAACCCTTTGCGCAAGGTTGTGCAGTAAGTCAGGAGCAGCAGCTAAAGCAGAAATTGTTGCACCTGCATTTCCCAGGCCTCTAACCTATCCACCGTATTAACCAGCAATTCAGTTTGAAAGAAGAATAATGGGTGAGTCTGGATTTTGAATGGTGTAAAATAAAACAGAGCCTGATCCTAAATATTTCTTTGTCATCTTGCAACTTTCCCGGGGAGTTACAACTGAAGTCCAATAGATACCAACTAAGTAAGATTTTTGATAGTTCTCATAGTCCAATTTGGCTCCTGTCTTCCAAAATATAGAAACAAAGCATAAGGCTAACTCCAGATGAGTAAAAAAAAAAATTGTAAAAAAAAAATAAGTTAGGAGATCCTACATCACTCTTATTTATTTTATTTATATTTGATTTATTTTTCCTTTGCCTCCCTCAGTAACTGTAATGGTGCAGGCCATTCCAAAAAAGGCTGCAAGGCATATTGTGCTCATTGGTAGACTGATCTGAAAGGCAGGATGTCTTGTTCAAAGGTCTCCTTGTCCTCCTTGCTTTTTTTTTTTTTTTCATAATTGTCCACAGATTAAAAATTCCAGGTACTCTGGAAAACATGGGGAAAAAAAACCCCAACCCAAGAATAACAACACCCCTTGATAAACAAACCCTGTCTGGTGGTTCTGCAGTGGATATTATAGTGACAGAAAGGAACTGGCAAGAATACAAGTTTTCATGGAGCAGTCGCCTTCAAATTTTGCAGCAATGCAAGCAGGAAAGGTTCAGGGGTAGATTGCATTGTATGTACCTTATTAGGAAAGATCATAGAAACCGGTTGGCTGGTTAAAATGTTATGAAATCTTGTTATTTAGATGGTCTCAGTAGTTTGCTGTAGTTTGCTAGGTAGTAGCAAAGTGCAGAGTTAAGCTGTAATAACACTAAACCCAGGGTAATATGATGCTAAGTGCTGATGTAAGCTTGATTTCTGTAATCAACTGGAACTACACTTGGGTGTATTAACCAGTGGCTAAGTGATGCTTAAAAAAATAGTATGTTAAATAAATCAAATAAGGTAGAAAAAGAATGGTCTCTGATGTTTTCCTCACATGTTGTCTCTGGATATCACGATATCCTGTTCTTACCAGGCTGTTAGGAGAAAAAAATTGTACAACTGTTTTAAATTTTATCTGTAAGATATAGTAGTTTCTTTTTTGAGGTGTAAAGTGATGATTTTCTGTAATGAGTGTCGTGACTGGCAGAAGTATATGTTGCAACGGTAACTTGCTTTCACTGGGGTCTCTCATGTCAGCTGAATCTGACATGAACCCCCCAAACTGTCCCTTGTGTTAAAGAAAAAAGTGTTTAATTCCCTTAAAATGTAATAATTCTACCTCATCCCTAGTATAGGACAGTATCAGTGAGGAACATTTCTAGCTGTCTTTTCACCTACGCATGCCTCAGGTTCCCTGTTTTTAAATTAGCAAAGATATCTTCACTTGATACATGGAGCTGTTGTGAGTCATTAACGCTTGGGAAAGATCTGCACTCTCAACTCTTTTACAAAAGCAAATTGCTGCCACTATAGGAAAAGAAACAATAAAACACTAAGCTCTTCAGTATGGTGCATTAAGTCCATAGCTGCTCTCAAATGTTCCCTACTTGCGAATCTGGCTCCTTATTTGGAAATTAATAAAGTACCAGGAGGTATCCTCCCC
>NW_009259533.1:1172695-1214204 GCF_000687185.1 Egretta garzetta | reverse complement strand
CCCCCCCCACTCTGCCCTGGTGAGACTGCACCTGGAGTACTGTGTTCAGTTCTGGGCTCCCCAGTTCAAGAAGGATGAGGAACAACTGGAGACAGTCCGGAGGAGGGCGACAAAGATGGTGAGGGGACTGGAGTATCTCTCCTACGAGGAAAGGCTGAAGGAGCTGGGCTTGTTTAGCCTGAAGGAGAGAAGACTGAGAGGGGATCTCATAAATACTTACAAATATCTTAAGAATGGATGTCACCAGGATGGAGCCAGACTCTTCTCAGTGGTGCCCAGTGACAGGACAAGGGGCAAACTGAAGCATAAGAGGTTCCAGATGAACATGAGGAAGAACTTCTTTACTTTGAGGGTGACAGAGCAGTGGAACATGCTGCCCAGGGGGTTGTGGAGTCTCCTTCTCTGGAGATATTCAAAGCCCACCTGGACAGTGTTCTGTGCAACCTGCTCTAGGTGACCCTGCTTTAGCAGGAGGGTTGGACTGGATGATCTCCTGAGGTCCCTTCCAACCCTTGCCATTCTGTGATATTCTGTGATTGGCTGAACAGGAAAAAGCCTGCTGTGTGGAAGGACCTTGTTTTTGTTAAATTGCGTGACCTCTCTGGAAATGCAGATTCAGGTAGGCTTCCAGCTCAGCCCAAGGAATGTCTGCTATCCTACAGCATATCCACTACTCTATTCCTTGAAAATAGATAGGTAGCAGTAAATATTCTTCCACTCCTTGGACTTTCAAGCTGCACATGTAGGGACAGAGAAATGTCCCAACAATAATGATGGAGCATCTATCAAAATGTTCACACTAAGACTTAAGGAAATGTCACATGTAGATAATCCATATTACTGTCTCTAAGCAGCCTTATTGCATCCTGTCCTTCAAAGGAAAAAATTTATCTGTCCTGGGAACTAAACTGGGATCCAAACAATCCTTGCAAAGACAGTGTTTTAATAGCAGACAGTTTGCATTAAATGAAAAGAAATATTGGGATAGTCAAATAAACCCACCTCCTGTCAACATGGACATGAACAGGTTGTAGATCACAACATTGGAGGGAATCACTGGGGCTCAGAAATTTAGATTACAGAATCAATCCTTTGCTTAGAAGGAATCTCTGAATATCTCTAGTCATGTTTAAAATAGGATTGTAGCTAGTGCTAAATGTGGTCAGCGGTGGCCTGGTCCAAATGAGTCCTGAAAACCTCCAAGGGTGCAAGTTCCACTGGCAACCTGTTTCAGCATTGCCTTTCCTCCTAGTAAAGAAGTTTTGCTTTCCTTATGTCCAATTTCAACCTTGGAGGCTGCCCAGAGAGCCTCCCAGCATGCCCCAGTATGTGTTTTCATGTGATGACAGTGACAGCACACTGCTTGCAGTCAACCTCATGTGCACTGCAACAACCAGGTACTTCTGTGCAGGGCTATTACTCCAGCAGTTGATTCCCAGCCTGTTTGGGTGCATGTGTGTACTGGTTTTGGCTGGGATAGAGTTAATTATTTTCTTCACAGTAGTTGGTATGGGGCTGTGGTTTGCATTTGTGCTGGAAACTGTTGATAACACAGGGATGTGTTAGTTATTGCTAAGCAGGGCTTACAGAGTCAAAGCCTTTTCTGCTTCTCATGCTGCCCTGCCAGTGAGTAGGCTGAGGATGCACAAGAAGGGGACAGAACGTGACAGCTGACCCCAACTGACCAAAGGGATTTCCATACCATATGACATAATGCTGCACAATAAAGCTGAGGGGAAGTGGGAAGAAGGAAGAAGGAAGAGGGAATGCTCAGCGTTATGGCATTTGTCTTCCTGAGTCACTATGAATGAAGTTAGATGATGAAGCCCTGCTTTCCTGGAGATGGTTGACCACCTCCCTGCCAATGGGAAGTAGTGAATGAATTCTTCATTTTGCTTTGCTTGCGTGTGTGGCTTTTGCTTTAGCTATTAAATTGTCTTCCTCTCAACCCATGAGTTTTCACACTTTTGCCCTTCCAATTCTTTTCCCTGTCCCACTGGAGGGGTGTGAGTGAAGGGCTGTGGTGGGGCTTAGCTGTCTACTGCAATTAAACCACACCGTGTTGTCACGTCCTGGTGTAGAGCTGCATATTTCTTCTTTCTGAACCTTAATAAGTTTCTGTTGGCCCAATCTCAAATTTTTCAAGGTCCTTCATGATTTAAACCCTATTTGGTGAGTCAGTCATTCGCCCTAATTTAATATCATCTATAAATTTGTTGAGGGTGCATCCGGTGCTTTCATCTTGATTGGTGATAAAGATACCGAACAATATTTCCTCCAGTAACAACTCTTGGGATACAATGATTGTTGCAAGATAAGACCTTGCATGGAGTCAGATGTGGGTAGGGAGGATGCCTTCCCTGTCCCTCCTGTAGAATAGAGTATCTTTAATTTTAATTACAGTGGCAAAACAAGGCATTGCTCTGCAATATTTTGTTCCAGAATAAATATGCTAGTCAACCTACCTATTAAAAAAAAATAATCTCTATTTCTCAGTAACCCCTCTTGCTGGCTGCTTGTTTATTATAGCTCAGTGTGTGAAGTTAAGGTCTCATTGTTTACTTAATCATTACCTGGTATTCCTATCTTTGTAGATAAATACATTTAAAGGAGGCCTTGAAATAGGTCTTGTGCTTTCACTCAAAAGTATAATGTACTTGTCTGCCTGTTATACTCCCTGCTGTAGGAAAGCAATCAAAATCCTATTACACTGAGTTAACTACCAGCTGCCAGCTTTGTTGACCTTGTTTGTTTGGAAATTAAAAGGCAGGCCATGGCAGAGCTGAACTGAATAACCTGGTAGCACAGAGAGATAGAATAGAGGTGCTCTGCTTATTTACAGAGCATCAGGCAGATTGCACCTCACTTAGGCACCGATTTTGGATGGCATTCATGTTTGAAAATGGGAGAGAAATGCAGAAATTTTCTATTTGCATGTGCTTTGAAAGAACAGCATGGTATGGTTTTGTTTTTCTTTTTTTCCAAAGGGCTCATGAAGCTGGGTTTATGCTGGGCTTTATTAGCACCTACTAGCATATTTATAGATCTGTATATACATTCTGCTGCTAGATGGCAATAGTTAAAGCAGCTACCACACTTACATTATCAGGAGTGCCACAGAGTTTTCCACACAGCTCTGTTAAACACTGGCACCCAGAAAGATACAATACTGTGTTTTGAGAATGGGCAACTGATGACATAAAAAGAAGAAAAGATTTAAGGAGGTAATTTATCATAGCAAAGCAGAATAGTAAAGAGCTCCAATAAATTAACCACGAAGTAAGAAATTACCTTCTGTATTTTGTGGGAAAGAAAAAGGAGGAAGTTACGTTGATTTATGTTAGAGGATCCACAGTTTCTCTCAGTTGGAGATCCAAATGCTACAGTGGACCGGGTGTTAGTTTCAGGTAGAAAAGTATCCATTCTGCCCCGTATTAGTTAACACATTGTTCACCTTGTCTCATGCCATTTCCCTTTCGGCATGGTACATGGACCTCAGGGCTTGTGCCAGCTCCAGACATTGATGCTCTCACAGCTTCAGTACTCACTCCCCCTGGTAACTCAGTCTCCTAATTCTTCCTATTAAATGTGGAATTTAACATATGAGCTAGAACCTGATTCCCTTTTTGGTCATAGAGGTCTAATTGTCACAGTTAAGGTGCAATGAGATGCAATGCATCCTGTTTTAAAGTTGATGTGCAAAACAGTTCCGCTGAATTTCTCTCCATTGCTTTATACAGTGAACCTGGGATGACTAGGTCAAATATATCATGTACATGCGTGGTTACGTTACAGTTTAACTTGTAATGCCAGCTTTTCCCATCCAAGGTGTCCTCTCCTTATATTTACTTCTCTCCAGATTACTTGGGTCAGTGGCAGCTGGGGGCATTTGGCATCTCCAAAGACTTATCCGTTGGCAAGATCAAGAGGCTGGTGAACATACTCCAAGATGACAGGCACCATTTGGAGAATGCAAAACTATCCTGTTTTGATTAAGTGGAGGAGAGGAAGATGGCTCATACCTAAAGACAGAGGGAGGGAAAGGAAGGAATACATCACAGAATAAAATCTTTCTGGAATAGCAGTTTATCCTAAAAAACTCTGAATGATATTTTCCAACCGAGACTCAGACTACTGACTAAATCCACTCTATAACTCCCACGTTCATTTTTTTCTTTTAGATAAGTAAAAACTTCAGTACAGGAAAACCTCAATGATTAAAACTTGCAAATGTGCTGAATATACAGTACTTTGATGCAAACATTTTTACAGTAAAAGGCCAGGTGTTATACTAAACAGTGTTTTAATCTGATCCCCATGGAAATATTCCCTCTAGAAATCTGGCAAATCTTTCATTTTACAGAAATTTGCGAATTCTGGGGAATTACATGGTTGCAACAACTGTATTCAAATGCTAATACAGCTTTGGTTAAAGCTGTGGTATTGCCTTCTTCTTGACAAGTTTATGTGGAGACCAATTTTCTTCTGACCTTTCGGGCTTCCTTGCAATAGCTGAGTGCAAGACTCCAAACTTCAACACTGGTAGGCCTTGTCCGACAGTATTTCATTGGAGGTGATGTCTGCTCAGTCTTGGCTGGAATCATTGAATATATACATATATGAGGGCTGAAATTGCCAATTAATCTACTCATTATTAGAGATAATTCTGTCCTTTTGCTTTTACCATGTATGTATTTTATAGCTCTACTTACCAGAAGAATGATGGCCTTAAGCAGTGATATGAATGCTCCATACAATATCTTTCTAAATGGATTATATTAAAAAGCAGTCTTATTTACGATCATTTCTTAAGCTGTTTCCTGCATGGCTTGCTTAACTTCACAGAAATTCAATTTTCTTGGGGGAAAGATTATATTTAAAAAAATATTTTTAAAATATATTCAGAATTGGAGCAGATTTTCCTTTAATAGTTTTAGGGAAAGTTCTTCCAGAGGGTGTGTAATGAAGCCCATTCATTAACAGCCCATTCACTGTCACAGAAGTGCATGAATAAGGCAGTGCATGCCTACATGCCAGGAGTCTGAGGGCTAAGTCCACTCCACAAGTCTGTCTCTGATGTTACAAGAAAATTGTCAAAAACTGATCAGAGAATAACCGTGTGGTTTTCAGGGACCCTGACATGTGAAGTCCTAGGTATGAGCTGCCACTTGCAGTAACGCAAGTGCTAGCATTTTCCAACAGCTTTTACTAGTGCATGAGGTGTTGTTCACTAAGGAAGCATGCGAGATTAGCTGGGAGGTGGCAAAGTGGGATAGAAATAGAACAAGGGCTCAAACTCACAATCAACGTTTTTAACGGTGTGTTAACTTCTCCCACCTCTGCTATCTCAGTAACTGGCTGTGCAGGCAGTCTCAATGCCAGGAAAAGGCAGGAAGAACTGTTTTAGCTTAAACCCCTTCCACCATGGGTTCACACTAGCTCGCAGTTCCCTTTGGAGGGTATCTGCTAAACGACGACAGTTTGGTGGTGGATTTAAGTGCCCTATTTTCTTTTTTCTCTTTTCCCTTCTCTGCCTTGTTAATGATTCAAAGCTGAGACTGGCAGAGAAGGGGGAAGGAGGCAAAGGAAAGCTATGTACCATGATGTCTCTTGAAAGGCTTGGAAATGCTGGCATAAGTAAGGGCATTTTTCAATGACCTCTTATTTGCTCTCTTTGGTTTTTGGTCCCTAATCACTCGTCAGTAAAAATGATCAAAATTCAGCAGGCACCATGGATCTGATTGCAGCATCAACTGTGAAGCTGGAGCTGATTGCAAGATCATCATGAAAGCCTGGATGGAGACTGACCTGCCGCTGTCATGAAGGCTTTGACCTGCAGACTGTGGAAATCATACGAAGGGAGATCACATTTTTGAAGAGTTAGTCAGAGAGGTCACCGCTGAAACCCCTCTTCGTCAGTCCTGCTTTGCACTTGTCTGTATGACTGCCCATCACAGCTGAGAAGAATGTAAAATCAGTGATATCCAACCAGTGATATTCAAAGGGAGTTCACAGCAGCCAAAATCAACCAACCAATATATAAAGAGGTTTAAGCACCTCTCCACGTATGCAAATAGAGGGGAGAAGCGCATGGTAAATAAGAGAAAAAAAACCCTTCTTTTTTTCTTTGAATGTGAAAGTAATTTACCATTAGAGCTTAGCTAAATAAGATGATTCTAAGTCTTTTACTTTTCATTTATTTCCAAAAAAATCAGATGGGTAGGGTTTTTTTGTCTGTTTGGAGGTTTGGGTTGGGTTTTTTTTTTTGATTGGAAGTGCCTGACAAACACTGGTCTTGCTAAGTTCTGAAGTCAGTCACTTGAAGGTTGATCCAGGCTTTGGAAAGAGCTGGTTTTCCTCAGCAGTTCTTTTCTCCATTTCACAAACTGAAGCACAGACTCTGCAGTCATACAGATTGCGTGGGAAGGTGAAGCACTTAGAGAACCGGTGGAGGAATTGCTCTTCCTGGTGCAGATGTGCACATATTGTCTACCTTATTCTTAGATATACTTATAAAGGCTTGCACATGCTTTTTAACTAAAAGCTCAGATGGGTGGAACTTGTCTGCTTTTAGCAGTGTTTTAGCAGGCTTAGGAAAAAAAAAATCAGTTTTACTGTTGCAACTGAAGTGACAGATGGTAAAAGAGCAGGAGGGTTAGCAGGAAGAATATTGTAGGAGTCTGTGCAGATATAAATACTTAGCTAATAAATAAGGTGGACGTAATAATGCTTGTGAATATAAAAAAACCTGGAAGCAAGCTTGTTAATATTTCTCTTCTTTTTAATAATGGTGCCTAAATCTAGCAGAGCACTTTTTGTAAGTATATTTGATGGAGGAATCACTATGTGTTGCCATGGTGTTAGGTTTTCTTTTTCAGGCCAGAACCATGCATTTGAAGAAGAAACCTTTACCTTGTTGCTATGCAAACACTACATCGTGTTATTACATCCCCAGAAAGTAGCACAACAATATTGCAAGAAAGTCAATATCCTGATAAGATAAATGCTCCCTTTCTTTGGCCTTTCACTCAAATGCAATGCTGCAGTAATACTTAAATCTGATGAATCATCTGGAGGCCAGGCTGCAAAATTTCCAGTGTGCATGTTATTTATGCAAAAATATTACCCACTAATATCCTACTCACATCTCTATTCAGACCCAGACTCCAACCCTGTGATATAAAGGTTCACTCCCAAGCAGCAAACATTAGTTCATGTTTGATGGGATTTTGTTCCAAGTGGTTGGGAAGCATCTCTTGCTAAAAGAGGCTCAAAGGTCCTTTTTAAGTGTTGTGTTTACGCTGGGCTGTGCAACAGCTGACTATCGTTTCTGTATACAGCAGCCCACAAGGCAGTGGTGTGGTTGCTACCATATCCACCATCTTGGGCTTCCCCTGCCTTCCGTACTGAAATGCGCGCAGCGCCAGTTAGCAGAGGTTCTGGCCAAACACTTACGCCCTTTTTCCATAGCCCATTTCAGCTGAAAGACAAAATTAATGACAGCAGCTTATACAGCTTTTCAACTAGCATATGTATGAGAGACTTATAATACTGTGTGCATGACTTGTGCCTGGGAGGTGGGTGGCTTGTTAAAGTTCCTGGGATGGAAGATCAGTGGCTGAATAGGGACTGTTTAAGCAAATGAAGCTGAACCCTATCCTCATTTGGGCTCATTTGTATTATTGTATCTTTAAGCCTCCTCACATGAGGAAAATATTTACCCTGCAGATCGGTTCAAATTCTTAATTATCAGAAAAGTAGAACACCAGTCAATGTACAGTATTCATACTGAGAAATCGATTTAGCACAGATACAGAAAAACAGTTTCAAACGTAATCATAGGACAGTGCTTCCAGCAACCTTTTTTTAATTAGAATTCAATGGAAACTGGAGCATCTCCTCCTTTTCCCCTTTATAATATAAAGGGCTATGTCATACCACATTTGTGATAATACAGCATTATAGTATATCATAATGTATCTACCAGGGCAGCATGTCACCAAATGTGTCACCAATTAGCCCAGACACTAATTACATTTTTCCTCTTGCTTTGCACAGGGACAATAACCAGGCCATGAAGAGAAACATCCCACCCTGTTTTAGGAGTTAGTGAAAGCAGTGAATGAGATTGGTTCCATAGCCAATCTCCTTCGATTTACTTCATTAACCAATGAACTAATTAGATTCCTTTTTTCTAAAAACACTTTCTGAGAGTCTTATTTTGGCAGTTACAAAATCTGTCATGAATTTTTCAGTGCCTCTTTAACCCATTTAATAATGGATTAACACTGAAATGGTTGAAAAGAATAATCAGTGCTTAAATAGTAAATATTGAGAAAAAAATCATCAGCCCCAAAACTTTAAAGCTTATGTTTCATCCAGCTCTTTTTTTTTTTTTTTTTCCCTGCAGGGAAAATGTTTTTACTGTGAGGTGTTTATTTCTTTTTCACATTCCTCTGCAGTGTCTATTCAGACTCATCATCAGAGTTGTTGGCCTGCTTATCTGAGTTTAAGTGGCAGCTGTTTTCCTGGAAAAAAAAAGATTGGAAAAATTAGAAATTGAACTTAAGCTTCTAAACCTCTATGTGTTAAAATCAACTCTCTTTTCAAACAGGCTTCATCTTGCCAGTCCCAAAATCACATACTCATGAACATGGTACTTCCAGGGATGGCATCCCAAGGGCCATCCTTTCTGGTAAGTTAATGCTAGGAAATTTTTCTTGAATGTCATTGCTTTTGGGATATCAGTGATTCTGAAGGCAAGATAAGAGCAACAATTTCTCTCAGCTGAAAGGTAGGGCAAGGTACAGCTTTGGTGTGGCTGGAAAGGCTTGTTCAGCCCTGAAGCCAAAACACACAGTCTGGGAGCTTTGTGCTCACAGGAATTTGGAAGAGACACCTCAAAGTGTGAATAGCCCCTCACATCCCAGCTGAATACTGGTGGACTGTGAGTTTACTGTAGGATATACATCCTAGGCATTTAACCCAAGAAGACAGTCCTTGCCATCTTGCTTTTCTTTGTTATGATATTTACAGTGATCAGTATCATCCTGCATACATCTTTAGGCATATCCCATCTATATAATTGGCAAAGATGTTTCCAAAGACACCTCCTTCTAATCCAACCCAACATGATCATTAGACAAAGAGGCATTTAGTTGTGTTGCTCTCTGTTCAGCAAGGCAGCTGTGAAGTAAGATGATAGAATATATAACAATCGAAATAAATGCATAGGTGAATGTCTTTTACTAGAGGTGGTCAACACATAGAAGCTCTAACATCACCCAGACCCTGTTTCTCAACTTTATTGATCCAGGTAGTACCTGTTTCATTGGTGAATATACAATATATAACACCCTCCACCCCCCTTTTTTTTTTCTAGGGAGTTTTGGAATTACTTGTACTTTCTGCATTGGAACTAAATTAACCAGAACATGACTGGTTTGCTGTATGCTATGCATTGCAGTCCAAAGAAGAAAAATAGCATTTGAATGCATTTTTACAGCCATCCATGTATTAATCTCTCTGATAATTTCTGCACACCATTCCTGTAATTTACTACAAGAGCCATTCCATTGCTTTGCTTCTCATCCTACAAACAGTCTGTCTTGAGCAAATTTCCTTTCACAAAGACTGCAAAATGCATAAAGCCTTGGAAACCTTCCCAAACTTAAATCATCTATTCAGAGAGACTGTGAAATAAAATATATCTGTCTTTCTGTATTTTTAATAAACAATTTAAATCTTTCATCTGAGCTGCCTATAAATTCAAGAATGAATGTCATGGTCTTGATTCTCTAAACTTACTGGAAGATGAACAATTATCACTGCTTTCTAAGTTCTTTCTTTCCCCAGGACAAGCTCGTCTGGCTGCTGTTGCTCTTGTGACATTCTCTCTATTTCTTCTATATTTTTGGTCTGATATTGGCTTAATGAAATAGTAGGATGTCAATAAGAGAACAAAACCAAATTCTCTGAAGCCCAGTGCTACATTAAATTTAACACTGTATCATTGAAAACAAGCCTCTCTGAACATGGTCCAGCAACATTTCTGTGTAAAGAAGAAACACCTAATACATAGGAAATCTCTAAGCATGGTGAACATACAGAATATGGCATCAGCAATTTCCTTCTCCTAAGTGCTTGGGTGACTGCATCAAGAGCTTTTCTCATTGAATTCAAAACACTGACAGGAACTTCTAGAGTGCTTGGCTTCTCTGAACCTCAGTGCTGCTTGTCTAGGAAAGGACTAGTAACCTTCCCTTTCCTCATCAGAGTAAAATCTGAAGTTTTTGATACAGCACTAGAGGATTTATTTGTTCCTAGGCCAAATGAATATACTTTGGATCTATGATAAACCACTAAGGAATGGTCAGAAACTTGGCAGTATGGCATAAAATACATCATGGAGAAACTGCAATGGAAATCATATAATAAGAACTTGGTTTCAAGGTGCTAATTACAGTATTGCAGTATCCACTCTGTCGTTAAGTCAGTAGTTACTGTGAAGCATCCAGTGGAGTGTTTCAGTTGTGTTAGCCAAAGGTTCTGAATTGGTGCCCTCACTACTTTTTAAAAACATTAGATAAATATATGTAATTGTGTTACAATCAGATAAATCACAACAAGAAAATTACTTTTGAATTTCTCTAAGGGATTCCCTGAAGGCCAGTTTGGTCATATGTTATTGTACAGATTCCTTTTGTGGAACATCAGCATTTCTGATGATTGTAGTTCAGCAAAAGTCAAGTGGAGGTTCCACGGCAATTTCTCTAAGATTGTTAGAAGCGTCATCCAGAAACTACAGGCTGCAAACTGCTCTCAGCTACACCGTGCCCGGAGGAAAAGCTTGCCATTTTCTGAAGAGAAAAGCACTCTTGTTACCATGCACAATGCATCATAAATGATACATCACCCATGCAAACCTAGCAATGATCTGAGTCTGCTAATGAATAGCATGATAGTAAAGCTGTGTCTCAGCAAGAGCAAAATTATGTCAGTGGATTCCCCACCATTTAAACCAATTCCATCAGGTGATGTTTTTCATTTTTCATGAAACTCTACTCACAGCATTGAAACCTGTTTATCAGAGTAAAACAAAACCAGCAATTAACAGGCTTACTTTTATGTGGGAAGACCGGAGCAAGAAGCTTCTGATGCTCTTGCATTTTGTATTTCAGCTCTGTGGGTAGCAAATATCCAATGACAGTAAACAACCTGTTGTAAGGAGCTCCTCGCCTGGCATGGATGGCATGAACTCTTACACTACTTGAATCTGATCGCTTAAAACTAAGACTTTATTACTGCAGTTGCATTTTTGAAAGTGCTCAAAACCTGAGGAATGAAATTCATCCCTTCCAAGCAAAAGACCCAGGACTCTCTGAATCTCTGTTTTGCTCTTTGTTGTTCTCAGGAAAAAATTTGTCCCTGGAATTTGGAAGGATGTTGCTGGATAGAAATGGAGTTGTGTTTTGGGGAACAGATTTTAGTACCGTGGCTCTATTTACATAACCCTGTGACCATCAGAATAATAGGAGAGGCACAATGATCAATAGTGCTGCATGAGAATCACCACAGTACCAGTATTACAGGTACCAAGCTGCACTGTCAAACGTAGTGAACTTCAATGCCCCACCACTTAGTCTTACAAACCCTTCCTTATGCTAACTGTTAAGAGATCACATCAATCCTGCTTTTAATGTTGTCACATGTGTAACCATCTGGCACTGGCACAAGTGCCTAAACATGACTTGCATATTCCCTGGACTAGGGAACAGATCTGTTTGACTGTGAGTTGAGCCAACGTTTTTTTGATATGTCCAAATATTGCTTCTCCCTACAGCTTGCAGAACACAACTTTTCACAGAGCTTGTTAACTCAGTCCTCATCCCCTGCATTCTGCCCCTGCTCTGAGCAGTAAAAAAGTCTTTACATTTGGCAGGTCAGTAAAAACGAGAGCATCATCCTGTTTATTTTATAGTCTACTTCATTAGCAAGAAACAGCAAGGACTGAAATACAGGGCTGTAAAAACCCAGCTTAGGTTTGTAATGTAATGTAATTCAAGTAATTAGTCCACTTAAACTTTTTAATGTGGTCTCTTGGTTTCCAAAGTGCTAAGATGTTTTTTAATGGCGGTTCCACAGTTTTTCATTGGGTTGGCATCCTGGCTTTTGTCATGAACGGACACGCTATATCTTAATATCTCTGTTTGTTACAGAATTTCAGCTGGTATGTGTTGACGTGACATCCACAGAGCCAGTTGAAATATATCACTTTTCACCAGCTGAACCTTGTTGCACATTTCATTAACAAGTCTAAAAGAACTTAGCTATACTACTAGTACACATGGTCTTCATTTTTGCCTACTGGTAGAAAAAAAAAAAAGAACTAAAGAAACAGGTTCATAACTTTATAGTGAATTGCCTTGCACTTGTGTTGTGCAGTTCCTCTGGACCTGCTTAACAGATCTGAAACTTTGATCATGAGATTTATGTTCTCATGCATGTGTTGGGATTTCTGTATTCATTCTAAAATGCCTTCCTTGCCATTCCCAGTAATGGCTGACCTATGATTTCTGGTCAACTAACAACCACAGGCAAATGGATAAAAACTTTGATCCACATTGGAAAATGTGGTCACACAGCTGAAAAAGCGGATATATGCCAGTCTCTGTTATGGTCATATGTGCAAACATTATGTAGAGACAATTTCAGCAAACTACAAAAACAATTAAAAAAATCAGTCCACAATATGAAATTTTTATCATTTCACTCCAATTGACTAAATTATATGTTTCCCGCCATTTAGGCAGATTAAAGATTTGAAGACTTGTTTTTCTTTAATGAAACCTTATTGAAGTATCAAGGCCTTTAGGATTTAGAGTCTCAGGCTAGAAAACTCATGAGATCATTTTCATGATTCATGTGTTTTACGGCCAGGAACAACAATCATCTGATTTGAGCTCCAGTGTAGAAGAGATTTTAGAACAGTTCTCTTATGTTTCTGGAACAGAAAAAAAAAATTCCCTTTAGAATATTTGACTCAGTTAGACCATGTATGCTAAACATGCTGAGGATAACTTTCATATTAATTCAACTAGAAACATATCCTTTCATTTTTTCAAAAGTTTTTTTGAGAAAGTTGATAATGAATTAAAGGCTATGTCTGAACATAATTTTGGTTCTTTGACAAATTATTTCCCCACAGAAGGTTTTGATAAAGCTGAATTTCTTACACTGTTTACTCAGAACTGGCCAGAAAACAATTTCCATTTGGTGGGAGAACGAAAAAAGAACAAAGCAAAGTCATTTCAAAACATTTTATTTTTAATCAGATTTAATCTCGTGGCAATTGTATGCAAAGCTTGATAAGGAAGTGTTAATGTACTCTGGACAACTTTTAGAGAAAGAGGACTCCATATCTCCTAATCAGATAAACATTTGATATATTTGGAAAACACTTAAAAGTTTTCAAAACATCCTTCATAGCCTTTGGAAAAGTATGTGTAACTTTTAGCAAAACTTTATAAACAGTTTGCATGGGATTCATGTCACCTAACTTCATCTACCAGGAAGATAAGTCTCCAGGCTGAGCTGAACTCTTTCTACAGAGGAGAACATTATTGTTGCTGTCACGATGGTCTGAAGATATAAGCAAGACAGAGTTTGTAAGGAGAGGTAGTATTTTTATTATGGCATTTTATGCAGCTGGAAAAACCTGAACACATCTTTCAGTTGCTCACACTTCTCTTCAGGTCTGAAACTAAAGATGGAGAAAGAAATGCACTTCTGATGATTCTGATGATTCATCCCCTCCTAAGATAGATAGGATGACTCACTCTCTGTAGGTGCCTATTCATCTCTATTGACCATAGAAGGATTCTGGTTGACAAGCTAGCAGTAAACACCTAACTCTGAGATAGAAAAAAATAGATAGATGACATGGACTCTACCTTGCAGTTATGAGAGTTTCTTATACGAACTTACTTTCTTCCATTTTTTGCATCAATTCAGGTGCAAGTTCTGAGTGTAATCTTTACAATTCATTTCTTTAGATACTGGCAATCCATACATTCCCCTTTGAACTCCACTCAGAGATATCTCAGTGTTCAGAGTGACTGAATTATCTATCCACAGAGAGGAATAGCAACCTTTTTGTTCTCTAAACAATTCAGAGCTCTCCTGGGAAACAGATCTAGGGAGCTTCAGAGATGACAACATCTCATGTTAATATCTGGTTGATTTTTAGTTGACGGTAAAATGACAATGTAGTTATTGCTACAGAATGATGTTGTGAAAACATTCAGCCTATGCTGAATATGTTCTCTTGACCTCTCTAAGGTTCTCACTGCATTATCCCATATTTTTCAGATGACATAAGGATATGAATACCTTTTCTTTTTTGTCTCCAGCTGTACCAGTTGCAGAAGCCAGTACTTGCTGGGGACTAATCCTAAATCATTTTGGCAGAGATGGACAAGGCAGTGTTCGTACAACATACATAAATACATCAGTGTGGATGAAACACAACCCTAACTGAAGACTTCTGTAGTATGTGAAGATGGAAGCATGGTCACTGAAGACCAAGTGACAAGGGTAGAGGTATTGTCAGAAATAGTTTCAGTTGTTCATTTAGCTGGGGTAGAAGCAGAGATTGATCCTTTTTCTCCTTCTGTGGTGGTTTTGGATTGGACCTTCTGCAAAGAAGAAAGGTGAGCAGAAGGGTGAGAGAACCCACTAGAAAAGCCAAGTAAGAACACCACAACTTTCAAAAGAGACCAGAAACATTAGACACTCAAGTTTCCCAGGGGCATCTTTAATAGCTGGCTCAGGAACAAACCAGAGGTGGGTTTTAGAAAAAGACCAGGCTGAACTGACTCAGCAGAAACTGGATATTGAAATCCAGCCCTTGAAACTTAGACATCTCAGTCTGATCTCAGTTGGGGTGGTTTAATTTTCCAATACTTATGACCCTTTCTCCCTCTACTTGGTTCAATCCCCAGTTGCTGACTGGGAAATAACAACAACATCCCCTAAAATTTCAGCAGTTCTTTCAGAAAATGCTTGGTAACTGCCTTACTCTATTTCAGGTCCCTTCTAGGATCTTTGTCTACTCTGAACATGTACAATAGAGACAAAGATAGAAACCTAGAGAGGCTACATCACTCCATATGAGACTGAAGACAGGCTTACTTTTTGCATAGATGTTGCTGGAAGGGAGAGAAGCCAAAGCAGAGCAGTCAGAGTTTCTTTTTCTCCTCATCTCTCATGAAAGTCAAATGTCTCCACTCTTCCAAGCATGCTTACTGGTGTGCATTCACTCCAACTGATTAGGTTCATACACCCTAACTAATGTACCTGCTGGGAGAAGCCAAATGCTGTAGAGCATTATGTGGTTCACTGGAGAGCCAAGCCTGGCATGTGCTGCCCATAGTGGACCCATTTGTAATTTGCTTAATTTTGTGACTGTTGTGGATAACTGCCAGGTAATTGCTAGGGCTGCATATGTATTAGAGGTTGGCAGGGGTAAGGATGAGAAATCTGTGAACAATTAGTTAACTTTGGTCTTGACTCCTTTATAATTAGATAATTTGCTATTAGTGACGAGGTACCCTGGCCGTTGTTTTTCTTTTTTTCCACCCTTTCCAGCTAGTTATTAAGCTCTGAAATGGCTGAGTTTTGCTGCTTCTGCAAATTTCCCTGAAATTCAGAACATGTGCTTTGCCAAGTGTTTCAGGGGCAAGTAAATCTATAGGGAAGGTATGCAAATTGTGAGATGCAGAGTGCAGCTGTGAGCAGAATGGCTTTATGGTTACAGCTCTGGCTGTGGTCTCAGCAGGGTATTACTCCTAACCTTGCTTCCTGTCTGCTTTTTGATTATTGGCACATGAATTAATCACTTCAGGCTTTCCCCTGTACCCAGAGCAGTAGATCCTAAAGTATGTATTTTTCTAGGGTGTCTTTACTGCTTTCATCATACTTTCATCTTCTCCTTTTATTCAGTAGATGCTTGTTTTTTCTTCCTTCTAGTAAGCAGAATATAAGCCCCGCCCTCCTACTACCACCCAAATCATAGTGTAACCTTTTCTACACACCCTACAGGCACTCAGTAGATCTTCTTTCTCTCAGGAACACCATGAGCTCCCATGAAGGCCATGGGAGCTGCCGTGGCTGCCTTGTGCCGACTCGCTTAGGCCCCATTCTTTAAAATAGTGACAGGTCTAATTGTTTTGTCCTACTCATTATCTTCTTTTCCATAGGTTTCAACCTTCTCAGGCTGGGAGATCTCTTTATTAAGTGTAATGACAAAAGCTTGCATAGATGAACTTCTTTTATGTAAGTGAAAATATCTCATAAAATATCTCCTCTTAAGCTTCATTCAGATAAAATCAGAGAGTTTGGGAAGTTGATCCTGTGCTGAAGAAACTTACCCTTCTCCTAGTACACTCATTTAAGACTACCAAAAAAACATTTTCTCTGTGAAGACTATGAGAATATAAGCTAAGCGATGAAAAAAAAAAAAAATGCACGAAGAAAAAAGCCTTCTGCATTTCTTCACCTCCACACTGATTCAGATTTGAACAAATACATGAAAAATTGATATCTGCCATCCAGTAACCAATGAACAGTCTTAGATTCTGTCTGGCAACCTTTCCATTTTAATTCATAACTGGAAGGAAAGTCTAGATGTAGTCATGGGCAGCTACAGAGTCCTGACTTACATGCTTCTTACAGTTCATTAAAGATGAGGGTAAAGCCTCCACCTGCAAAGAAATCCTGATTACCAGAATTCATTGATCTGTCCTTCATCCTTTCATCAACAAGCTGAAGGCACGGCTCAAATGTGTTTTGGGCCCCAGTGAAATGCCAACCCCATTCATGCCTTTGATCCTGAACATCAAAGTCGTCCAGAGAATTAACCCATGACAGCTGAGGACTTGTTTCCCTTCAGCCCATATGTTTTCCAAAGACTTCAGAGACACATCCTTTGTGTGGTGGGGAGAGGATTGTGAACAGGGTTCTCACAGGCATTTCAACATCATGAAATTTCTTGCTATGAAACTATCTGCTAGTCCACCAATCTCACCAGTACCTGATGGAAAGATCAGTAATGTGATACAAAATAATTCCCACGGGGCAAAAAAAACCCTATAAAGACCCCATTGCAATATTTTATGAACTGTTCAGCACCAGCTTGAAAAACACAGAGATGAGGCAATATGTACTAAATACATAGTTAAATATATTGGTTAAATACATGTTGCACTTGCCTAATTACAGAGTTGTGCCTCTTGTTATGGGCACCTGTCTGCTTCCATGGAATACTTTTTTCTGACCCAGCAAAATCATCCCTTGATACATGGACTTTCTGCCACACAGACCTGCAAGAAATATGTAATCCTTGAAATCAGTAGGTGTGCAAGGCTAAAACGGGTGATTAAAAGCCAGAGATATAAGAGAGTCCTGAACTGGGAAACACTGACATGGACTTGGAGAGACAAATGTTGCTACGGATTTATCAGTGTCCCAGGGTCCAAGTCTGACAGGGATTCGGTGATCGCAATGTCATGATCTGAATCTACTGCACGTTACCAAGGAGGTGTTCTGCTCCTCAGATTTGGCCCTCAGGCAGACAAGCAAGAGGAAAAAACAAAAAAAATTATTTAGAGACATCTGCTTTGAGATATTAACTAGTAAATAATGCATAAATTGGGATGATGTTTTGGCACCACAGCGCTGCACAGCTGAATAAAACAAATAAAGAGAACCAGGAAGTGAAACTGAATTTTCCACTTGGTCCATTTCTTGCCAGCTACAGCTAAATAAGTTTGGGAGACTATAAGCAAAGGGGAAACAGGTTTTTGTTTGTTTATTTGTTTTCCCAAAGCTAGCATTTCCCTAAAGCACTGCATGGTCATTCCCACAAAACAGTGTAAGGGTCCTGTCCTATCTGACAAGGAGGGAGGCATATCATGGCATGGCTAATAGGAAGCAACCCTCCAGTCATCCACTCTTCTCTCCCCTTGTGCAGCACAACTCAGGCATTTGTAAGCGATTTTTTTTAGGAATTCCAGGAAAACCCTCTGATTTTGGATTATATTAAAATACTATAGCTATAGCATGTGGCAGTTCAGGCTCACCAGTAGCTCAGTTATCCATCCACTGGGATGGAGGAAAAGGTGGGAAGACAGCTGGAAGCAATAACATTCTCACCTTCCTCTATTAAAGATGCAAGTCAATGTTTCTTTTATTACATTTTTTTTTTTGTGCAGAAATAAACTCTCAGTATCTTTGCAAGAATTGAGTTTTCATCTCCATCTGTGTTGAAGTCACCAATTGGCCCAAATGGACACGGAGTTTAATTATGAAGCAGTTTTTCTAGTCAGGAGAACTGAAAACTCTGCCATGTTTTCTAATGAATTTGGAACTGGATCAAAATCAGTGGCAACTGTGTTATAGGTTTGTGTAGAACTCAGTTTTCATTGGGTTTATGCATTTGAAGGCCAGTTTGCAAAGTTGCTCAAGTGAGCATTTCCCAGTATTTGGGTTTCATCAGAAATGTTTCCTCTGTCTCTCTGAAGAACACTCTGTGAACATTGCTGTCCCATCACACAGCCAGGGGTTGCCTCCGTGCATGGCACAGTTCTTTCTTCAATTATAAACCCACCTACAGGTTCCTTTTCTTCTCACTGCCATTGGGTCTTTACAATTAAAGCACAGCTTGTTTATGATCTATGGCACCCACAGACCCACTCAGAGTCAGTGCTATTGACCCACCCATGACCATGTTTCTTATTACCAGTTTCTGTCTCTGCTCTTTTGGATGCTACAGCAATAGAAATGGTAACATAATAAGAGTGGATGAGCTTTTCTTCCTGGCAAAATGACAACTCGACCGGAGAGCAAAAAGAGGTCAGCAAAGTAAGACTAGAGACTGAGTGTGCATTTCTAAAAGCAAATGAAAGAAGTTGACTTCCCCACATTTCTAAAAACAAATGAAAAAAGTTGACTTCCCCAGGGTACGTCAAAGGCACAGACAGGACAAAGCAAGCACCATGATTCATAGAACACGCATGGTAGATGAGGCCGTGCTGTGTGTTCTGCGGGTGTGTCACTGAATATGATAGAGTAGAAACATTAGCAAGTTTATTAACTGGACCTTTTATGACACAAGTTCATATGGATAAGCAGGATTTTTAAGCATTGATAGTGCTGGTCCAAAAAGCTAGAAAAATGTCTTTGAAACCGTTACTCGGTGCTGCTTGTCACCTCAGAAATATTTTCTAAATCTTGTCTGAATGAATTTCACTTGGATAACCATAAACTAACATAGCTTGTAAAGAGAGAAAAAAGCTATTCAAATCCCAAGTATTTCCAAAATAGACATCCCCCTCCAGTCCTGGAATAGAATATTCAGCGCAACTGGCCTTTTCAGCCAGATTTAGAGTCACAGTGAAAACAAAGAACGTCTCAAAGTCTAACTCCAGTGCAGACACTGGAGTTATGCTGAATGATATTTCTCTTGCCCTTTCTTTGCAAACAGTCACCTTTCACTACATTGTATCAATATTTATAAAATTGGATGGGCCTTAAAACATGTAAAAAAGGATTAAATGAATTTAGCGGAGATCTGAGGAGTATTTTGCATTTTGTACAGATTTAATATGTCCCTCTGTGTTTAGTATCTCTCACCCATTACCAATTCATGAAGTATCTACCAGAATTAGTAAATCTTTTTCATGTACTTACTTAGAATAAAATGTTTAATAGATGCCATATGAATTTTGCAAATTGCTCTCATTCTGATGCTGATTAATAGGAAACCATGTAAAACGTATAAATAATTTCTAGTCTTAAATTAGTGTTCTCTCCTACTTAAATCTGGGGATGGATAGAGGCTCGGGTTATTTTCTTATACATGTTTTAGTCATACTTATTTCTTAATTGAGCTTCATATAAAAAGCGAAATAGAAGCATATTAAAGGATGGAGATGAGTGTCATTGCCATTATCTCTAAAGGACAAAATGGTGCAAGTCTGTAAAAGAATATCGTCAATATCAAGTTCCCTTGATTAAACAAAAACCTGAGAAATGCTTTCCCTATGCAGTTCTAGGCTAAACAGCTAAAGTTGGAGGATTTGGAAAACAATCTCATAAACTTCATCTTAAGTGGAATACCTCCTAACTCTGAGCGGAGGCTGACCAGCTAGCAATTTTCTACAATGAGTTACGATTTAATTTAAGGTATTTAAATAATGTTCCTTTAAAATTTTATTTATCTTTAAAATTAACTGAATTTTTTTTAGGAGCAGCTGCTTTTTTCTGCTGGTGGTGCTTGAGGGCACTTATTTGAGTCATTTGCTGCAAACTTATTGATACTGGGGGCAACAGTTACTGAAGCTTAGTTAAGAGGTAGGAAATCTCACTAGCAGGTATCTGATTCAAACCCAGCCTATACTTGTACAGACTCAGAACTTTTACCACACATCAACTCTTTAACTGACACAAAACTGGGAACTGCAGGAGAAAAGTATTCATGGCAGAGAAGCTGAGACTGTAATTGGCACCAAATCATTCTCTTGTTGGTAGTCTCAGCAAACAGGTGAAATCTTAATTCTAACTATGGAAGTTGCACTGAATTTTTGTCACCTTTGTCCAGAATAGGACTGAGCACTTTGGTAGGGCATAAATGGGAATTTCGATTACTACTGCACAAGGGGAATTAATATGAGACTTTTTTCTTCAGGATTTCCAATCTTGTTTTTCTTCCAAGAAGACAGAGGGGGAAAATTATTTGGCATCAACTGTAAGACCTGGTAGGCCCTACTTTATTTAAGGTGTCTGGTAATTCTTACCTCTTTGAGTAAACACACAAAGTCGGATGATTTCCTTTCTGGTGAGCTGTCGGGTGCTATCACACATGGTCAGTCAGTTTATTTCAAAGGAGAGGGCTAGAGAAGATATGGGAAAACAAAGATCTTTGCAGTTGCTGCAATCTGTATCAACCTGGAAGGGTTGTGGGCAATATAGGATACCACACATATGGCCACAGTCAGTAAAAGTTCCTGTCTAAGTAGACAACAATTCCTAGCAAGTTATTTAAACTTCCTCAGTGATCACACAGGAGGGATTGGTAGTTCCAGAGGGTGATTCATCCCAGTCTAAGACAGATGTCTAACATAAGTGGAATGAATCACTCAGCAGACACATTATGGTTCTCCAGTGCTACAGAGGGACCAAAATAAGTAGGTAGTTTAGACATCTAACACAGACTGCTGAAGTTGCTTGAAACAAATCTGCATCCTGACATGTATTTAGGAGCTCAGGAGTAACAGTTTTTTGTATTGACTGAATAAGAGGGTTTGACAGAAGAACTGTAGGTTTGCCTAGTCTTTCTCATTACCATCCAATCCTTAACTTTGGTAGCAGGCAGATAGCACACACTATTTCAGGTTTTCATTTTGAAGATAAAACATACGTAAGGGAACAAGAGGCACCTTACTACATTAAACCTCACTCTGTTCTTCAGCAGCCAATCCCCCCAAAATGTGTGCAAATCTTGCACAAGCATATGCGATTTCAGAAGATAGGCTTCTCCAGTTGAAGAGCTGAGCTACAAACTCCCAATAACAGCAATGCCAGTGAGACTCCCCGTATCTTACCACTCTGTTCAGGCAACATTAACAAATGCACAGCCACCTTTTCTCTTCCATGCCTTAACAGAGCTTTTTTTGTAGGACAACTTCCATATATTTACCTAGAGGCTGTTAGAGTATACAGTTAACTTGGCAAAGAAAAAAACCCCAACCACTTCAAGTTTCAATTTGACCCCAGAAGTCTGGATATCAGCAAAACTTGTTCACCACTCTAAGGGCTATTTGTGAAACCTGAGGTTTGAGATCTAATCTATTTTTCTGTCACTTCCATTTACTTACACGTTTCTTTGTATTCTTTCCTAATTTCAAATTAAAACATGAGCCTTTTTGCTGCAAAGACTTTCCTGCTAACTAATGAAACAAGCCATTGGAAAGTTATCTTGCTGTTAGCCATAAAATTCCCTTTTATTTATTTTCATTCTTAATTATTTGCTACATAGTAAAGGATTATCCTGAGCCAGCAATTAATTCAAGTGTTAGTCCCTCTTCTGTCCTTGTATTATTCACATGCACTCCCTCATTAGTGATTTATGTTCACAAAGTACCTGAACTTGCACTGATTTTAATATTCACTCTCTAGATGAAGTGATTGGTCCATCTCATCACATGTTATCAGTCATCCTGATAGATGACAGCCCAACTACTCAGGTATTCTATATGAGTGTGAAAACAATTAGTGCAAGTAAAGTTATATTGGGTGGATTTCAGCCTCAGGCTTTATTCTTTCTTTTAAAGTTAGTAGCGATATATTTTTGTTTAACTGTGTAAAATATTGGTAGAGAGTTTCTGTTAATGGCAATATTATACATATTTTTTACTATTTTAATTCTTGATGACTTAAGACTAGGCACCCTCTTCCAGTGATTGTAAAGACATTCCTCAGATGACAGGATTTCCTGATTTATCTCTAATATCTCTCCATTTTTAGCAGTCAGGATCAGTGAATTTATACATGCATAAATGGACTTTTCTGCACTGCTGTGGCTCTAATTGCACTGGTTATTTTTGCTGCTGAATGGCTTCATCTCAGAAACTTATGCACTTTGCTGACTAAGATACTACTGACCATAAGGTGCTAACGTGACCTTTGAGTTTGTCCTCTTGCATACTCCAAGCTCTTGCTTTACACTCAATGCATTGTGCTTGATCTCACAAGGTCCAAAATTTGGAATTTGAAGACAAATAGTAAACAGAAATGAATCATGAGCTTCAGATGATACAACAATCTACTGAAGGAAATGTTGAAGTCTTTATTTATCCATACATCATTGGTTTATTTTGCCTAACCTTAGGATTTCTTCCTTTTTGTTGACCTTTCCAGTCAGTGGAGATAGACTTGGATAATTCCCATGGGCAACTGAAGTTATCCAAGATACGAATCATTCCAAAGTGTAGATACTTCTTCCTTGAATTTAGATGGAGCATAGATCACCATCCCCACTAGGTGATTTAGTTAGGTATTGAAAGTTAAATGGGATTAATCTATGTCTGAACAATATTCTGTGTGCTAATAGTTTTCTAAGCACAGGTTGTTGGATAGAGACCCATGCTACATAAATAATCTAAGTATATGTCCTCTGACTGTAAGGTCTATTTTGACCTTAAAAACATTTTGTTTAATTTTGGCACCCAAAGAACCAGTGTCTGACTCATTTTGTAACTTGGTTGTACAACATCAGTGAAATACATCAGTTCTGAGTTGTGCTTGGACTAAATTATCAACTCCATGGATTGCACAAGTTCTACTTGTCCAAATTGTCCTAAGTCTAATGTTTAAGAATAACAATTCCTACAAAACTCAGCATTTCCAGACTATGGTTTTAACAACTGGGGTAGTCTGATAGTTATCAATTTATCATACCTGTGAACTTATATTACCAAACAAACAAAAAAATTTCAGCAGCCACTGAGATTCCAGTGACTTCAGATTTATTTGAAACCATACCATTAGTTCTAGACCTTGCAAATGTTGGCATAAACATAATGCAGCCCTCTTTTCGCCAAGCTTTTCAAAGAAAGAGGAAGCTCAAAATTTTATGTTCCTTCCTTTTTTTTTTTTTTTTTTTGGTCAGCCTTCATTGTGAACATATCATTTTGTGATATTTTAAATACCACTGCCATATCCTGTTACCCTTCTACCTCTCCTTCCAGCCTTATGTCTCCCGGAAATACTGTACTTACCTATAAACTGGCATTCTGTTTATAAAAATCATTCAAGTAGATTAAATCAGTGACCTCTAGATCAACGCATCTGTCATTCAGTAATACTTCTAGCACTTTTTAATCTTTTTTTTCCCCTCATCTATTAATTAGCACATAAGTGCTAATAGTTTACTGCTAGCCTTTTTCTGAAAGAAAAGGGAAAAGGATAAGTGTATTTTGCACATTGACATTTGAAATACAAGTCATTTTAGCTAAGCTGAGAAAACATTCCCTTTCTTCCTTTTCTCTCTTTAGTTTAAAGCCTGTTGAATCTCATAGCCTTTACAATTTTGCATAAAAGAGTTTGATGTTGCTGCTGCTTAAATAGAAACTATCTAATCATAGTCTCTATTAGGAAACTAACTGGAACTTCCTATTCTTTAATTTATTTGCAGACTTTTAGCTCTTGCTAAGTGTTTTTGGTTTAGTGTTCAGGCACTAAATCATTAACAAAGGTGCTCAGTAAGGCCTGGGGAACAAATGACCCACTGAGGTAATATTAATTCTATTTTTTAATACTTTTTAGTTGTGTGGAGGAAGGGGGATGAAGGATTTAGGAGATTTACCACTCCTGAAATTGACACTGACTGCATGGCCTTACTTAAATTATTTGAGCCAACATTTTCTAATTTGTGTGATTAAATCAAAGCATCTAAAAAGGGCTTTGTTTTTCAGGGGTTCAAAAGCTGCTGCTCTTACTTTAGTTAAAAAGTAAGTAATCCTGAAAAAATGTGTGACTTTCAGTAGAAGAGACCAACGGTGTAATTCTCACGTCTCTGTGTGCACCTATAGTGTACAAAGGCTGTGCACTATCAGCAGTAATTCTTCCATAAAGCCCTAAAAGCTATGAGATATGCTACACTTTGCTTATAAACATGTCCAATGTTGAAAATATTTCTACCACTTAAAATTCAATCTGGAACTCATCCAAACATTTTCAGTATTGAAAACTGATGTAAAGCTGTTTTCCCCTGTTATTTTTCCTTCTCAGAAGTAATTGAGCTTATGATTCTTGACGATGTTCTCATAGACCAAACAAGAGGTGGTTTCCTATGAATTTCTTACGCAGTAGTACCAAAGAGATAATTCTGTTGCGATCTCCATGCCCAAGGGGTTTAAACTAGAATAAACAAACATCTTACTATCAGACGGTATCTGTACAAAACTTAAAATGTGTTGCAGATTCAGCTTGAAAATTTAAAAGTAACTCAAACTGTTTCCCTTCTTGTCTTCCTGGTGTGTGCAGCCTGTTCTGCTTGTTTTCCCAGACAACAATGATTCTATTATGTTATGGTATTTACAGCGCTGAGCCTTACTAAATCATAATCACTGCAGCAGCAAGAATAGGCTGCATTTCTGTATGAAGTGTGAAATACACTTTAGGTACAGATACTCATTAGATAAAGATCTAGATTTATATTTAGATTTAGATTTAGGTGCAGATTTAGAACTTTATTTTGATTTTGATTAAGAATCTTGACCTGGTAGGTAGATAAATAAGGCACTGAGGTTCTTAGACTTGTTACAAGAATGTCTTAGTACTGTTGTTTGTATTCCTCCCCCTAAAATAGTTTAAGGATTGGTTGGATGAATTATTAGGTTCATCTGAGTGACAAAATAGAGGAACAGAAATAATAGGAGGTGTCTCAAAGTTTCAGGAAATAGCATGAATAGAGGCCTCTAGGGTGCTGGACCAGTGTATTTACTCTACAGCCATAAGCCCACTCATTAAAAGGCCATTAAACAAATTAGAAAGTGAGTAACCACACCTCACAGCCTGTTGTTTATTTGCAAGTCAATGTAGGCTAATAGAGCTTTTTGTTCTTCACAACACTTCTCGTGACTTTAACAGATTCCAGTAAAAACCTAGTTCATTTATTACCATTTCAGGCTCTCTGCAAGAGATAAATAGGACATTAAACATTTAGAGAAGTTTAAATTGGCAAAATCTCATCTGTTCTCATCCTTACTCTAGAAATGCAGGAACCTACAATCCATCAGTCTTGTGGCACCAGCCAAGCAATTAAGGCTTCTGACACAGTCCTTTCAGAGTGACATATTTGTGCCGAATGCGGAGTGAATTCCTGTATGCAGTGCATGCTGTATGGGAGGGGAGAAAAATTATGTAGGCTTTTTTCAGCCCTTGCCCACCTCAGTTGAGCACTGAAATGGCAGTTGTGAAGCTAGGTGATAGTTTGCCTTGCTCCACAATCCCAAATTACCAAGTTTTAAAGCTGAATCCAACTCTATTGCAATAATAAATATTTTTCTATGGAGACATAATTGTGGGCAAAGTAGTTAATATTCCTGACATTACAAACCACACACCAAAATTGTCATATGGCTGAGAACCACATGACAGGAATCACATATGAAGGAGAATCCAGGGCTGAAACAGCTACAGGAATGGTTTTAAGATGGGCTATGACAGTGATTTACTGTAAAGCCAGCAGTCCTCTGTGGGATTACACAAGAATTAAGCCTGTGGTTAAATCTCAAGAAAATCAGCCATGTCCACAGTAGCAGATTCTTGCTGGCTTAGTTTTTCCGACAACTGGGATTAACAATCAGCACCTTGCCAGCACATGAGACAGCCTCAGGAGCTGAACTTGAATAGCTCAATTGCCAATGTATTTAATTCCAGTCAGGGCACAAGTAATGTCACGTAGAATTATGATTTCTCAATTTGAGAACCTCTGTTTAGCTGTCTGTAAAATTCTGCCATACTCAATTAAATAATTTTTCCCTAAATACAGGATTATGGAATACTGTTCCTAATGTATCTCTGTTAAGAAATAAATTATATCAAGATGATCTGATTTGCATAGATCTGATTTGACTTAGACATTATAGTTCCTCTATTCTTTTGAGGGAGGACTTGAAATCTAGTGGGTCACCTCTGTCAGAAATTTGCCTGTAGTGCTCAGATGCTGAATTGTCAAACATAGTTAAATTATAAGTCTTTATATAGAAATGTACATAAATAGAAGTTATCTTCCAGCAGAGGGAGATGAAGGAATGGGGGTTAAGAACTAGGTATTAGGACAAAAAAAGAGGAGATAGCCTGGAGGCAGGGACAGACTTACAGGCAGAAGAGGACTGATGAAGGGAAAGAATCTGGAAAAGTAAGATGGGCTTGATGTAGTTTTGTCGCGGATGGAGTGAGAGGGAGGCAAAAATAATGTGGTTTATTGGGGTAAAACAGTGAGTTAACAAAGGTCAGTGGTAACTGCGACAATAGTTTATGAGATTCGATGCAAGGTACACTTTGTTATTTACTGCACAGAGGACAGAGTCAGACAAAACTGTCAGGGGGACCCTCCCGTTGAGTCATGAGGTTCAGAAAAGATCCCCTTGCTTTCTAAACTCCCTCAGAGAGGAGTCTAGGTGCGGCTGGATCCAATCCTAGTCCCAGACTTGGTCAACGGTTTATGTCTAAAGGATTATATATGCGCAATTAATCCTTTATGTCACTTAGCTAAGATTTCCAAGTTAGCATGCTGTTAGTCACTTACCGAGAATCTGTCGTGGTAAGGAATCTCTCAGCCTCGAGGAGTAACCTTGAGAGGCGTCCCTGCTCAAGGGGAGATCCTGGCGTGCAGCCCACTGCCGTGCAGGAGAGCTCAAAGGGCTCTTGGACTGCTCACTATTGATGGGGGTAAGATGATTGGCTCATAGTCATATTTGCATACTGACCACTGTGCTTAGGTGGGCACATTCCACAGCAGCCCTTGGCTATTGCATTGTTATCTGTCTCCCCCCACATCCAGTGGGTGCATCCTTCAGGACCAGACACAGACCAGATGCATCTATCACCACAGCCACAGGTGGTTATCACTTGAAAGAGGTCAAAGGAGGGGGAGTCAGAGACGAGGGGGGAGCACACCGCCACAAGTTTATAGTAAAATAGGCTTATATTAGCATTCAATCAGTGAAGGCAAAAAGTAACTGTTCCATTGGCTCCAGGGAAAGATGATTTTGCTGGGGAGTGAAGTAGCTCAAGATTGCTGATGACTCCTGCAATGTTTGGAATAGCTGCAAAAGATTAAACTCTTAACATATTACTTATTTTTTTTGTTGGTTGGTTTTTACTTGGGAAAAATAGATTTTATAGTAGCCCTATTGTAAAAGAATGTCAAGGACAACAGTCAAGCACTCAGTAGTTATGAAGTGCCCGTAATGCCACCACTGTGAGAAGTGGGAGATAGTTCAGTCATGCCCTGACGTTAGATGTGGTAATGCCTCTAGTGAGTAAGAAGGTGGAATGCATTTGAAGAGTTATTGAAAGCTGTCCACATCTGAAAAAAGTACTCTAAGCTACCTTTATTGGCAGTAAAGAGATGGGACTCAAATCAGTTGGGTAAGTCCTGGCATTTAGCAATATCTGAAATGCTTTAGTATACCTGAGAAATCAGACAGATAGGACACCAGATCTTTGGGAGACCCAAGCTCTTCCAGACTGCCAAATGAACTCCAAAAGAGATATGCTAGGGCATCTCCAATAGCACTGGATGCTCCTTTAATTGAGTCTTTAGGTAGTCAATAGAATTGATAGATTTTAGTGTATAATTCAAGTCTTCCTAATGTAGATACCTACACACTGAATCAGAGGAATTGTACCTTAAACTCCTGCCATTCTGTTGATTCAATGTCCTCCAGCTACAGCAGAATATCAGATAGCTTGGTTTAGCATATCCAGGTACACTGTAGGCATCTGAATTCAGCGTGGATGAATCCTGCTTAGATTTAATTCAGGCAGTTTGAATATGTCCTTTCTGAACAATGGTAACAAATGGAAAGCTCAGCTCTAACACCATCAACCTGGCTCCGACTTGCTTATATTGGACTCCTTTGATTTTGCTATTGCCTGTTATCCTTGGTGGATTTCCTGTGATTGATAGGAAAAGTGTAACCATTCCTGTGATTAACTTGTCCAACTCCAGGGGTTTGGCTCAAGCTGCTTTTTGCCAGCTCGAAGCAAGTATTATAAAAGACATGCTGGAAATTATGCTGTACCCCATAAAATACTGAACTTCTGTTTCATACAAAGCACATCTGAATTGAAAATATTGGTCTTGGATAGACACTATATTTCTTTCCTCTACCTTGCCACAAGCAGGCTCAGAGAGATAATGACCCTGGCCTTAGAAGGCCACATTATTCACCTTGAACAGTAACAAGTAATGCTGTTTCAGTGTGCTAACTGTACTGCTTTCAAGGCCTAAATTACCTCGCAAACATAGATGGATGAGCAAATGGTCTTCAGTGTGAATTGATTCTCCCTCCCGGAGCTTTGCGTGTTTGTGTCTGTGTGTATCTGCATCTTCCTCCTTCCTACTGTTTACTGAAAAAAACCCCTTCCTTCCTCCTCACAATAGCACAGTTCACCAATGGACTGAAAGATGGATACCTAATATAAGATGAATGCAATGCTAAAGGGAAAAGCTTTCTCATTATTTTGTGGAAGAAGAGAGAAATAATAATTGAGAGTGTCAGAGTCCCTCTTCTGTTCCCTGAAGAGGGTGTATAAAACATCCACACTCCCTTGCATCATTTCAATGCATATTTCAAGTCATTTTGTGGAGTTCCCACATGCTCACCAAATCCAGAGCAAGCACTGACATGGAGTTACGTTAACCAGTGATGGAGTCTGGAACGGGATGCAAACAAGAAGAGGTCCATGATTGCATGCACCCTCCATTCCTATGGGTGCACCTATGGTAAAACACATAGACTGTTCTTTGGAAGAGCTGAAGTTAGAGAAAGTGCTGGAGGACTGGCAGTTGTGCACAGAGGACAACATCAAGGTACTGACTACTCAGACAACTGAAGTGTTCATTTAGCACACGTTGGATGACATATAGTATAAGTGGCACCTGTCTCAGAAGTATGCTTGGCTCCATGCTTACCTAGCACAAACAGCTTTTCCCTCTGGTCAGGTTCTATCATGTTTGTTCTTCCTGCCAATATGTTGTCTACTTGCAAACCATGAAGAGTTAGGTATCCTACTGATACAGATTTCTCCTTTCCTTATGATGCTTACTACTTCTGACTGAGATTTTAATGAAAGTTTCATTTTTTGAGTCATCCTACAAGGAACAAAACCTTTTCAAGACCTAATTTGGTCTTCCAAGAGGAAATGTTAGACTCTGAACATCCATTTGCACATTTTCCATTCATAAGCAGGATGTGGCAATGTAGTCATAATGTCACAGAACTATCATAGAGCAATTTTAGTTGAAAGGGACCTTGGAGGTCTCTAACAAAACGTCCTGCTCAAAGCAGGATTCTTTTGAGATCTGCAGCAGATTGCTTGTCTAATGAGGTTTCAAAATCTTCAAGGATGTCTCAGCTGTCACCAAGCTTTGGCTTTCCTCAATCCAGCCCAGTCTTAGGTGATATGACTATGTTCCTGCCTAGTAGCATGCCCCTCTCTTCCACCTCCCACACTCTTCCTTTCTGTGTTTGTGTTCTGTAAAGAGATACTTGTCCAGCTTTCTGCCATGCCACTCCGTCTTCTCTCAGTTGGTTTGGACTGCTTCTGGACTTTGAAGAGGTTGTCCTTAGAGATCAGCCAGCTCACTTGGCCTCCTTTGTTCTTCAGGGCAGCCTTCCATAAGGTAATGTAAACAGGCATTCGGTCTCCCCTCTCAGGCAGAACATGAGAGCTTTCCTCCTGCTCTCTCCCTTGCACTCTGCCCATCCCAGTTTCCTGCTTACCCAGGACTAAGTGCCTCTCAACAGGCCTTTATGTATATTCCTGCCTCTTTAATAGGGTGTACTACCCTGTTAACTTTCCTCTTCTCTACCACTTTGACTTGGAAGAAATGGTAGGCTGGGTATTAGTCAAAATAACACCATAAAGGATCTCCCATACTGACGTAGATGGGATGTATGATCCTGGACAACTCAGTGGTTTAATCAGAGAAAACTACTTAAAGACTTCTTTGGCTTTGATTCTACATTACAATGTTTCTGCTTCCAGTGGGGTGATAAAAATATTTTGTTATCTGTTTTTCTCTTTGAAAAGTATTTGAAGTATCATTTTGCAGTCCATGATCGAATAGAAAGGTAAGTATCCGAAGATCCTCAGAAGAGGACCTTGCAGTACTTATTTTCTCCCTCACACAGCTGTTTGTTGCCTTCAGACAGTGTCACCTGAAAAATAAAGTGTGGAACTGTCCTCACAGGAAAGCTTTGCTCTTCTGAGGTGGGAGCAGCTAAGAAACATGATCAATGATACCCGATGCTATCTGTGGCTACTGCAGTAAATTCATCTTCCACCACACAAGAGCCTTAGATACTTTAGTAGGAGACTTCATAGCTGTGTTTCCACCACCCTGAAAGACTCATTTCTAAAACAATCATCAATCCTGTGAGCTCAGCCTCGCATCCCTGCTTCTAATGCATTTATGTCCAACATGTACTGTTAGCTTTAAAAGCGTGGAGTCAGCTATTCACTTTTCTTCTTCTTAAGTGAAAATATGTAGAAAAATATCTTCCATGATAACACTTATTTTTGGCAGCTGGCCAGGAGGCTCTGAGACTGCAAGGCAAGGTCTGCATACTGCGACAGCATAACTATGCATGCCAGCACTGTCAATCATTTTAAAATACTCATAATTCCCAGCAATTATGCCCAACTTCTCACCCAGTTGACTCCTGGCAATTATCTCCTGCAACATTACTTACATGCCCAGCCTATTCAGAGGTTGGTTTCACTGTTGTATCTCAATGGACTTTTCATCACGTTTATTGCAATTGTCTCCTTTGGATTTTCCCTAAAAATAATGAGGTAAAATTGAAAATACAGTGAGAGCTCTGGTTATTGGAACATCCCTCTGATCTAAGAGCTCTGGGATCAGTTATATGACTACAAAATCTGATGTGTTGAAAACTCAGTGCATTTATTTATAACTGTGGGTACCTATACAAATCCCCTGGCTCCAATCATGTTCAGATAAACAGCCCAAGGCTGCATTATTTTATTTTTAAAGACACAGCTTGCTGTTCAAACACAGCCAGCAAAACAAGTCTTTGCTCCTTAATTTTCCTCCTTGAACTACTGGGAACATTTTAGAAGGGATCATATTTTGATTACATTGACTATTAGTTTGGATTATCAGGGGCAGAAGGAAAGGAGAGGGCTGAAGAACTGTCTGGATGCACATTACAAAGACTTCGATGAAATGTCTTTACTCTCTCACTTTGCGTAGAGAAGCAAAGAAGCCCAGGCCATGTTTCATTAGCCTTCTAGGGCTAATGGTTGAGCCTTCTGCTCCTTCCATGGAAGGAGAAACACCTTTTGTGTAGCTGAGCCTGAGCTGAAGTCAGCTATATTAATGAAAAGGCATCACTGATTTTAAAGGACCTTAGATGAAAAGAACATGTTTTCCTGTCTCAATGGCTGGATATATATCCCTTGAAAGAATAACCTCAGAGGAATTTTTAAATACCCTTAATGTGCCACATTTCTTGCTATGTCCCTTTAAGTAGGCAGCTGCTCAGGTGTCATGTTTACAATTTGCAGCGTAACACACTCCAGGGAGATGTTCCATTGGTGCCTGTGATTTCAGGCTTGCTTTCTACAAGAGGGAAAAGTTTCTCAAGGACCACGGGGAAGATGTGGTAGAAACAGAGCTACTAGAAACCTGAATTCATGAAGGCTCACAAAGAACAGCCAAATGTTAGCCATGATACCTTGCATGGTCATTATGCTGAGTCCTGCTTCTGCTGTGTAGTATTCTCCTGTCTAGCACCAAGAGCAGATCAAACCCCACACCTTTTTCCCCAGAATTTCAACATGGCAAAGTTAGATTTCTTAAAAAATGAAGATAATGTGTATTTTTCCCCATGAGATGAAAAATTTTATTTAGTATCATCAGCTATGTTTCATTAGTGTACAGTGTATTTTATTCAACCCTTCCTGCACAACAGAAAGGTCTACATACAATGGTAATATTAAGACATTCAGTTAAAAAGAACTCAGAAGGAATGAGTTTGCTTTATTGAAAAGAAAACATTTTGAATTTGTCAAAACTAAAAGATGAAATGAAGATGGTTCATTTTATCATTTTCATGTTAAAAATGCCACTGAAACAGGGCACATTACTTTGACATGTCTAGATTAAGTTGCACTATCTGCTGAAAAATTGTCTTGCCGGTTTTATTTGTGGTTGATTTTCCTGCCCCTTTTCATCTTTTTGACCTATGTGTGTAAGGTTCCCAAGCCATCCTTTCCAAATTAAAGCTATCCAGCTTCGGGGTATGGATTTCAGTGGGGAAGAAGAATAGTTTTTAGTGCTCATACAGTAACACAGCTTCAGTTGCATGATGTGAGAAAAGATTTGCACAGCGGTCATTCCCATTAAATTTTAACCCATTTAGATTCCTAATTTATACTGTCCGGACATGGACGAGAAGCTCTGTCTCAAAGTAATCTGTAAGTAACGTTGTTGTTTATATCCACTTCAGCCATATTTGGAATATGGACCAATTTCAGAGAAATTTAACAGAGACACAGAAGTCAGAAACATTATATTCTTAAATGCTTTTTGAAAATAGCCTAATGGAAGAGAGAGATGTGTTAATGTCCCTGCTTAGAGAGAAATTGCTCCATAAACTGAACTCCTGGCAGACATCAAGGGATCCCTTCAGGATCCGTAAGTCCAGAAGAAACCTTTGGCACTTTGTTGGTTTATGAACCATTTACCAAAAAGCATAAGACAAAACAGTTCCCCAGCTGCTTCTATTTATATAGCAGACAGACTGGCTAATCCTCAGAGTTGGGAATGTTGTATTTGCTTTTCTGTAGCTGCATAAGTGTATAATTAAAATTGAACTATAAAGTTAAACAATGTATGCCTAAAATTGCCCGCAAAGTTTAGATTTTACAAGCATTCACAAGTCCAATAGGGAAGGCTAAGCAAGTTTCAGGGGTGTCAAATAATCTTGAGGACTTTTCCAATATTTACAATGCTTCCAGACTCACCAGGAAGCCAGTTCATCTAATGAAACCTTGCCATGAGCAGCACTGCTCCATGTGCGGGGTAAGCCTGATGCATCCTCACCATGATGACTTAAAGGTGCATAAGCAGGTCAATGATACTTTGTCTGTCCAGGCAAACAGGATGAACTTTGCGACTAAAAATCTCACTGATAGCAACTTGAAGTGTAGAGAAGGGTAGTGAGTATTGAGACCATTTATATGCCAGAATAAGACTATGACATTGCAAGGAAAATATAGAATCGCAGAATGGTTTGGGAAGGAATAGACCTTTAAAGATCTTCCAGCCCTACCCCATGCAATGGGGGTATATGACATGAACCACAGGAAAATGAAGGCTGATGGACAAAAGACTGCTGCAGGTGAGAAATATTTGGCTATTAGAGCTAATGTATTTTGTCCCCAAAAGGTATGTTATAGAGTTTAAGATCTCATTTCTAGGTTTCCTAGAATACTCTGAGAATGATGAAGAATGACACTAAGACACAAGAGTGGGAGAGAAAGTATGACATAACAGACTAATTTTAAACACATTTTGTGCACAGCAGCTGTACACATATTCACAGGAAACCCCATTGCAGAATTTGCAACAGCAAAAATCAACAGGCTTTTCTGCATGCCGTTAAACATAGATCCCTTTCCTGTCTGTGCAAGTTTGCATTTAACTTTGGCATAAGTTCCTAAGTTATCAGGCAGTAGATTTGAAATAAATTAAATAATTTTACACAGCTCTAAATAAAATGATTAATTTACATAGTTTTACACAAAATGCATGATTCGGTCATGGAGTTCATCATCAAAGGCTGTTATGGAAGGAAAATGTATATATAGACTCAAAAAGAAACAGGACAAATTCACAGAGAAAAGGTATATTGGCAGTTGTGAAGTATGATGATTCAGATGCAATCAACTTCTTGGGCAGGTCTAAATCTCTGACTTTTACATAGGGTAATATTAATCTATACTTGCCTTGTTTCTGGTACTATTTCCATCAACATCTGTTACATTCTCATTTCAGAGACTGAATATTTGGATTGCTGACTGATCCAGTTGAGCGGTTCTCACACAGTTTTATTTGCAAATGCAATCCTTGGAATTAAGAGAAAGAAACAATTTTATGAACAGAGGCAGCATGACAGCACTACAACTAATTGTGAAATGTTTTCCACTAAAAAGCTGAAAATTAAGAGCTCTGTTGCTTGCTTTCTAGCAACTAAATGTTCACATTTCAGTTGGAAGCTAATTAAAGACTAAAAAAATTCAATCTAATGAACTGGTAAAACAGTTGTTTTCCAAAACCCCACACATTGTCCCAAAATAAATAGGGTTTTTTTTTGTGTAAAAGAAGAAAACCTAAACCAAAGCAAAGGAATTACTATATACATTTTTTTCATGTAAATACCTGTATGAAGGAATAATGAATCTACACCTCACCCCCCTCACTACATGAAGGTTGAGAAAATATGCAAAAATGAAACAAACACTATTTCCAGACAACAGGGAGGTGATTAGAGACAGCCAGCATGGTTTCACAAATGACAGGTCATTCCTGACTGATCTGGTGGCCTTCTACAATGGAGTGACTGCATTGGTGTATAAGGGAAGGGCAATCAATGCCATCTACCTTGATTTCTGCAAGGCCTTTGACACAGTCTCACACGATATCCTTGTCATTAAATTGGAAAGACGTGATTTTGATGGGTGGACTGTTAGATGGCCAAGAAATTGGCTGGATGGCTGCATCCAGCTGGAACAGGTCTCCTATGAAGAAAGATTGAGAGAGTTGGCGTTTTAGCCTAGAGAAGAGAAGGCTCCAGGGAAACCTTCTCGCAGCCTTTCAATCTAGAAATGGGGCTTATAAGAAAGATGAAGAGACTTTTTATGAGGGCCTCTAGTGACAGAACAAGAGCTTTTAAACTAAAAGAACATAGATTTATATTAGGTATAAGAAAGAATTTTTTTATGATGAGAGTGGTGAGACACTGGAACAGGTTGCCCAGAGAGATGATAGATGCCCCATCCCTGAAAGTTCAAGGACAGGTTGGATGGGGCTTTGAGCAACTTGATCTAGTGGGAGATGGATTGGATTTTTTTTTGGAGGGGAGGTGATTTCTTGGGTTGAATTGGAGTCTTCGTAGATGAAATGATGTCTACAGTTTGTGGTTTGTAGCCATACATCAATAATTGTTGATGAAATCTCATAAAAGATTACAGAGACATCAATTAAACTTATGTTGCAAAGCAAAAGCTATTCAAACACATAATTAAGTCCTCTATATTACTTAAATCCTAGTTAATAATTCTATATTATATAAGTCAACAATAATTGAAAACCTTGCCTTCAGGCCTCACTTGACCCTTGCATTTAAAAAATCAGTAAAGAAATGAAAGAAGCACTAATAAGTACACTGTAGTTATTATGAAAATTAATAAATAATTCATTTAACTAAATAAATAAAAATATCTACTGCCTTGCATAGAGAGATATGTGTGCAATTTCAGTGACTAAACAAACCCATTTTTATTTTCTGCAGGCAGAGGAAAGAGTGATGATGATGATTGGCTCTGCCTGGGAAAAATCCCTTTCGAATACTCTAAACTGGGAAACTTCATTCTGACAATTGACAATAGTGGGAAAGGATTTCAAGGCATGAGATTTGGGCTGATGAGATGCAGCCACTACAGCGTGATTGCAACAGTACAACTTGTAGAGTTTGTGTGTTTGCTTGTGAGACTTCCAAGGGCTGCCTATCAGTCTTTTCCACTGCCTCCCCTGCAAGCATCCCCTTCATCTCCACAGGATGTGGGGTTGGATCAGGGCTGTGGCTGATTTTGCTCTGTCAGGTGAAGGAGGACATCAGGAGCACCTAAAACCCACCCATCAGATATGTGTCCTGTGCAGTCCCCACACTGGCTGCTGATACCTATTGCCTCTACTCAATGCTTTATATATGTAATATGCATGCTCTTGCTGTTCGGTGGAACACTTGAAGCTGTTGGCCAGCAGTGTAGCTTTTAAAGGGTGCCTCTTCCTTCCACTTACAGCTCAACATGCTCCTATGGCAACACTCAACTCTGTACTGCCTTATCTGCATGCATCCAGGAGAGGATTCTCTCAGCCTTGAGTATTGCATAACTCCTTTCCAACATAACCCTGCCCCTGAGGGACTCCAGTGTGTTAATCCACGTTTTCTTTACAAATCAGGTGTGTATCAGTTGACTTCTCTGGAGGACTGCAGGAGATGTCCCTCATTAGACTAGAACATTTTTTTCTGGCAAGTCTTTATTTTCAGTGGTCTTTGGGATGTATCAGGGCTCCCATATGGTTCCTAAATAGAGTTAAATAAATGAAGGAAGCTCAGGCCAAACTTTCTTCTTCTACTGACTCTGCAAAAGAGTCATTGATCACCTCAGCTACTTTTTGGGTTTTGTGTATTTACTTGAAGTATTGTTAAAGAATTTCTCCAGTAAAGAGGAACTGATGTTATTTGGGGTGCATGGAAGGGCGTAAATGATTTAATTGCAAACAACAGTAGCCTTAAAAGAAAGACTGTGAGATATTTATTTTCTAGGTGGCTGGAAGAAAACAATTGCTAAGAGAGAATAATTTTTGAACAGCTTCTTACATTTCTAAACTCTTTTAAACTTTTCAAAATCCAGCAGTCCAAAGAAGCCAGCCTAGTAGCTATTCAGACTCAAATGCCAAAGGCATCCATTTCAATACTTAGTGAGTCTCATGACTTGGGACTTTGTATTTAATGTTGTATGAATGAAGAAGCACAAGAAGTATGGCTGTGCTGGGCTGTTGCTGAGATGGCAGTTTTACAGTGAACATGACATGGGTAAGATTAAAAGATGCAGTGTTGAGTGGCAAAGGGGATTCAAGGCTAAAATTACTCTGGATGAAGTTGCGTAGCTGAGAGGTCTGGGAGGCCATATCAGTCAGGAGCATCTAACCACCCTAGCTTGGTAATCAGCATCCTAAGTCTTTGCATGCTTTACAGATTCATGATCAAGGTAATTCTGCAATGAGAACAGCAGGAAATAATTTTTTATTCTCTTATCTTACACTGCTCTCTCTCGTCCTCACTCTATCATCCTTTCCACACTGATATTCAGCTTCAATCTGTCCTTCATGATTTAACATGCCTCAGCATCCCAATTGCTTGAGAATATTTTTCAGAGGCAATTTTCACATCTCAAAGCATGCCAAAACCTGAAACTGGACCTCTGTGCACGATGCCAGGTTCACTCCAGGATGAATTAATGTTATTTAGAGACATGGACAAACATAGAAAACATGCATAAACAGGCTATGCCTAGAGCAGTGTGAAGCTGTTGAAGCCTATTTTCTACTTGATTTGGGTCCTAGATTCTGGGTTACTTAATAAAGCATAAGGGCTGATTAAGTCTTTTTCTGATTTTTGAGATGTTTATAAAGCCCCTACCTTGTATGAATTCTCTAATTAAGGATGATCTTTCTCTGCATAGGAGCACTGATAGGATCTCTCTTCTCTCTTGTCACCTTTTCCCATTATTTTTGAAGGACGTCTCTTTGTGATTTTGGCCCCTCTGTCAAATATATCTGGCAAAAGTTGATGACTGTGGAAGAAAATCAGTCAGGAAGACTGAAAAAGCAGAATTAAGGGTGGTTTTCTAACCTTATTGTTGGAATTTCCTGATTTGTGGAGATCTATCTTTGAAAAAATATTTCTTCATGGAGTAGATACATGAGCTGATGCATGAGATCCAGCAAGAGTAAGACATGGAAGAAGAAAGTGAAGAGCACTGGATTCCTTAAGTGATAAATTCACACGATTCAATTAAAATCAATAGTCTGGGAGCAGCTAGCTGTGAAACCTTAATATAACCACTAACTCCCACATGTCTACCCATCTGACAAAGCTAGGGAACTACCTTTCTTTAAGATTTGGATGCCTTCCCACCACACTTTAGGAATAAAATAAGTTGTCTAAGTTGGTTTTAGTCTCTGTCAGGCATTTCCAGAGGATAATTCAGATCAGCTGGGCTAAAACACCTGCTGGAAGTGCGTGTCTTTCTCCTCTGAGTATTTGGGAAACCTAGCTAACTAATTTAGGCTTTGGCACACCAAAATTAGTTGTCCAAAGTTAGGTGGGATAACTCTTTCCTAAAGTAGTCTATGTTTTATAATGAACCACCTTGTATTATGCACAGGAATGCATATCCTTCAGGGCAAGAAGTTCAAAACAGGTACTAAGAACAACAATTTATCAGCCTGTTATCTGTGACTTAGAGGGAGTGCACATTACTATTTGTGTCTGAGTTCCCCTGAAGAAAAATTTTATAAGCAATTTATTTTGTACAGGGAGAAGTAGTGTCCTGGCACAGCTTGAGGGGATGACAAGGATTGTAATATATAAATAATATAATCTATAAAGATGAAATATTTAGAGGGATTAAAAATGCAATAAAGGTCCAGAAATAGCCATTTCTTTGGCATGAGAAGGGAATTTTACATTCACCTTTTTTATATATACAGATCAAATATGAAGCCTGATTCACCACTCAGTTACTGTGGTTTTAGCCTCCTAATCAGCACAGTCTTTAAGCACATCGCAAACTTCAAGAACCTGTGTGATGCCACTGACTGAAAGAGACTCTTGGGCTTTTTTACTGAATGTGACCTTGCAGTAATGCAGGTCTAAAAGGCAGTTCAAGAGGTCATGTAGTCTAGCATTCTTCAGCCCGTGGACTGTGGTTTCTGTGAGTGTTGTTAATTGGAAAGTGACCTGAATAACACACACGAGTAGTTTAAACACTAGTGCACACACTCCAGAACGCAGGGAAAGAAGCAAGCAGAATGAAGGCAAAGGGTTCAAAAGCAATGAATGAACTTTCAGTTATAAACACATTCTTATTTGATTGGATTAATAGACCACTTCGGCAACATAGCATAAGACAAACTCTTTTTCACTCCCCCAAATAGATAATTCTTCAATAGAGTCACTGAACTGTTCCACCTCTTAAAATGATATCATCCATAACTAAACAATATATAGATACCCAACTTATCAGCATCACCCGTGATCAAGATTCAGACACCCAATCTATCTCTGGCACTTAACCTTCCTTACCAATTGAAAGATTTTATTTAGATCTAACTTGTTGTTATCATGTCTTTTCCCTTGATTCTCCCCATTTTTAGCAAAACCAATTCCAGCTCCTTCAATGTTCCCTTAAAGGCCACGTGTTGTAGACCTCTAATCACTCCTAGTGCTATATTCTGGATCCTCTCCAGTTGATTTACATTTTTATTGAAATTCAGTGCCCATAATCAGCTGACAGCTTTCCAGTGCTAAGCAAAATGGACGGACTAGCTCTGATGTCCTCCCTTCCTTGCAACAGCATGACACTCTGATTCCTGTTAAGCTCTTGATCTGCTCTAATCCCCAATTCCTTTGCTGACAAACTCTGCCCAGTGTCACTTCTTTACTTATATCCCCAAAGTTATAAAACAATGGAAAAAATTCACTCTGACTATCATCATCAGCTCTAGAGTAGCTAGAATCCAGCATCTAGTCCAGCATAACATGATTGTAGGCCTCAGTGGCCATCCTGGAAAGACTGAACTATCTCAAAGGGTAATACTATTCCTTCCAGAAAGGGTATTTTAAATGGGAAGGTTGATTCACTGTCTTGATGAGTCAGTATTTATTAATTTTAAGGGATCCAGATGACCAAATTGGACCGGAAACTTAATGCTTTGGTGGTTCAGATAAGGTTAAATTAAGTCCAAACTCAACTGTATGGTTTTGTTCTTGTCCTTACTGATTGACCTTCTTTCTTGCACTAGTTCACCGAGGTGATTTTGAATTCTAATGTTGGTCTCCAAAGTATTTCTAGTTTGGCATTGTCCATGAGCTTAGGCTGTATGCTCCATTTTTAATTAGCCAACAGAAAAAATGCACAATGTTAACTGACAGACCCAGCAGAGGACTACAAGATACAACTTTTCATTTTGACAAAGAATCGTTGCTAGCTCTTTCCACCCAGAAGCAGTTTCGTCAAGGGTTCTGAAGGGAGGAGAATATTTCTCTGAGCTGATCACACAAGAAACAAAGGTTGGCTGCCTAGGATCTACCCTAGAAATGCCTTTTCTCTCTCTTCTCTCTGTCTCACATTGAGGAGGGGAGGATGGATGTCATAAACATAATGTCCTGGATTTAAGCACTCTATAAACAATGATACTCCTTTAATGTTGAAAATAATAGCCTCAGCACTGTCAAACACATGTATTTTAAACTAGCCATATAAAAATAAATCTCATTTTAGTAGTACTGGGGTCTTCTCTTGTAATACTTAATCATGACTTCTATGGCAGCTCTGCTATCAGAAAGGCTGCAGGACTGGGCCCATAGACAGCAGTCTCAGGTTGGTGTTTCTCTATTATTCATTTTTAGATAGTCAGTAAATTACAGAGAAGAGATGAATGCCCCATTTTATGAGGCAATAACAGCCTGGATTTTAGCAGAGAACAAGTCACTTTGTCTGGATTTCAGGAAATATATCAAGGCCCAGTTGTTTGGCTATTATTCGTAATATTTTATGGATATTGCCAGATAATTCAAAACTGTGATTAATGCAGCCCACTTCAGAACCTCTC
>NW_009259533.1:1161476-1172660 GCF_000687185.1 Egretta garzetta | reverse complement strand
TATGAGAGACGTCCCTCCCACATTTCTTCTTCCTAAGGTAGTAGAACCTTCTTAGACGTCAGAGGTTCCTTGCATGTTTCTTTTTCTAAGGGTGTATGATCCAACAGCCCTGAAAAATATGGGAATTCTCATGAAGGGCTTGGTCAGGCACTTAGTGGGACATGTGGCTTAAGAACTTAATTTTATTTGACCTTGCTGTAAGCTATTTCTGCTCTGAAGGTGCAAGTCATTGGATTGCTTTCCCTGGCACGTAACAGGTCTGAATTGTTTCTTCAGATTTCCTCAAATCTCTTTGCAAGTGGCATAATTCCAGCTAGTCTCTTCTAGTTAAACTTTCTAATGAGGAGAAAAATACAAAATACTTCCCAAAGTCCAAACACACACATGAAAGGGTGGTAATAAGCTTGTAGAAAATGTGGGCAATCCATTTTGCTCCAGATGACAGTAATACCTAGTGGAGAAAGACCATGGATGATGGAAGAACAACCCTTACTTTACTGCTTGAAACTTGAAGATCCAGGATAAATTTTAGCAAGCTGGTACCTGGTCCTTCTGTCAAAATGTACCGAGATTACTTCTTGGATATATTTTATATTCACAAACCCATTTGACCACTCAATGAAACATTCTTTTCAGTTCCCAGTTCATGTCAAAATGTCTTAGAAGCTCAGATATGCACAGATTTTTTTATCTGCAGGAAATATTGCTTTAAAGACACTTTCCAAAGCCATCATGTTCACTTTTTTTTTTAAGTTAATACTTCTGGTGGGAAACACTGTCAGGATTAAAACTTTTGCACTGACTGAAAATGCAATCATTACAGTCAATCAGTAATTCCTTTCTCTTCCCTTTGTTCTTCCCTCCATTCTCATTCCTAAATCAGAATAGAGAATTGCTTGAATTAGAAATTAATTTTTCCCATGTAAATGTAATTAATTTACTGTTTTTGTGGTCCCTCCATGATGCTGGAAAAATGGAAGGAAACTCAAATGGGAAACAACAATGGGTTCAAGTGCATCTTGTTGTATAGATCTTTCTCATGTTCAGTGCAATTATCAGTTCATATATATAACTTGAACAATTTCACAAGATTCCCATTATTCTTGTTCCTGTTTTGGTCAATATCTAAACAAAGCCATCTCAATGTACCATTCTGCAGTAGGGAATATAATTCCTCCTCAGCCACTGCAGTAGTAAGTCTTAGCTGGATAGCAAGTGGTCATTTTTCTCTTGTAGTTTGGAACATCCTGGAGAATAAACTGTTGGGATACAGGATGACCAGGCAAGCTCTGGTAAATCCAATCTGGTTTCTGAAGTCACTTCACCATTTAAGCTGGATAAACAAACATGACCTTCCTGCTTCAAGTAGATGAAGTAGTTTGTTCAGAACCTTTGCCACAATTAATCAGAACTGGATCGGTTATCTGTCTCGCATGATACATCCTCAATATAATTTCTGAGATATTGTAACAGGGGGTTAAATAATGTAGATTTCTGGGGGGAGTTATATATATGTTTATATATTTTATATATTGTATAAATATATATAAAATGTATACGTATTATATGTAAGTATACATACACAATTTATATAATTTTATAGTATAAACTTGTATGTTATATAATTATATATAATGTATTATATATCACATCTTTTATATGTATATGTGTATATATATTACACTCTTTTAAACAATCACTATATATTTTTTATTGGTTGCTTGCTTATTAGATTCTGAGCAATTTTCCTTGGGGCATTTTATGATTTTGTTTATTTAGGCCTATATGAAAATAAATATTATTAATATTGATCTTAAATTCCAGCATGCATTTTTCCTCTAAATAGGCTAAATACAGTCATCAGTGCAGTGAAGCCCATGGCACTGAATTCTGTAAACAGATTCTAAGCCTTTAGCAAGGGTAATTACAGTTAGTTGTTCCACATTTGCTAGCTAATAGCTTAATTGAGTGCTTGGAACATGTGATACTTACAGAAAGAATTCATCATTCTTATCATTGACTTTTCCAGCTGACTCGTGTCATTTTGTGTGTTCTCTTGGGCACAGAAGTGAAAGTTACTATTTTTTTTTTTTTTTCTTACAGAAATCTATGCCAGCTTTAGGAAACAATTACAAATTTTGTTTCTACTGCAACTGTTTATGTGTCAGTAGCATTGCATCATTCAGAGAATTACAGGTATGAAATGAGATCACTAATAGTGTAGAAGAATACTGCTGTGATAACCTGGCATTTGCTCTTTCTAATTTCATACTCAACATGACTCCTTTTGAGTAAGTTTGAGTTGTAGAAGCAGGAGTTTACCTTTCTCTGAACTAAGCTAGATGTATATAACCAAGTAACTGCCCAGGAAGAGCAGTTTTTCTGCATAGATACTTTCATTGACTCCCAAGAAAATTTAGGTGTTCAAACCATTCATTTTCTCAAAGGTTTTTTTTTTTCCTTTTTCTTAATTTTCTCCTTTTTTTTTTCCTCTTTCATAATCTAGTTGTTAAAAAAAAAGGAAGGGAATAAAGGGGTTCAAAATTTTCAGACAGAACAATCTTTGAAAATGCAACAAAAAGTATATGGAAATATACCCATTTCAGCTATTTATTATAGGTTATTATCTACATACTTTGTAACAGAATTGTTGCTTTGACTGTAATACAGGTCCCAAACATCCTGATCTAATATCAGCCAACTCTGCTTTGCCTTGTGGATTGGAACAGATGACTTCATGAGGTCTTCTGTAACCTAAATTAGTATACGTCTCAGATTTATGATACTACAAGAATAAAGCAGATAAAATATTGTTGTAATAGTTTTCTTTGGAGTCACAGCATTTTGATTTTTCAACAGATTACTTGCATGAAACTAAATTTGAGAATGTCCATAATCCTTGTAGCACTCAAATCCATGTTGAATAGGTTTAATAAACAAACCTGGCACTCTTTTATTCTGAGTATTATTCCTGACATAAATAGACAGATGCCATTTAGCTTTGAAGGATTTATGATATGGTTTAATCACAGTCTTTGAGTATATTCACAAAGAAAAAATACTTTAACAGAATGCAACAAAAGCCGGTGCACTGAATGGACGTTAACAACAAGATAATTGAAGCAACACAAGGTAAATAGAAGTAAAATGCATGTTGCTAGTTTTCAATAGTATTGGTAAGTACAATTTCCAAAGACTGGATTTCAGTATCTTTCTGTGCCTTTAAACACAGATTGTATGCCTTTCTGTTTAAAAATACATCTTCCACCTTAAACCTTGGTAGGTTGTTTTCAAGAGCTGTATTATAAGGCTTTATGCTGTATCATATACCAGAGTGTGGCTATTTATGATAATGGTCTCTGTTAGCCTCAACAAAGTGCTCTCTCTCTGAGACACAAATGTCTTTTCGTTCAAATGCATGACATCCATTTATCTACCTGAAAAAAAGTTCATGTAAAAAGAAGAAAACTTGTTTATTTAAGCCATTTCTCCCACAACTTCCCTCTTTTTATAGCCTTTCTTCTGCTCCAAGTTATTATTATTCGCATACCATACCGTATTTCACACCATAACATGTTTATTAGCAGCAATGTGCAATGTCCCAGGCAGCACAGGAATCCATAATTTACTGACTCCCTTTCCCTCCAGTGAGCATTTAAAATGATGTGCCAATTGATCTCACAATGCTCCTTGGTGGCCTTTGGGCTAACCTGATTAGCTGCTTATCCTGTTGGTGCCTGAGATTTGGGCTAAAGCGCTGAATTGAACTTGTCTAAAACTCATAATTCTCTGTGCTCATCTGATACTTCTAATTTATATATGCTCTGCACAGATTGTGTCTACACTTCTGAAGACCTATGACTTTTATCCTGAGTACCATCCTTGAAATAACAGTCTGGCTGCCTATTTATATAGATTCTTGGGCAGCCCCTGCAGGCAAAATTACCCAGGGACTCTGATGATGTTTTCAACCTTCTGATTTTGCAAATGATTTTCCCCAGAGCCACTTGGTAGAAATGGGTTGGAGTAACTTCGGAAAGACTGGCATGCCTTGGATCATTTAGGGAGTGCTTCTCAACTGGTGAGGCCTGCCTTAGTAAGTAAGTAAGTAAGTAAGAGGGAAATGCAAATATATCTTAGAGCATCATACATCCCCTTTGGAAAGTGCTGTCAAGTGGAGCAAGCAAGCCCAGAAAGTGGTCCAGATGACCAGTGTCTGTCTCCTTTGAGCAGAGCTGAACTGCTCCCTGGACTCTATTGGCTGTATCATCATTTATTACAATGGGACCTTAAACACATCATACACAAGTAGACCCTTAAATTTAGCTGCCTTAATCTCTGCCTGAATCCTACTAGAAGAGACCAGCTGCATTGAACACATGGATACCTAGTGCCACTGGAAATGCCATACTTTATCCAAGGTATCTGCACAAAGCAAGCAGATATGACCAGGACCTTTGAGTATTAACATCCTTATGGAAAACAAGATGGGAAGCTAGGCAGGGCAGCACAGGACATCGATGTAGTCTACAGGGTGAGACTGTGATTCCTCTGACCAAATGTAGGCATCTCCTGTGAGATACATTGCATCTACACTTTAATGACTTTATGACTATCTCTCCTCAGCTATAAAAAGGAACACAGAACTTGTTTAAAAGGTGATGCCCACACAGAAAACACCCACATTAAACCCTACCTTTAAGCTCTCTTTGCAATCAGTGAGGAGACACAGACACCTTGCCTGAGTCTGGAATGCGCTGCCATCTGGAAATGTTCATCTCTATCTGCATTGACTACAGATGGAGCCTAGAAACTTTCTTAGACTGTGCATAAAACTCTAAATGGATAGAACTTAGACTTCATCAACAAAAATGTATTTTTTAGCATCAGCTCATCCTTTTCTAGGCTATTAGAAGGGTCCATGTCTTTAGGCTAGATCAAATCATAGTAAAAAGAGTAACGCAATTCATCAGACAAGTGACCTTTAACATCCTAGGCATAAAGGTAGTTTAGGAAGACATTTAATCTTTTTCTTCCCTAAATAAATGTTTTTAAAACTTAGCTATATTTCCTTGCACCACTTAAATTGAGAACTTTATTAAGCATCCAGAGAAGTTACATAATAAATGTTCTGATTAAAGGGGTATCACTTCAGCTAGAGGGTTTTTCCGAACAACTGAAAAAATATTGACACAGTTGTGGCAAATTATGAATGTTATTAGATATTTGTTTGGTCTCTGGGTTATTTTAGAGGTCTTTGTATACAGCTGAACTATCTTGTCCACAGAGAAGGAAAAGCTATAGAAAAATGGTAATATTAATTTAGGAACGTGTTGAGTGGTTTAAACTAGGCACTTCTGGTATGTTGCACTGACAAGTATTTATCCTTAAGCACAGGGTTGTGAAGCAGTAATGAAAGACAAAACAAACCCAAATGACATCATCTGTCTTGGTGGAAATTCCTACCTCTCCGTTCTCCTAGTGTTTTGTGCTGGCCTCGTCACTAAACTGAATGCCTTCCCTGGTAAAGGTATAGTAATATTATTCTTACTGAGTTTGTGGTAATGCCTAGTCTAAATTTGATTTTATTGTGGTATTTCCCAAAGCTGAGAAGACATCCCGGAATATAGGTCGGTCAAAGCTTGTAAGGAAATAGTCTCTGGAAGTTTCAGAATCACTATCACATTATGCAAAGCAGAAGAACAATACCTTGCAAAATTTACTTAAGGAATATATGGAGCTATGTAAAACATAAGTGTCATTGTCCAGGATTAGATTAGTCTAGCTGTTTGAATACCTTGACTCAAACTTTGGTTCCAACCAAGTGAACGATAGAAGCTTTTCCTGCATATTTGTGTTCAACACACTAGCTACAATTCAACATCACCCTTTATCTCTCTGACAAAAAAATCGTTTGCATTCTGTTAACATGAATGTTATAAAAGAAAATGTAAACATGGGTACCAAGAGTATCCCAGATGTTTTTTGAGTCTTGATAAGCAGATTACTTTGACAGTATCACATTCAATGAAATTCACAACCCAGTTGTGCATCAGATAAAAGCCATATTTGATCAGTTCCACATTTTCCAGCTTTCAGTTCCTGGAAATTTTCCTGTTACATGTGTTGAAGTAAGAACAATGAACTATCCTTGTCTGCCTTCTGTATAACATTCACAAGCATATTCTGTCACTCTGTCCTCTTTTATTTGTCATCTTACTGAATAAAATCAGGTATAGAACAAGTTTTTCTGTCTTCTGCCATCTAAATTCAGAACTCTCATTGCATTTGTCTGTCCACTGGCTTCTGTATTGTAAATAAGTGTATCTTCCAGAGTGGAGATGCTGACTGCACTGCTCTCTTATACCTGAATGGCTGGGAATTATGTCTATTCCCTTCACCTGAATGGAAAGAAGGGGAATATCCAGAGAAGTGGACAAGATGGTATTGACATTTACTATGCATTGACAGGAGGGAAGGGTTGAATTATTCGTCAAATCTAAATTTGGGAAACATTTTTCTGTGGAGAACATGACAGAGATCACAGATTAGTTTCCTTGCAATTTCACAGAGATCTGAGCACATGTCCTTTCAGTAAAAGGTAGATTTAATCCATATCTTCTATTTTCTGCAACCTCCTTTGCAGGCACTGGATGACTCCTCTTATGCACCAACTTCTACTCCTTTCTGGTTTTGGTTTGGTGGGAGAAAAAAGAAAAAAAGTCTCATCCAGCTCAAATTTCTCAAGATAAAGGGGACTGAATTATCCCCAATCTAAATGAAAAGAGGAGATAAATTACCTAATTTTTTTTTGCAATCTTTATATTTTATAGCCTATGAAATCTAAACAGAGAAGCTGTTGTTGCTGTTGTGAGCTACTGCTTGATTTGTGGTCACAGGTGTCCAAACCTTGTGTTTATGAACTGAGGGACTGTGACAAAATTTTGAAGATTTTGTTTTTCCTCTAGCTTAGCAGAGCTCCTTCATTAGTTAGGAAACAATATTCTCAGCTCATCAGGCACAGAGACCAAACATTAGCTTATAGCTTCTTAATTTCCTCATTGCTAAATAGAAGATTTATAAGTATTAATCCACTCCTTTTATGTCTATGCTGTTCCCATTGTACAGAAAAAAAAAGAAAAGGAACAATGTGTTTGATAAAATGCAAGTTTGTAAGAGGTATGGAACCCATTTGTATCTTGTCACACAACATATTCTCAGAGGAAGAGTCATATGTCCACATATATCACACCAGCTCTTGTCTGCAGCTTCACTATTTCACTCTCCTCTTAAGCAAAGTATTTGAGGTACAACCAGGGTACATACAAGACATGGCTACATTTCAAGGAGGTGTGAAATAATTCAGATTTGGGTAAATTTCACAATTGCATAGCAAAAAATTCTGCATTGCTTTTGAAATGACTGCAGTTGATAATCTCCATTGTAGTACTCCACAGCCAATATCTAGATCAAAAAAATCCCCAGAGGGAAAAATAAAGTCTGAGTAGAGTGTGGCATTAAGTTCTTCCAAGAATGTCTTCAACATGCATGGCTACTTTGACTGTGTAGCACAGATTCACCTTTCAAATTCATTACCCTTCTAAACACAGGTTTCAGACTACATTTTTCAGCAATAGTCGCTTGGTACCATTCATTTAACATGCTTTTCCATTCTTGATTCAAATTTATCAGAGCCAGAGGCTTCTTCTGTACCACAGGAGTCCATGAATCAATATATTTCAAGGATACTGAATTTGAGATTAATAACTGCCACACTGTGAGCCTGCTATTTTTTTACCTCCTCAGCTGATATAACTAACTAGGGCTTTTTGTAGGTTTTCCTAAATGTCTACATAGTCAAATGCCCTTTTTTATTTCCTCCAGGGAAATACTTATTTTCTCTCTTTGATGTGAACTACTTTAGGAGTACTTAGTAAAAAAGTTCAATGTAGGTTTTAATATGGTGATTATTAAAATAATGCAATAATGCTAATGCATTACATTTATGTAATGTTGGTCCTCAGTGTGTCGTATCTCTGTTTTTTTCTCAGTTCAGACTAAAATGGTTTTATGCACATTAGAAATTCACCTTCAAAGAGTTAACCAACTATGTATATTGAAAATATAGGGACATCTGTATACCTCATTGATTTCCAGCAGTTGTCCCAGAATAGCTTCATTATTTTTCTAGTAATTTTCTTGAAATCTAATTATAAGATCTAATTTGTAAAAGTTCTGGAGCTGGTATGCTATTATTTGCCAAAAAAAATCAGGCCGGCTGGGTAACTTCTAATAACAGATGAACTTGTGATTTCTCACTTATAAAAAAAAAAAAAAAAAAAGCCCCAATATTTTTGTAATGTTATCTAAACATTTATTGAAGACTATTGTCCTTACTCCACATTGAAAGACACACGCTGGAAAGCGAATTGCTGAGGGCTGAATAGGAGGATAGCTCTCGGAACTGAGAACTGTTAGACCATTATTCATTTATATCCAAAGGAATTTCCATTGCTTAGAGCATTTCAGACTATGTGGGAAATCCTTTGGGAGTACACTTCTCAGCACTATCGTCTTTGTATCTACTCACCCCTGTGATAGCTAGGCAGTTGACAAGATTAGGGAGAGTTGCTCTTCACAAAGAAGAGGAGACATACACTTTGCTCTGCAGCTGCTGAGATTCATGCCAGTTCTCTGAGAGAATGCTGTAGATTTCATGGACCAGCTTGCCAAGAAAGTTGCTATTCAAGTGATAAAATCTTTGACCTGCTGCCCACCATGTGAGGATGGACACTCACACACACGCACATCATTATTGGAATTTAGGCTTTATTTTCAACCAAACACCAAACCATCCTTGGGGCCTCTAAGGATAGGTCCACATGGTGAGGTGCAGAACTCTGAGGATGGGTTTGACAGTATTGTGCTGTGTGTCCCCAAGCTTGCTGCCTTGCTGCCCTTATTGTTGTTTTTCAGATCGCCTGTGCTGCAGGATAGAAACATCTACACTGTGTTTGGGAAGAGACGAACTTGGCATTTCACAGAGTAGCTATGTGGTTATGCTGAACCATCATATTGTTTTTTTTAACCACATGCATGAAAGGTTGGACCTGAGTTAACAGATCAGGTTCACCTCCTACAACCAGTTCTGGAAGCTGGGTTGAAGTAATTGCTGGATATAGACTTACAATGTAGGAGAGGGAGAAAAAGCTAAAAAACTTAAAAGAAGCCTGAGATTTGCCTTCCCTTGTCACTGCAAAAATCCTAAAATGCTGAAACAGCATATTGACATACATGTCTGAATTCCCACATCTATGAAACTAGGTGTTTCACTGAAAAGTGAGTAGGAATTTGCTATCTCTGTGGTTTGGGGCTGGTTTTTGTCGATTTTTGTAGGGTTTGGGTTTTTTTCTTTTCATGATGCTATGGAACCAGTAACTGCTTTAACAAAGATGGGGATATGAAGTCTGTTAGCAGAAGCTTCTGTCTTAACATTTAAACTAGCCCATTCATTGGGACTAGAATATTACTGTGTAGTGCCCAATTCTGGCAGGAGGCAAAACCAGCACATTGAGCATGTAGTTAAATGGCAAAACATGTCCTATAATCCATTTCATAGGAATGTTTTGTGTTTGTTTTGTGTTTTTCTCTTTTTAAAGGCAGCTCCTGATGCTGTCTCTTTTAAACAAAAAATATATACAGAAGGGGAAAGAACCCTACCAAATGACTTTCTGAACCCAAACTGAATATGGCTATTTTAAAGAACTACAGAAGTATTTCTTTTTCCAGTGCCCTCTCATGACAACTTTTAGTGGGTAGGTAATACATCATCAGGGGTCTGTGCTTTCAGCAGCACATCTATTACAGCAGATTGCTTTGAAGGAGCAGTGTAGAAGAGGGAGCCACAGTCATCCATTACAACTGCTAGAAATATGTCAACAGGTTCACGTCTGAGATTCCTCTCTAGCCTTGGAAAGTAGGAGTTGAAGAGCCCTAGCAGCTGCAACTTCAGTGCCTTTTATATTGCAGGAAAATTTAGAACTTGCCCAAACTTTCTTGTCCAAGGCCAGTATTAATTATGCAATGAAATGCATTTATTACTTTTCATACACCTAAACATAAATTTTAAGATGTTGTTTTTTAATGATATCATGAAAATTGAGAGTCTTGCTTTTTCTAAAAACCTTGATGTGTTTTGGCATAATTTTTCACTTCCCGAAGGTTCTATGAAATTAGTATTGTTATTCATGTTGTGGAGCCACAAGCAAGACAACATTTTAATAGATATGCCGCAAAACCTGGGAAGACAATGGGCATCTCTGGGGAAACGTGAGTTTCTGGAGGGGAATTTGATCCAAAGTCAATTGAAGGCAGTGGAATGACAAGCTTCCCCTCTAAGTTTTAGGTCATCTCTGTGACCACCTCAGACCCTTTTGTGCCTTCCAGCCCAAGGACTGACAACTGGAATGTATGTGACAGCAGCAAGAAGATGACATTCAAGTCCTTGGTGAGACAAAAATATTTCCTAAGGTTTCGTCTTCCTCAGTCTCCTCTAACTGCAATTGAAACTCCAGCTCTTTATTACTAGAATAAAGATGTGAATCTCTTTGTAATGAATGCAGAATTAGTGATACTGGAATGATTATTTCTGAAAAATAGTAGTGGTCGGTTAACCTTGATGGGTTGCAAGACACCTACTGAGCTGTTCTATCACACCCCCTCCTCAACAGGGGAGTTGGATGGTGAAAAACAAAGACAACCACTAGAATGTCTTGTCCTCACCCCCTTTCTTCCCATTCCCACCTTCACCCCTTCCCTCCCGACCCCTCTCCCCCAAGGGGCGCAGGGGTGGGATGGGGGTCGCGGTCAGTCCCTGCCAGCCCCTCTGGGCCGCTCCTCCCTCCTCACCCGTCTCCCTGCTCCAGCGCGGGCCCTTCCCCGGGCTGCAGTCCCTCAGGGACAACCTGCTCCCGCCTGGGCTCTCCACGGCCGCAGCTCCTGCAGGAAAGATCCCCCTGCTGCGGCCTGGGGCCCTCCCCGGGCTGCAGGCTGGGGCTCTGCTCCAGCGGGGTCTCTCCAGGGCTGCAGGGGATCCCTGCTGCGGGCCTGCAGCACCTCCTGCCCTCCTCCTCCTCCTCCTGCGGCCTGGGGCTGCCTCCTCCGCTGCCCCCCCCCGTGCCTTCC
>NW_009259533.1:1126512-1161463 GCF_000687185.1 Egretta garzetta | reverse complement strand
GGCCGCCCTGCAGCCCCCATGCTGCCAGCGCCTGGGCATGCACACCCCATACATTAGTCTTCAGATCTGTAGAGAAGAGTAAGAACTAGTAGTGCAGTTTCCTAGGCCAGCTAACAGGCAGGGCAGCAGCAAAACAGCCCTGGAGTTTGGCAGCTGCTGAGGGAGGTGATCTTACGCTCTTTTCAGCTGTATCAAAATGGTCCTTTACTGGCTTCTCTCGTGAAGCTGTTACGCAGGGTATCCAACTGCAAAGGTGTTGCTGAAAGTATTTTAATTTATTTTATTGTAGTCAGAGGTAAAAGGGTATTTCCCAACTAGCCTCTTTGCTACAGGTAAAAGACATTTTGGCTGAGCTGAAGCATGTTTAATGAGGAGCAGTCAGAATCTTTTCCTTGCAAATTTTTTTTTTTTTTTTTCTGTTTCATCCTTCAGCTGAGGAATTCTACCTTTCATAGGTGCAGTGCCAGAATTAGGTGCAGGACATGCTGAAATTCCATGGTAAATCACCCACATTTTGCACATTCAGTTAGGTATTCCTGTGCTTCTTAAAGCATTACAGCTCTGCCTTTCACATCTGAACCTCTGAGTGACTGGAGACAGTGTAAGATGAAGATCCTTAGCATATACAGAATTGGGATCTGTGACTGATGAAAGAGCCACTCTGAAGATCTTTCTAACAAGATGCATGATGAGTAAGGAGATTTTACAGCTAGACAAAGCTCAAAAAGCCTTGCATGTTCTTCCATCATAAATATGAGCCTTTCTCCCACCCTGAGCACCACTAAGACAGATCACTCTGTGAAATAAAAGCCATGTTCTCCAATTGTTTTAAATGGAACCAACTCAGAGGATCAGAAAGTCAGGAATTTCTGCTTTTGTTTAACCAGCAGGACTCTCTGAATTGAGCTTTTAAGCTTAGCTGGAATGCATTTACAGAAAGATTTTCATTTTATTGTGAATAGCCAAGGCATCTGTGCTTCAAATGCTGTTCCCTTCCTGGTGCATGGTAAAGCAGTTTTCAAAGCCCTTGACTTATTGGAAAGATCACTGCTTCCCATATGCACTGGAATGCTGATTGAGATGACCTTACATATCTGCAGCCCATCAACCTTTTCTCTTTTCTCTGGGAAGGAGACTTGTTTATGAAATTATGTTTTCAATAGCAGTAGCAGCCAGAATTCTGATTAGGCTAGTGGTTTGCCCCTTGGAAAAGGAACAAGAATGACACAGGAGCCAAAGTTTTAATTGCATTGGCAGTTTTCCCCATTCATAAAAGTTTGGGAGAAAGAAAGATTCAGGACAGGGTCATATGCAGGTATTCCATGCATATACAGAGCTGTTGTGCATTCTGTTGTTTAACAGACTCTATTGTGATGTACATTTTTTTTTTATGTGCATTTGGAGTATTAAAACAGAAAGCATCCCTGTGAGTCAGTCGCAGACTAAAAACTCCCTTTCTAATGTATAGCTCATGAAGGTGACCATTGTTGTTCCTCAATGCATTTCAGAAAAGCATGGGTGACTTTGCTGCAATGAAAACCCAACTTGTACATTGTGCTGTGCAACTACATTCTATTTCAGTGCTGTGCGTATCAGGGCATCTATGCCAAACGCGTTATTAAAAAATGCTGGGGAGAGAAAGAAAGAAAGTGATTGTTATCCTCTCTGCTATTGTGAAGGGAACTTATTCCTTCTGAAATAAGAGTAAATATCAGAGCAGATTTGGGCATCCTGAGCTCATGTGTCTGCTGATCTCATTGCTAACTGGTAGCCTTGCTGCCCCTCCAGTCCAATGGATTCATTCTGGGACAAAGAGAAAACAGTTTATTCTGTGACAGCTGGATGGCAGACCTACCTTGTGATGACCTATCCAGGCCGTGTCAATGAGAGGCTGAAATGGGTTGTGAGAAGGCTTTGAATCTCTCTACACGGAGGTGTCCTCTGTGCCGGGGCGCTGGCAATGGAAGAGAGGTATGAGAATGGGCATACCTGAACTGACAATGTTGGTGTCATCCAAGAGATGAAGGCAGAACTCTCAGAAAGTATGCATCAAGTATCTCCCTTAAAATCATTACGAATCAGTGAATTACTGCTGCAGCTGCTGTTATTAATAAAACATCAACAACCAAGTGTCATTAGATAAGGTCTGGAAACAGCAGCATCTGATACCCTTACAATGAAAATGCCTGTTACTTACAATATATTTAAGTTTCCAACATGGGGCCTAATGCAATTAGTCAAAATCATTTTGAAAATAGCTAAGAATCCCTAGGATGTCTCAACGGGCTAAAAGAAATCTAAGTAGAGTTAAAAAGTCGCTATTAATGACCCTGCTGTGATGGAATAAAATCATTTGCTAAGCAAATGAAACCAAAGAGACATTACTTATCCCTGCTATTAATTCCATGGTCTTAATTCCTAATGGAGATATTCTGATTTCCTTTCCCATAAATACATTTTCCTCCAGTAATTTGACTTATGTTTTGAACAAAGTGCCAGCTTGCTTTAAATAGCTCTATGCTGGTTCCAGGTTTCTCTATAATTTAGTCAGAGCTGTTATATATTCCACTCGGAGTGGTTTCTTCTATGTTTTGGAAAGCAAGGGTTTGCTTTTTGCTTCATAAATTTGGGTAACTGAAAATTTAATACATTTTAAATATTTATTGGGGGGGAGACTAATTAGCAAAATCAAGGGCTGTATGCTAGGCATGTTTATAGGAAACATGTAGTTAAGCTCATTCAACACATTACAGCATGTACTGCATTTGAGTTTCTTAGTATCTTCCTAAGGTTTCTATATTTAGTGTGAAGTTTTTTTGTTTGATTTGTCTTTTTCTTCCCCAGGTCTCTGCGTCAAGCTGAGATGTTTTGTCTCATTGGCTTTGGTTGTTTTTTTATACTTTCATCTAAGAATACCATAACAATTTTCAGCAAGGAGGTTAGGGGAAAATGCATTATTCTTTCAACATTAAAAAAAAAGAAGCTTCACTCTTAACAGTTTTTTTCAATCGGTGCATGCTTGGAAGTTGGCAGGAGACATGCTGCTGTTTCAGATGTGTGACTTTTACCTGAAAGTCCACTGAAAATTAATTATGATCAGACAATTTCCCCCCATCCCTGGAAAAATTCAAGACCAGGTTGGACGGGGCTCTGAGCAACCTGATCTAGTTAGAGGTGTCCCTGCTCACTGCCGGGGGGTTGGACTAGATGACCTCTAGGGGTCCCTTCCAACACAAAACATTCTATGATTCTATGATTAATTCCTTAGCTCCTTCTGACCAGAAGAGAGTTGCCAGGTACTTAATTTCCACCAAGTAGCCAGTAAGACCCCACAATCCCTGCACAAACCCTGATGAGGTTACAGGTGCCCTTTCCATATAACTCCTGCTAGAAAACCAGAAAGAACTATTTTTCCAGTGGTTTGTCCAATTGTTTGGTGGTGCTCAGCTCTTAGAAGAAGGAAGAAGAGGAATGGATGGATTGGAGAAAAAACATAATCACAGAGGGATTGGTTAAAATAGGCAAGAGAAGGAAGAGCAAAGTCTGGGAGAAAGAAGAGAATAGGTTAGATGCGTATAAAAGGGATAGAAATAATTTAGATACTAAGGCAGGAGAGTCCCTTATCATATGAGAAGTTTTTGGTACAGCACCCACACATCACTGGATGCAGGTGCCCTCAGTTTGCATTTGTTTTCCATCAGCAGGGAGGAGTGCCAGCTCCAAACCATGGATGTATAAATGTAGGTCTCTACCTTTTCCGGGATCCTAATTATGCTTTCTGATATTCTCTGTAATCAGATGACTTCACAATTTCTTCCACAAGATCCCTGCTCTCTTCAGGGGAGAATAGATAGATCAAATTTGGGGTTATATCAGAGACATGTACTAAAGGGTCTGTTGTCTGTGAGATCATCATAGTACTATTTACAGAATGTGGAATTTAAGTAAGGTGGTTGAAAGAGGAAAGCGTACAGGAAGAGAGGGGCTGGCCTCCATGTACAGTAAACTGGAAGCTATCCTGAAGGATGGGATTGTTTTCCTGCCTCTGTCACTGAGCGCCTCACTTGAATTGAATAGTCACTGCTGACTACTGCATCTTCATTTTCTGAATGGAGAGGGTAAGACTTTCAAGAACAGATTTGGTTTTGATTGAGCTCTCTCAGATACAACAGAAACTCATTGGAATATGCCTTTGACTATACCAGATTGCTAAATACTCTGGAAAACCAATGTGTCAGCCTCTCAGGTCCAGTATGGCGGAATGGTGTTGTGTATTTATAAGTACAACATTATCAGCACCCTCCTCAGTGATCTCCCACCCCATGCCCATAAGCGAACTGAGACGTTTAAGTCAGGAATAGCTCTGAAGAGCTGCTGAGTGCACCATGGAAATGGCCTTGGAGAAATGAATGGGGTTGTAATCAATACAGGGTCTATTCAGTAAGGAGCCAGGTAGGGTGAGCGTCTGCCTATCCCTTGCTCCCCAGAACAACCCTTTAGAGTGTGTGACCAGTCAAATGTTTAGTTACAGAAACATTTGGGTCTTCCAGCACAGAAGAGAATCTAATAAAGCTCCCAAGTATCCACCAAATCCACATCCCATACACCACCCTGTCTTTCTCTTTCTTTGGCTCTGCACTGTTCAACTTGCCCTAAAACTCCCACTCTGCTCATTGTTCTGCTTTTTTGACCTGAAAACAATGTCCACATCATCTAGTCAGGCTCAGGATAAAGTTTCTCCCCATTTCAGTCTGCCAGGAAACACCCTTAGGCCACAGATTCATGTGTGTTGCAATCTTTTCTGAGTAACTACCTTCTCCGGAGCATTATAACTCTTCCAGCAGAATGAACTATGTTTCCTGGGGGTCTGTACATCCTCCAACAGAGTCAACTACCTTCCAGAGGGGCTTTCTGTCTTCTAGCAGGGTGTGTGGGACAGGTTTGGTGTTGAGACTGCAGCGCTGGGAATGATGAGCACAATGCTGAAAGGGAAGAGGGGATGCAGTGGCAAGCCACATCACCGTGTTTTCATATTAAACACCAACCACCACTTCTTCCTCCTCCCAATGTCTGTGTTCATGCAGTCTGCAAGAAGGCATGAAAACGTTTAAAATACAATCACCTCACTACTTTCTGTGAACTTGCAGCTTCTTCTCTTTTTCGTTTCATAATGCCTCTATGGAGAAGGCTGGTTTGGGAGCTCCTGTCTTGCGCAGAGTAATGAATTGAACTTGGAATTTCAACTGTCAGCTGGAACTTGGCATCAGAGGTGTTTAGATGGGTTTGTTTCCTGTTATTTTTTGTTTCCCCCCCACACCCACCCCTCCCCTGCTTGCTCTTTTTTATTCTCATGCAGACAGTTCAACAGCTTTGGAACCTGTAATACCAGAACTCGTGCCTGGTGAAGAATCACTGAAGAAAATCTTGATGCCATACACCTATTTTTATGAAGTATCTACCTTTAATCCTCCCATTATTGCAGCAAAGAGTTCCATTCCAAAACCATTAACCTGATGATCAGGAAGGGAATATTCAAGGACAAAAACACACACAAAACCAAGCTGTACCTGAAATGGCTCCTCAATTTATCATCCAGGTCTCTGAGTGGGAGCCTGTATTGACTGTGTATTCTGACAAAGTAACAATGCTACAGAAACAATGCAAGTGCAGTTACATGGACCCATGCACTATGCTTTTCTAACCACATTTCCGTTTGTGTGACAACATCCATGGTGTATATTGGCTTTTTGCCACTTTCTACTCACTGTGAAGTTACCTCATGGGCTATGTGTATGCAGACAATTCAAAAGAGGCTCCAGAAGAACAGACTGAAGGAAGGTAGTGAGAACAGGCAAATTATTTCAGAAAGAACTGTGTGTAATTCCATTTGCATTAAAGCTTCAGAGTAGAGCAACAGGATGATAAAATCTCAGGAACAACTTGGATCTGAGGAATGATTGAGCAGACTAGGAGTCTTCAACCTGGAAAAGAAGTAACGGAAAGGAAAGATGGTATAAGTCTGCAGACGTATGAATGGCACGCAAAGGTTGTGTAAAAGGAAGTCAGTGCAGACTGAAGATTGCTCTGTCTCTTTAGTTCAGAGGAAAAGAGAGTCCTCTGGAGCACTTATTACCTTTAGTTTGCCTGATCTAGGCTTATGATACAGGCAGAATTAAAAAGAGGTCATAATACCTGTGAGAAAGGTTTCATTAGGTACTGACTACTTCTTATTGATTTCATAACCAGAAGGAGTTGTCGTTTACTGAAGTAAAGTGTAGGTGTCTGCATCTGAACTATGTCACCCCAAAGCTTTCTTTATAGTGAATGAAGGGTGAGTCAATCAACCTAGTGAAGTCTAAGACATGACTCATCTCATCCTAGAATAGATAGATAAAATAGATCAGACTGACTGCATCCTCAACAGGCCTGTTTCTTTCCATGAGCTGTAGAAGGGAGACCAAGGTTCAGGTGTAGAACTCTACACAGTAATTAAAAGCAGTGAGATCAGCCTTTCCATCGTGTCTGACTGCCCTGGAGACTGATTTCCATGGCTTTCACTGACTGCTTGGCTTCAGCTGTCCCAGTAATTAGGCACATAGAATAGAAGTTATGAAGATGACAAAACTTTAAATGTCCCCTTTGCTTTGAGATGGTCAGCTCCAAGTTGAGACGAGGGATAGTGAATGCTGCTAGCTGGGTGGCGTGTCTCAGCTAGAAGGTAGACTATGATCAGTCATATAGTCCTGGCTGAGCCTGGTTAAGAGGTTGTATCCCTCCTGCCATACCTCTATCTTAACACCATCTTTCTTATGTCCTGCTCCTCTGCTAGAAATTGTTGCATCTTCAAGTCTGCCTGTGTAACTTCCCATGGTGTACAAATATTTTAAGGGTGGAAGTCATGAGGATGGAGCCAGAGTCTTCTCAGTGGTGCCCTGTGACAGGACAAGGGGCAATGGGCACAAACCGAGACATAAGAGGTTTCAGTTGAATATGCAGAAGAACTTCTTTACTTTGAGGGTGACAGAGCACTGGAACAGGCTGACCAGGGAAGTCGTGGAATCTCATTCTTTGGAGATATTCAAGACCCGTCTGGACGATGACCTGTGTAACATGCTCTAGGTGAACCTGCTTTAGCAGGGGGGTTGGACTAGTTGATCTCCTGAGGTCCCTTCCAACCCTTGCCATTCTGTGATTCCGTGTCACTCTCCGACCAGTTCTGTCAAAAAAGCTCAGGTCAGAAAACCCAGCAATTAAAATAATTGAGGCACAGTTATCTGGAGTGAAGTTGATAATCACTTACCTAACTTTAGTGGGAACATGGCAGCATCTCTGATCTTTGAGTAGCTTGTCTGTGTTGTGTGTCTTTTTAATGTATGCGTGAGCATAGCTGAAAAACTTAGTTGAAACCGCTATTAGCACCAGAGGGAAGTGACCATCTGCTGTCTTTAGAGAGAAATCTGTCATAACAAATATTATAGAAACCACTTTTCATTTTTCATATGTGTGCTGGACAACCTGAAAACCACAGAAACCAAATGTTCTTGAGTATATACACCTCGCAGGTAAGAAATGTACTGCATTACTCAGATGACAAATGAATGTTGCAAAAACCTGTCATGTATATAATTACACATACAGGCAAAACTATCAGCTGCATATTAGTTGAGAATGATGTTCTAGACAGCCAAACTCAAAAAGTTACAGCAGTATATGCTCATGCATCTTCTCATGCACAATAAGACCTTTATGTCTTAGCTCTTCCAGGTACTCCAAATGCTTGAAAGGTGCCCATGAATTGCAGCTGTCATCCACTGCAAGGCTGTTTAAATTGATTTTCCCCTCCAAATCAAGTACCAGTTTCATAGCCTGGACCGTACGCACCAGGACGGGAAAGATGAAGTTAGGCATCAAATGCTCATACCTTGTAAGAAAATCACATAATAATTTTCACTAAAGAATAATTTCTGAACTCCTCTTGGGCCTGCAGCCTGCTCCAGAGCAGGAATTTCAGGCAACAGCTAAATCAGGGTTCATCCCTACCTGCAAAGACCCATTCTATCAAAACCCCTTTTAAAAGGGGACCTCTGTTGCATACATATTACATGATGTGTGATTTCCCTTGCCTTCATGAGTGACTTGCAACCCAAGAGCCAAAGTTCAAATGTTGCAGAAGAAAAAAAAAAATTAATCAAAGTAATAGGAAGTAAATGTGAGACTCATTTTCTAATTAACATAAGGAGTTAGAGCAGGATCCAGAAATGCTTGAATACAAATAAAAGAACTTAAGAAAAACATGGTGTTAAGATTCCAGACATCAATAAAGGAGGGCTTCTCTGAACCACTCTTCTTTCCAGGAAGACCTTATTGTGGCTTTTCAATATATAAAAGGGGCTTATAAGAAAGACAGAGACAGACTTTTTACTAGGGCTTGTAGTGGCAGAAGAAGAGGACAATTTTGAACGGAAAGAGGGTAGGTTTAGACTGGAGATAATGAGGAGTCTTTTTATGATGAGGGTGGCCAGACACTTGAACAGGTTGCCCAGAGAAGTTGTGGAAGACCCATCATTGGAAGTGGTCAAGGTCAAGTTGGACAGGGCTTTGAGCAACCTCATCTAGTGAAAGATCATAAAATCATAGAATCATAGAATGATTTGATTGGAAAAGAGCTCTAAAATCATCAAGTCCAACCGTATCTGTCCAATACTAAACCAAGTCACTAAGAACCTCGTTCACCCGTCTTTTAAAGACGTCCAGGGATGGGGACTCAACCATGTCCCTGGGCAGCCCATTCCAGCACCTGATAACCCCTTCAGTGAAGAAATTTTTCCTAATATCTAATCTAAACCTCCCCTGGTGCAACTTGAGGCCATTTCCTCTCATCCTATCACTTGTTACTTCACAGAAAAGACCAACACCCACCTCACTACAACCCCCTTTCAGGTAGTTGTAGGGAGTGATAAGGTCTCCCCTCAGCTTCCTCTTCTCCAGAGTAAACAACCCCAGGTCTCTCAGCTGCAACTCATAAGACTTGTGTTCCAGACCCCTCACCACCTTTGTTGCCCTTCTCCTCTGGACATGTTCCAGCAATGCAACGTCTTTCTTGTAGTGCAGGGCCCAAAACTGAACCCAGCATTCGAGGTGCAGCCTCACCAGTGCTGAGTACAGGGGCATGATCACTGCCCTGCTCCTGCAGGCCATGCTATTGCTGATATAAGCCAGGATGCTGTTGGCCTCCTTAGCCACCTGGGCACACTGCTGGCTCATATTCAGCCGGCTGTCGACCAGTACCCCTAGATCCCTCGTCTCCTAGGTGTCCCTGCCCATCGCAGGGTGGTTACACTAGATGACCTTTGAAGGTCCTTTCTAACCCAAACCATTCTAGGATGCTATGATTCTCCCAAAGAGACAGAAAATTTGCTAAAGCAAGGATATCTAAGATACTGAGTAGCAAATGTGAAGTATCAGCAGGGCTGATGCATCTAGTATCAGGAAAGCTTACCTTTATATAAGGACCCAGTTCTGAGAAACGTTTTCTGTCTGTATTCAGGGTTTTCCGAATAAGGTTGAGTTGACTCAGTTCCTGACCAGGTCAGGACCTTAGGGAATAGGAGCTAGCAAAATCTCAGCCTTTCTGTTCCAGAGAAGGGATGATCTATTTTTAGTGAATTTACCTGCTAATATTTTTTTACCTTGTTGTCTGTTAGGCTATAACAAGAGAAAAAGAATAGGTGGTAAGTATCTAACTCTTCATTCATTTAAGGGACGTCACTCTTTCTCTAATTTCAATGAATGAAGCACTCAGGTTCCACAATGTATGAAAGCTCCCCCACCTGTATTAGAAAATTTTTAGGATGAAAATATTGCAGCATTAGGAATCAATGATGTATTGCACTGACTGTTCCCTAGAAGAGATTCTACTAATGGATCCCCAACAGGTTTTTCATTTAATTCATCCTGTTCTGAGGAGGAGGAATCATATACTTTGAGGCACTTTTAAAAATAAACTTCCAATATGTTGAAGCCTTAGTGCCTTTCCAAACTTTGAAATTAGTAAAACTGTGTGCAAAATAACGGCACTCATATCTATTCTAAAAGCCTTTTCTCACCTCAAATTAGTCAATAATTGCAGAGCATCAGATAAAAATCACTATCTGTTCCTACTGACACAGCTTCGAAACAAAGCCTTCAAACTTGCCAATTTGTGTTAATGAATCACAAGCGGAATCACTGGGCCAGATTTGTAGCTGGTGAAGGTTTCAGTCATGGTTAGATGATTTACACCTACTGAAGTTCTCTTCTCCTTACCACAGATGGGTTACAAACTTTTCTGAACATGTCTGGTCTCTCTTCATTACTATTAACACTTTCCCACACTGCAAAGTGGGTGCCTGAACCCCAGAGTGGATCTCTGTGCTTTAATGCCCCTAATAGATGGTAGTAGATGACTGTGGTATTTGCTTATTCCAGACAGTCTCCAGAGAATATATAAGGAACAACGTCTCTGGTCTTTTGGGATCTTCATTCTCCGCAAGTGATATGCCAGTATGTCATAATCATTGGATTGGGTTTTTTTTGGTCTGCCTATTTAGTTTTCTTTCCTCTGAGCCACCTTTATCCACTGTGGGGACTTTCCTCTTCCAGAGACAAAAAATTAATCTCTTATCACAAGATGTGATCTGGATTGTGTTGGGTTTCAGCATATATTTTCATATATTTTCAGCTGGGTTTGGACTCTGCAAAGATTCCTAGAAGAAGGTGATAACAGTCGATGAGAATAGTTTAAGACCATATGTTGCTATAAAATTGAAGAATTAGACACAACCCGGCATACAACTGTGCTGCATGGTGTGCAGACTTAGAATAAAAACTGAAGTACAGCCCAATCTTCTACATAATTTACATGTGAAGGACAAATTAACAACTCAATGAACATGGTTCCAAATACTCTGATTTATGACTATGATCACCTTTATAAATATCTCCAAGAGTGAAGCTGCAACTACTAATTAGCACCCCCCAGGAAATACAGCCATTTAATTGTTGATGGTGAAGCGTAACTGGCCTAATAGTCACTACATAGGGAGCGTTTTCCTGAGGAAAGAGGAATACTGGAAAATTCAGGCTTGTGATACCCATATGTACTGGAACAATGTGTCCAAAAGCTGTTGAGTTCACTAAGAGCTTCATCTTCCTGAAGCAGAGAGGTACCATTTTGGACCTGGAATCTGTGGGGTGCATTGCTAAAGAAAACACTAAGGCCAGGTTGGATGGGGCTCTGAGCAGCCTGATCTAGTTAGTGGTGTCCCTGCTCCTGCGGGGGGCTTGGACTAGATGACCTCTAGGGGTCCCTTCCAACCCAAAACATTCTATGATTCTATGATTCTATGATTCTATGATTCTATGATTCTATGATTCTATGAAGTCTGGTTTCTGCTGTGTGAAGGGCATGAGAGGGACTTTTCAGAACTTAAGATGCCATTTTAGTGTCATTCCTCCAGATTTCACCTCTGTCTTAGCTCAGCTGCAGAAGTCTATTTTGGCTGTGCAATGCATTTTTAACTAAACAGGTGTCTGACCAAAAACCCTGAGGAATAATTATGAATCACTCTATACATCTCAATGGACTTTGGGCCACTCTATATTAACAGTGAATAAATATGTATGCAGATTGTTACTGTTAACATTTAAAACAAATCTGGCATCTTTTAATAAGTATTAAAAATCACTAAGACGTTTGCGGGCAGTCCTTCTGCTGTCTGTCTTCTGTTTGATTTAGAATCTATGATTCCATCAGGTGTGAGTCTTTTCTCATGTGTCTTGTTCTTGTTCTGCTCTTATAAATTCCGTGTTCTTCCTCTGCTGTTCTTGGCCCCATTTAACAAGCCTGGAAATAGTTAGGTTGCCTAGAAAACTCAGTATCATTTCACACGTTACCCTCTGTAGAGCTGAATCTATTTATTTTTTTTTTCCTGTGGCTGTATCATTAACAGTAAAATAGTTTGTATTTCTCCCTGTGTATATACAACATAGATAAGCTCACCAGCATTCTGCAGAGTTATAAAAAGCCTCCACTTGCCCCTTGTGACCTTGTCACCACAAATTGCTTTTAGATTCTGTGCCATTTGAACAAACACAGCAATTCGCTTTCATGTTCCTGCAAATGTTAAGGGGCGGGGGGGAAGGAAAAAAAAAAAAAGTGCTGTAGTATGCAGTATAAGTCCGGGATCATTCTCACGGTGACACACACTTTTTCTCACCTCCCCTTGAGGCTAAAGTTCAGGGAATTCATGCTATTGACATGCAACAGTTTCTGTTCAATCACACTAGCTTGGAAACATCTGTTCTGCTTGGACTCAGAGGATGAGATGAGTTATGCTGTGCTTGGAGGAGGATAATAGAGATGGATTTGCTCTTAAGTGAAGTTTTTTCAGTGAACTGGCAAACAAAGGGGCACTGGACTAGCAGTTACACCACCAGACTGCAAGCAAGCCCACCAGCGTTTTAGCTTTATGTCCAGCCATCCCCTTGGTCATATTTGTAACACACTATTAGGAAATTTGGTCCATACCAAGGTACCAAATGAGCAACTTCTCCAGAGAATGATTGAGCTTTGGCTAAAGCAACCTTTTAGGAAGGGCATAAGGAGTTTCAGGCCTGACAGCAGAAAGGTCTTAATGGCAAGCTTGGGCTGATGGTTACCTGACTGAGTTAGACTTTTCTCTCTATGCTGCTTTGGATCAGTCTAAGGACTGCCAAGCTGGTAACGTGGGTAGAGCTGAACATGAGTCACTGGTGTGCTCTTCTGGTGATGGGGGCAAATAACATCTGGGGCAGCGTTAGAACAAGATTAAGCAGTAGAGCCAGGAAAGTGATTAGACACTTTTATTCACCACTTCTGAGGCCATATATGGAGTAGTATGCATGGTTTGGGACACCACAATAAAAAAGTAATATCAGCAGATCGTAATGACTCCAGCAACAAATAATTAAGATGGTCAGGGGATGGAAAGCATGAGGGGAGCTTAGATGGGTTTAGTCTTTCTGGGGACAAGAAGATGGTGGGCAGATCTAATTGCTGTCTTCAGTTGTCTAATGGGTGGTCATAGAGAGGATGGAACCAGACTTCTCAGGGATGTACTATGAAGGGACTGGAGGTAACAGGCACAAGTGGCCACAGGAGAAATTTCTGTTTGATATAAGGGAAGAATTCTCTACAAAGTACATAGTCAAATATTGGAACAGAGGCCTATGTGTCACTTGTCTTGGAGATTTTCAAAACCGAGCTGATGAGGCCCTGAGTGATGTGGTGTATAAACTTAACAATGCTTTCAATAGAGGACTGGTCCAGTGATGTCCAGAAGTCAGTGCAACTGAAATTATTTTATAATGCTATATATTGGGAGAAATGAATACCTTTACTGAAAATCACTGGCTATTGGACAAAGTGGTTTTCTTGACCAGCCAGAAGTAGTAATCTCATAAATACTCGAAGCTGAAATGACCATTCAAGGAAATACTTCTGTCCCTGTTGCATTTCACGGACAGCTGAAGTCAGTGAATAGAGTAGCCCTGGTTTCCTGGGGGGTTTTGTGAGCATCTAGGTAAGGACTGAGAAACCAGCATCACTTTATACAACACCCTGGATTTTTTTGGGTTTCCTGCCTGTTCCTTGAATTTCCTTCGATGTGGTATACCCACAGGCTTGTCTCTTCTAATTATAGGTTTTATATAGACTCTGCTTTTACTCATCTACTATAAACATGTTTCAGAAATCATCAAAATCATATTCCAAAACATCATTTTTTTTTGTTCTAAGTGAAATTTATGGGAATAATATTGTTTTAAACACTGTGTTCAAAAAGTTTTTACTGAGAAGTCATTCTGAAATTGGTCTTTCATAGCCCATGATGTCAAGAGTTCTGACAGGCATGTAAAACTTAAGTTAGGGAGAGAGAAGAATCAACATTTTGGGGTTTACAGACAAAGGTGTAAAGGCGTGCAGCTATCATATAGCCACACTTTTAGATACAGTTGCCGGATACCTTACGTATTTGCTTATAATGCTGAAATACAAATTTCCCATTTAAAAATGAGAAATTACTGGTGCCAGAAAGTTTATTTTATCTTACATTAAAAAAGCTTAGATGAAAATGAGGAAAGAAAAGCTTGGGATTGCAGAAGAAAGGTGATCAACACCGTCCTCCTCCTTCCTTTGACTGTGTTTCTGGCAAGATCAATTTCTTCTTACGTGACCCACAGCAGGGACTGATTCTTTCCCTTTTCCTATCACAACTTAAAATATTCATGGTCTCCTCCTGTGATTATACCTTCCTGACTCAGGCTAAATTCCAAGTCCTTTGAGTTTCTGTCCCTTTAGCACTCAGGGGTTGCTTAAAAGGATGAAATTCAATCCAGGTCTTTTGGCTGAGAGGTACAGCTGCAGGTACCTGAGTGGTGCAATGCCAATGCAGATGCACCCAGGAGCATCTTCTGGCTCACATTGATAATCTGTCTAGCCCCATATTCTTTGTGACAGGGGCAATAGAAGGTGATATGTAGGAAAAACACAAATGTCTGGCTACTTTTTGTCATGTATTAGGGATGCTAGAGAGTCTGTCTCTTCCTAATCTTTTTAGTATCCATTTATGGACCTGCTGTCCATCAATTTGTTTAATTTAATTTTGAACTTCTGATCCTGTCTGCCTCTGTTCTGTGGCAACAAACTACAGAATTTCACTACCAACTGTATAAAAAAGTACTTCCTTTTATGTAGTTTACCTTGTTTTAGGGAGTGTTCTCAAATTTAGCTTTGTGGGATTTGTTACACTTACCTTATCCATCATCTATATGATTTTGTAAAACTGAATAATTTCCCTTCTCTGCCTTGTCCATTCTGAACTGAAGGGCCCTAGACTTTATAGTCTTCCTTTTCAAGGCATCTGTCTTTGTAAAACTCCGCTCCTTTTATCATTTTATGTACCATTCTCTATATTTTCCTTAACTTTGCTGAGATATGTAGACAAGAACCACATAGTACCCAAGATGAGAGCACACCAAGTTTTTATAGAGTGGCAAAAAGACATGCTTTTTCCTGTCTGATGCCTGAATTTTGGGGGATTTTCAACTGTACTACAGCTAAAGCTCATGATTTTGGAGTTGGTTAACTGTAACTTCAAGAACTTTTTCCTGGGTTGCAACAGCTGGTTCTTGAGTTCAGCATTTTGTAAGCATGGTTTAGATTATTTTTTTTTCCTAGATACATTTCTTTTCATTGTTTTGGGTTTATATTGCAAGGTTTTGGTAACAAAGGTACTGCAGGGAGGTGGGGCTCTGTAAGAAGAGACCAGATGCTGCCCTCATATTGGACAGAGCCATTTCCAGATGGCTCTGAAAAGGAGTGTCTACTTCCCCGCTCAATTTGGTGTCATCTGCAAACTTCATCAGGCTACACTTGATCCCATCATCCAGACCACTTATGAAAATACTTGGGCCCAGTGTCGATCCCTGGGGGACCCCACTTTCTAACCCCCCAGTTAGAAAAAGAGCTATTTACCACCACCCTTTGGGTGCGACCTGTCAGCCAATTCCCCACCCACCACACAGACCACTTTTCTAGGCCATAATGCATCAATTTCTCCAGGAGGAGGCCATGGGGAAGCACATAAAAAGCCTTGGAGAAGTCCAGGTAGACAACGTCCACCGCTTGCCCCACGTCAACTGAGCAGGTGACTTAATTGTAGAAGGCCACCAGATCTGTCAAACACGATCTGCCCTTAGTGAAGCCATGTTGGCTTTTCCCAGTCACGTGCTTCATTTGACTTGTGAGGGCCACCAGGAGGATTCGTTACGTAACTTTCCCGGCAACTGAAGTGAGACTGATGGACCTATAATTACCCTGACCCTTCCTTGAGCCCTTCTTGTAGATAGGGGTAATGGTCACCTTCCTCCAGTCATCTGGGACATCCCCTGATCTCCATGACTTCTCAAAGATTATGGAGAGCAGCCTCACAATGACATCAGCCAGCTCTCTCAACACCCCCGAGTGGATGGCATCAGGGCCCATTGATTCGAGGTGTCAAGCTCCTGTAATAATTCACACACTAACTCTTCCTTCACTGATGGTGGTTTTGTGTTTGGATCAAGCTGGATTTTTGTTCCCAAAGCCTGGGACTCAGGAGTGTTGGTAAAGACAGAGGTTAATAAACCATTTCAGCATTGTTGGTGACTGATTGACTTCTTCTGTTTAACAGTGGGCCTGTGTTTTGCCCGTGACAGTAATTGGTGAGCAATCTACCTGTCTGGACCAACAAGATTTTTCATCTTATTTTCTCCTCCTGTCCGGTAGAGGAGTGGGGGTGAGAGAGCAGCTTGGTGGATGGCCAAGGTTAATGCAACCACATTCATCAACAGTCATATACCAGATCTCCTTTGAATCCACAGAAATCAACCTTTCCTTAGGTGTGTCTAATCTTGAAGGTGTTCACACAGCAGGGTGAATAGATCAGGCTTTGCACCAGGGACAGGAGGTCATAGTCATAAGGAGATCATATGTGCTTAAAAAAGAGCATTACAAAGGCTCAGTACTTTCATAAGTCTATCCCAAACACAATAAAAAGTATCATAGAAAAAGAACAAAAACTTATGAAAATCAGGATTTTTTGAATTTTCAGTCATTAACTCCAGTGTCAAACAAACACGGGTTTCTATATTCTGAGCACTTGAAGGAGATAATGATTGATACTGCCAAATAATAGTAAGGGAAAATCCAGTAGGAGTAGGGAAGTGATTTTTCGCCTGTACTCCGCACGGGTGAGGCCGCGCCTCAAATACTGTGTTCGGTTTGGGGCCCCTCACTACAGAAAAGACGTTGCATTGCTGGAATATGTCCAGAGGAGAGCAACAAGCTGGTGAGGGGTCTGGAGCGCAAGGCTTACCAGGAGCGGCTGAGGGAACTGGGGTTGTTTACCCTGGAGAAGAGGAGGCTGAGGGGAGACCTTATCACCCTCTACAACTGCCTGAAAGGCTGTAGAGAGGTGGGGGTCGGTCTCTTCTCCCTGGTAACAGGTGATAAGACGAGGGGAAATGGTCTGAAGTTGCGCCAGGGCAGGTTTAGGTTAGACATTAGGAAAACTGTTTTCCCTGAAAGGGTTGTCAGGCATTGGAATGGGCTGCCCGGGGAAGTGGTCGAGTCCCCATCCCTGGAGGTATTTAAAAGTCAGGCAGACGAGGTGCTTAGGGACATGGTTTAGTGGTGGAATGGCAGGGTTAGGTTAATGGTTGGACTTGATCATCTTAAAGGTCTTTTCCAACCTAAAAAATTCTATGATTCCATGATTCTATGAAAACCAGACTTTAATGGCAGACAAGTATTGAGCAATTGAATGTATATACCATGCAAGCTGAGAGTGAGAATTAACCATGATCTACAAGGAAGAAGAAGCAGCTCCAATTGTGCAAAAGCAAGGTAAACCCCATCTTTTTTCTTCATTTTTTTGTCCCATTCCTTTCTTCCCATCTTCTATCCATTGCTCTTATTTCTTTCTCATGAGGCTTACCACTAGCTCTAAGTCCATTTTTTAGGACCGAAATATTTTTTATTACAACTTGAACTCATTAAATAGGTCAGAGAACATACTAGATGATAAAAAAGTTCTAGCACGCCCCATCTTGCAAAAAGCACACAGTTAATTTGCCTTTTATACAAAATTACTTAAGAATCATAGAATCGCTTTGGTTGGAAAAGACCTTTAAGATCATCGAGTCCAACACGTGAGAATTGTTCTAGCTTAAATTCTGATACTAAAGAGACACTAATCTGGGAACCCTTGATACTAGCTTAATTTATGTTATTTAAATAAAACCTGTTAATATTTATTAGCATTAACCTTTGACTTTATTAACATAATTAATTGAAATACGAATACTTGTTACATCTCCGGGGAAAAATACTTTTAAAAAATAATTTGAAAGCGAGATATTTAACCTTCTCTAATACCTCAAGGAAATGTCTAGTTTATGTCGCCCCCAGGTGATCTCCGAATTGCCTAGGAGCAAGGAAGTGATTAATAGCTGGTTGTGACAGCAAGGGCAAGAATGACCACTCTGTGCTGGACCAGATGTCATACATCAAACTTCTCCTTTCCTGTGGGTATCTTCATAAAATAAGGTAAAGCACAGATTCTCTGGTCTCTCCAGTTTGAGCTACACTTGTGCATGAAGGAAAAAAGCAACAAAATCGGTTAGTCTTTATTAAGATAAAGGCTTGAATTAAAAAAAAAATACTCTGAAAGTTGTTAAAATGATTGCAAAGAACTGGGAAAGTTTGCTAGAGAAGGATCTCTCTACAGATGCCCTATGCTTATACTCACTGTCTAAAAATCAGCAGCTAACTGTACCTGGAGATTAGATTGGGTGCATCCTCAGTCTTCCCCAGAATTCCTGGTATTACTCTAGCATTAGGACAGTTTGTGTCCCTCGACTGTCCTAGGAATGAGTCAGGCATAGAGGCTTGAGCAGAGAAGAACAGACTCTGCAGACTGCCATACCCACGTGGAAAGGGGCTTACTCTTTAATCTTGTCTCAAACAGGCATATGAAAACTGTTCAAAAATGTTGAGTTCAAGAGAAAGTCTGAGGCAGTGTTTAGAGATAGTTCCCCAGTTATTTAAGACTGGGGGGCCTGGTATGGCATTGCTATAGCCCCTTTTTAGCCTGCACCTTTGACTTTTCTTCTAACGGGAAATGAACAATACTGTGGGAGGAGGGGAACTGAAAACCTCCCTGGAGCTTACCATCCACCCTTGAGGTGAACGGGCTCCTCACTCCTCCATGGAGAATGAAGAGGTGGTATAAAATCACATTACAAAGTTTCTGTCTGTAGCTGCTCTTTAGATGCCTGCCTTGCTCTTTGAAACATTTTACAGAGGGTTTATGGAGTGTTATTACAAATATTTTTATTATCTCTCTGCCTGTAATATCAGTTCCCCTTACAGCCTTGAAAACTTTACAGAGTTCCAGGAAAGAAAAATGTTAGCCAATAACTTTTAGAAAACACTAAAAAGGATGTATCCTCATTCACCTTGCTGCATGTCTAAACATGCTTAAAACAAACAGTGTAGCTATGGAAATGGGGGGTGCTGGATCTGCTTTTCTGTAAATCGTTTCAAATTCCATTCATCAGCACTTGTCCTGTTCTTTCTTTTCTTTTCAATCTCATTCTTTCCTTTTATTTTTTTTTTTAACCTTGAGATTCTATTCATTAGCCTTGTAAGCAACTTTGGGATAATACTTGTTCAGAAATTGTCATGTAGAAAACAACAACATTTTTATATGCTCTTGGTGTGTACAGACTTTCATTACATATGTTATACATGTAACGTTACATACAATTTTGAATCTGAGGCCCAATCCAAACCTTTTTGTCTTTTATGGTCTCTTCAGAAAACAATGTGAAGTTTGATTGAAAGTGACAAGGACACAAAGATTTTATCAAAGTGGTTTCTCTTTCATTCTTTTAGCCATCAGAAAATAAGGGTTTAAATGGATTACTTCTTCCAACCAGAACTTCTGATTTAAGCAGGAAGCTTTTTTGCTGTATGTGATGGCTACTTTCATGTATTTTCTTTGACTATTTTCTGTTACTGTCCTAGCCCTCAGGCTACTTCTTGGCAGGAACCCTTCTCAGTCACTGGTGGGAGTTGCTCCAGAACTGGCCCGATCTGCAGCAGAGCGAAGGGACTCAGCACACAGGGCTTTTCCTGAGGCAGGGAAATGCCAGGGCAGCAGAGACACCCTCCAGGAGCTGCCAGCTCTCATGGGAGATGCTGATGAGGCCTGGGCATTGCCAGTGCAACGTAACCACCCCCTCTCCCCTGCCCTATAAAAAGCAGCCTGGGGAGTACGAGTGACCAGAAAGGGAGTGGCATGGAAGATGGCGCAGGAAAGGCATCGTCACCCTACCAGCTCAAAAGGTCAGTTCAGTTGGTGGTCATCACCCTCTCAGAAGGAGCTTAGCAATGGCATCAACCTGACAGAAAGCCATGTCCTCTGAACTCGTCAGAACTGATGTGGCGACCCAGACAGAGCTCCCAGGAAAACATGCAGGCACCCAGGTCACAGGCTGTAGGGAGAACCAGAGCCGTTCACTGGTAACAATGACAGTAGTGAGAACAGCCCTGCGAGGTGTGACCGGGTGGGTGATATGCTCAGCTTGGTGGCAGAGCTACAAGAGGAATTAGAAAAGTTAAGGAGCATCAGGGAGTCTGAGAAAGAGAGAGACTGGGGGAACCAGCCTCTGTCCTCCCTGAGACAAAAATTCCAGACACAGTATTCCAGATGAGCCGGGGGCTCCTGAGGTAACAGGAGCCAACAGGAAAACACCAGTGAAATACCTTAAAGGAATGAAGGGGTTTTCCTCTAAGAAGGTGACACAGTTGACAGCCCAGCTGAAGTGCTTCTACACTAATGCATGGAGCAGGGGTAACAAACAGGAGGAGCTGAATTCTGCCATACTGCTAGAAAGCTATGACCTATCTGCCATTACTGAAACTTGGTGGGATGAATCCCATGACTGGGGTGCAGTTGTTGATGGCTACAGGCTGTTCAGAAGGGACAGGCAAGGAAGGAGGGGCAGAAGCATTGCCCTCTACATCAATAAATGAGTAAAAGGTGAAAAGCTGTCTCTGAAGAAGAGCCACGAGCAGGTTGAAAGCTTATGGGTAAGAATCAGAGACTGAGGCAACAAAGGGAACCTTGTGATTGGTGTCTACTACAGGCCACCCGATCAAGGGAAGCCTATTGACAAAGCCTTCTTTACTCCAGCTACAGGAGGCATTGAGCTCGCAGGGTCTCATCCTGCTGGGGGACTTCAACCACCCCAACATCTGCTAGAAAAGTAGCACAGCAAGCTCCTCGAATGCTTTGAGGATAACTCCTTAAGCCAGGTAATAGACATCCCTACCAGAAGGAATGTGATACTAGACCTGTTGGTCACCAATGCAAGTGAGCTAATCGGTGATGTCATGATTGGAGGCAGCCTGGGCTGCAGTTAAACATGCACTGGTGGAGCTCACAGTTCTGAGGGGTATGGGTCAGGTGAACAGTAAAGTCAGGACCCTGAAATTTAGGAAAGCAAAATTCTGGCTGTTCAAGCATGTAGTCAGTGGGACCCCCTGGGAAACTGCCCTCAGGGATAAGGGAGCAGACCAGAGCTGGCAGATCTTTAAGGACACTTTCCATAGAGCACAAGAGCTCTTGATCCCCAGGTGAAAGAAATCAGGAAAGGAAGACAAGAGACAGGCATGGATGAGTCAAGACCTGCTGGTCAAACTAAAAGGCAGGAAGGAAATGCACAGGAAGTGGAAGCAGGGACAGGTATCCTGGGAAGAGTATGGGGACACTGCCTGGTTGTGTAGGGATGGGGTCAGGAAAGCCAAGGCGCAGCTGGAGCTGAACCTGGCAAGGGATGTGAATAATAATAAGAAGGGCTCTACAGCCAGAAAAGGAAAGTCAAAGAAAGCGTACCCACCCTGATGAGCAAAACTGGCAAACTGGTAACAATGGATGAGGAGAAGGCTGAGGTACTCAGCAACTTCTTTGCCTTAGTCTTCACTGGCAACCTCTCTCCTCACCCCTCCTGAGTCGATGGACTGCAAGACAGGGACTGGGGGAGCAAAGTCCCTCCCGCTGTAAGAGAAGATCAGATTCGTGACCACCTGAGGAACGTGAACACACATAAGTCCATGGGACCTGACGAGATGCATCCCAGAGTCCTGAGGGAACTGTCCGATGTAGTCGCCAAGCCACTCTCCATGATATTTGAAAAGTCATGGCAGTCAGGTGAAGTCCCCGGTGACTGGAAAAAGGGAAACATTGTGCCCATTTTCAAAAAGGGTAGAAAAGAAGACCCTGGGAACTACCGACCTGTCAGCCTCACCTCTGTGCCTGGGAAGATCATGGAACAGATCCTCCTAGAAGGAAAGAGCTACGGATGTTGCCTGTCTGAACTTCGGTAAGGCCTTTGACATGATCCCCCACAACATCCTTCTCTCTAAATTGGAGAGATATGGATCTGATGGGCGGACCATTCAGTGGATAAGGAATTAGTTGGGTGGTCACATCCAGAGGGTAGTGGTCAATGGTTCAATCTCTAGAGGGAGATCAGTGACCAGTGCTGTCCCCCAGGGGTCCATATTGGGACCAGTACTGTTTAATATACTCATCAATGACATAGACAATGGGGTCGAGTGCACCTTCAGCAAGTTTGCAGGTGACACCAAGCTAAGTGGTGTGATTGACACACCTGAGGGACAGGATGCCATCCAGAGGGACCTGGACAAGCTTGAGAAGTGGGCCTGTGTGACCCTCACAAGGTTCAGTAAGTCCAAGTGCAAGGTCCTGCACCTGGGTTGGGCAATCCCCAATATTGGGACAAGCTGGAGGATGAAGGGATTGAGAGCAGCCCTGAGGAGCAGGACTTGGGGGTACTGATGGATAAAAAGCTGGACATGAGCCTGCAGAAGGCCAACCATGTCCTGGGCTGCATCAAAAGAAATGTGGCCAGCAGATCAAGGGAGGGAATTCTGCCCCTCTACTCTGCTCTTGTGAGATCTCACCTGGAGTACTGCGTCCAGCTCTGGAGCCCTCAGCATAAGAAGGACATGGACCTGTTGGAGTGGGTCCAGAGGAGGGCTACTAAAATGATCCAACAGCTGGAGCACCTCTCTTATGAAGACAGGCTCAGAGAGTTGGGATTGTTCAGCCTAGAGAAGAGAAGGCTCCGGGGACACCTTATGGTGGTCTTTCAGTACCTAAAGTTGGCTTATAAGAAAGATGGGAACAAACTTTTTAGCAGGGCCTGTTGCAATAGGACAAGGGGTAATGGTTTTAAAGTGAAAGAGCATAGATTCAGGCTAAATATGAGGAAGCAATTTTTTACAAAGAGGGTGGTGAAACTCTGCACCAGGTTGCCCAGAGAGGTGTAGATGCCCCATCCCTGGAAACATTCAAGGTCAGACTGGATGGGGCTCTCAGCAACCTGATCTAGTTGAAGATGTCCCTGCTTATGGCAGGGGGGTTGGATTAGATGACCTTTAAATGTCCCTTTGAACCTATCATCATGTGATTAGATACCCACTGGGAGCACTTTGGTATTCAGAGACAGCATATCCTGCATGAGCAGAGAAAACAAAATTAAATGTGGGAGCAGAGACAGAGCCCTGTGTCTAACAGGCAGCTTGGGGCCCCATATGCTGGGATTGTAGAAGATGAGAGAGAGGGAAAGGTCAATTCTATGTCTCTGCCCTCGCCTTAAGAACAGGCATGTGTGTGTGTGTGTGTGTGTGTGTTAATGTTGCCTTCTTTCCCCTACAGTAAACAAATCATCTGTAGATGAGAACAGGGAGGATATAGGACCTTTGTCAGCTCTTCTACTCCATCAGAATTGCGAGGACAAAATTTCACTTTTCAAGATTTTGATTAATAGTTATAATTGCCCACAGGCTTAATTTTCTTTTCATATCTTTCAGCTTCCAATGCAGTTCTTAATTCCTGAGCTTGAAGGAATATGTATTGTAGTATCAAATGTAATGTTCAAATGTCTGGAACATAGGATTTTCCATACCAGATCAGACCATGAAGTCACACCACTCCATAGCCTGCCTGATGGCATGGCCATTATCTCATAGTTCACAGGAGACAGTAACCAGGCAGACAATTTAAATGCTGAATTCCCTTCTTGCCTGAAAATAGCATGGACTTGCCTCTGGGCTCCAAAAGTGGAAAACATCCATTGATATTTTGCTTGCCACTGCTTTTGAATTTTTATTATAACCAATCTTCTTGGGTAAAAGTTTTACATTTCAGAGTGCAAAATTAAAAGTTATTATTTTTCATGATGTATATCTATATCTCGTATAACTCTCCTACTGATGTTTCAGTAACCTCCTGTTTCTTTGAATAGTTTATATGTTGGCCTCTGGGCTCTAAATATTTTAAATTGCCGTAAATAGATAATAATGAATCGTAAGATATGAACGTGTGCATGTCTATAGGAGTGTAGATTCTCACCACAAAAACTCATGTTGCTTTGCACAGTTTTAAAGTCGTTATGGAGCTTCCTATATGAAATATATCTCTTTGCAAAGAAATAACACAAGAGCCTTTGCTCTTCCAGCCATGGTTTTGAAGGCTGTAAGCATTTGCTTACAAGCTGTGAGGCTTAACCAAGAAGATAAGCATGCATTTAAGTACTTTGTCAAGTAAGTTGAGATCCTGATTTGATGTCTCAAATGTAAGTAGGTTTAACCAGAAAAACAGTGAAATTGTATGAGATTAAGGCAGTACAGTGTTTATTAGTTGCTGGGTATTTGTCATAATCCTTTCCTCTATTTCAAAGGACTTGATCAGCAAATCAAGAAAAAAAACCACATCCCTTTGCCTGTGGTAACCATTCATACAGCATGGAGAGCAAGTACAGAGAGTAGACGGTGTGAACTGGGTAGAAGTTCCATTGCAAATATGATCCAGGAAACTTTCTTATCTACATAAACCCTCAATGTACAAGTCATTCATGTATAATTTTGTCTGACCCAGATACAACACAGTTATGAGGGTTTAAATAGTCAGCACTTGTCAGCTTAGCTGCAGTAGCTGACCACATGCAGATTCTTAGCATCCAGCAAATATGAAATAAAGCACAGTAGTTTGAATCTCAGTGAGAGAAAATCAAGATATAGTGGGTCATGACACTTTTTACAAGGAACAACGAATGTTACCCATCGGTTATCTAGGCTCAACTAACATTCAGAAACTTGTTAAGCTGTGGTTACTTATTTGAAACTTATTATAGTTCAAGTGCTCCAGCTTTTTCACAATGAAGACAGTCAAGCAGAGGAACAAGTTGCTCAAAGATGTTGTGCACTCTCCATTGAAGATTTTCAAGATGCAACTGCTCAAAGCCCTGGGCAGCCTGATCTCATAGCTGACCATGGTTTGAGCAGGACCTTGGACTGGAGATCCTCTATGACCCCTTTCAGCCATTATCCTATTGGTCCTGTGATGATCCTATGAAACTGAAGAATGAAGGCCACCTTCATAATCTCACTCTGACTTTGAGAAAAGTGCAGACAATCTAATACTACAGAAAATTCTTTGACACTTCATTTAAGCGGGTGAGTGAGAGAAGTAGCAGATTGTGATCTTCTCCTAATGAGGCACTAAAATGGGTTGAGGTGCTCTGTAAGGGCTTGAAAAAACATTTTCTGTCTCTCTTTAGTGCCTAAAAATGTAGGGTACATTTTCAGGTAGACAATATCATAGAACAATAGTATTATAGAATATAGGGCACTTCTCTGAAACAAAGTCCAGCACTGTCATTGCCAGATTTCAAATCTCAGCCCCAATGCGTAGGATGAACAGAGTTTCTTGAAGAACAGATCACTGGTATTTTACAACTGTGAGAAAAATACATTTCCATGGTCTTACTCTACGATGAGTCTGAACCATTTTGTCTCAAATTCTCAGAATCATCCAGTGTAAATTGGATGTCTGATACCAAACACCTTGTTGCCAGGACAGAATTAAGATCACTTTCTTTAATATTTAAAATTTCAATAGATAGTCTGAATTATTCCCCTAAACTCCCTGTAGCCCTGGTAGAGGATCAAGGGTTTGGTGTTTGAGATGGATCACCATCCAGGAGTGCTGTTCTCTCTTTATGCAATATAGATAGAGCTTGCTTGACAAGCATAAATGCTTAGCTTCTTGGTGCCTAAAGTCAAGAGGACTACATCCCCAATTCAAACAGCTGAAAGTCTGAAAAGTTACAAGCACCGGAGAGCAGGTTTTATCTGGATAGCCATCAGCATCTTCCACCATGAACAATTCCATCAAGTCCAATTTTAGTACAAAGACACACATATATTTGCACAGGCTACCATCAAAAGCCTTCTAATTTCTTGGTATTTCATGTAGCAGTGAGTTCTCACATTTTCTCTTTAATATTCTGTCAAAGACCAATGAGGAGTTGAGTCCACACTAAGTTTGAAAACAGCACCAAATTAAGAGGAGCTGTTGATTGCCTCGAGGATAGAGAGGCCTTACAGAGATTTCTTGATAGATTGGATCACGGGGCAATCACCAGCCTTATGAAATTCAACAAAGACAAATGCTGATTCTGCACCTGGGGTGGTGTAATCCTGTATGTATGTATAGATCAGGAGCCAAAAGGCTGGAATGTATCCCTGAAGAAAGGGATCTGGGACTTTTGGTTGATGGTAAGCTCTCAATACAAGTCAACAATGTGCCCTGGCAGCCAGAAGGACCAACCGTATCCAGGGGTGCCTTAATCACAAAATAGCTAACTGGTCAAAAGAAGTGATTGTCCCATTATACTCAGCATTGATGTAGCCTCACCTTGAGTACTGAGTGCAGTGTTGGGCTCCACAATATAAGAAGGACATAAAAATGTTAGAATGTGTCCAAAGAAAGTCAATAAATGTGGTGAAAGGTCTAGAGGGCATGACTTATAAGGACCAGTTGATGATACTAGGTTTGTTCAGCTTAGAGGAGTCTGAGGGGTGACCTCATTGCTGTCTACAACTGCCTCGTGAGGAGAAACAGAGAGGGAGATGCTGATCTTTTTGGTCTGGTGTTCAGTGATGGATGTGAGGGAATGGCTTAAAGCTGCATCAGAGGAAGTTCAGATTGGATACTAGGAAAAATTTGTTCACTGAGAGGGTTTTCAACCAATGGAACAAGCTCTCCAGTGAAGTGATCATGGCCCCAGGCCTGTTGGTGTTCAAGAAACTTCAGGACAATGCTCTTAGATATATGGTTTAAATTTTACATTGCCCCATGCAATGTCAGGAGTTTAACTCAGTGATCCTTGTTGGTCTCTTCCAACTCAGGATATTTTATGATTCTGTGATTATATAGTTTTGACTTTAAATACTTCATCTTTAATTTCAAGCAGCACTGCCTTATCTCTTCTTACTGACACACAATAAAAAGCAATGGAGTGATTTCCCTTCACACCATTTTTTTTTTTGTTGACTTCCATGTGTTCTTTTTGCAGTTGCTCTTGTTGCTGCTGTTCAGCCTCTCCTCACATGAAAACCTCTCAGGGCTCTAATCTTTTATAGTTAGCTCTCCTCTATTTATGGCAGATCTTATGCTGAGATTGGATGTATAAGCTGCACTTTGTGTTCCAGATGAGAATATAGCACTGATTCAAAAAATGGTATTATCAAGTTCATGGAACTTTTTCCCCCTTTTTGCTTACAGACGGTTTTTTTTGTTGTTATTGTTGCTGGGTTTAATCTCTGCAATGTACTGAGAAAGGTACTAAGAGACATGGTATGAGTCTGCAAAGATGCACTAAAGTCAGTAGAGGTAAATCAGTTTGCATGAACTGAAAATCTTGCCCTTTAATATTATGCTCATATGTAATTATGGGGTTTTCTGCATGCATATTGTGTTGTTATATTTTTAATTCTCTTTTGAAAAACAAAATTGGCCTGATGTGTTTACATTAAAATGCAATATTCAGCTTCTGTCAATATCAGTCTTTGAAAAGCTTATGATATTTGAAGCTACTGTCTTTCTTCTCTCTTTGTTTTTAATTGACCCAGTTTAGAAAAGAGAATTAAAAAATTGAAGTTCTTAATGCTGTTTCTCGAGAAGAAAATTGTAATGCACAGGATATTTATTCTGTGAAGTATTACTGTCAGCTGAAGCTGCAACTGAGAAGTGGCTAAATCTATTTTTGAAATTTCTTCCCTGATGTATCTGACCTTTGTTGTGATTTTGTTTAAATCCCATGAAATAATTCTTGACTGTTTAGAACACCAATAGCCAGAGGTTGGCATTAATGATACATGATGGTGCAGCGCTGTAAAGCATCTTGCTGTACAAATGTGATAGAATTGCTGATTTGCCTCTATTCTGTCAGGTTCTTTTCCAAATCCCCCTCAAAATCAGTTGGCGATTGCTCTGGTGGGTTTGAATCCAACCCTTATCTCTACTTCTGGGAGATGTTGACATGATTCTTCTTTCCTTAAAAACTGTCCTGATTTTAAATGGACAACTAAAACGTCAGTGCCTGCTATGCTCGAAAGCTGAATGCTGGCTTCCACTGTTCTGCTTTCTCTATACCCATGTTGACTTTATAACTAAATCCTGCCCAAATTCTTCTTTCAAATGCATATTGACACTCTTGGCTTCATCGACCATCAGCTTCTATGCAAAGCTCTCCAACCTCCCCCTCCCTTTCTCCCCCCTCCTCCCCCCCAACCACTTTAATTGCTGTCCTATCCCTTTCAAGATAAGTTCTAAGGTAAAATGGGACCATTTTCTGGCACTGGCATTACCTGGCATTAAGTACCTTTAGTCTTATACTTTAAAATGAAGTATCTATATACAAGCTGCATACTGGGAACAGCTTACATCAGTCCAGAATGACTAAGTTCCATTGCTGATGATTTTCTCTGAGACAATTGAAATCTTTCTTATGAATATTACAATATGGTACACTGAGGATCTCCATGCCTTTATTATTTGTTTGATCCACAACTCCTTAAAATTTTATGTTCCTACTGTAACTTCTCCCACCTGCTTGGAGAAGTAACATCTTTTCCCCAAACTGTTTCTGCAGGTAGCAACAAGCATGATGCCTAGATTTGATCCACTCCCTGAATGCTCTCCAGCTTTCATTTTTCCAAGCTCATCAAGAGTCATGCACTGAACATGAGATTTGCTCCCCTATACATGTCTTACAGACAGACTCTGGCCTTTCTCCTGCTCCATGATCCTGTAGCTAGTGCTACGCAGTAGCCAGGGTCACGTGTAATTAATAGGGTCTCACTTTCCAAGAAGAATCTCTTTCATGCCTTTAGGTGATATGAAGGTCCTTGAGCACTCTGTCTTCCCAAGATCCCCAAAAGCAAGAAAACTTTATTCTGGTGAGTGGTTGTTTGAGAATATCAGACCAGTTGTTTGAGAGGGTCCAGCAGTCCCTCATTAATGGATCGATTTGTTCACATTCTCCCATCTGCACCAAAAATGCCAGTATCTAAGTGGGAGGTGGGATATATTATTATGTGAAGCTCATGGGACTCCTTTAGTATGAAAATTGCAATACAAATATATTATTATCTACCTCAAAATACACTGAAATAACCGGTCCCACACTCATCACCATGGTATCTGAACACCTCTGGGATGATATAATAATGTAACTGATCTAAAAAAGGCAGTGTAATTATACCTCTGCTGCAATATTTCACACATAGAGACTATTTATAATTACTCTTTTACTTACTTTTTGAAAGGATCTATTTTCTTCAATGAGAGACATTGGGATAATTTACAGACAGGAAAGCTCTTTGATTGGGGAAAGTATAAGACCTTAAATGAGAAGTTCAGTGTTTGCATTTGAGCAATTGATTGACTCCTTGCACCTCCCAGCTCCTCCACGAGAAAAGATAACAAGGCTTTCTTTTACTCCAATGTGTCTTCCCTGGTTGGATGTCCAAGGCTCAGAGGAATGTTCATTCTGGGGACTCTTCTTACCCCAATTTAGCATCTAAACTGTAAGTTTCTAGTCTAAGATAGTCAACCTGGTTCCTTCTGTAGTCAATAGGGAGAAACTGAAACCACCAGAAAGAATGACATATCTCATACCAAGAAGGGTGTCTGATGGGTGGGACAACTGACCACGGTTACAAATCTTTGACAATAGATGGAACCTAAATAACCAGTTTAGGCTAGTTCCTGAATGAATGCAAACACTTCACTACCTTTGTGAAGTTGGACTGTAGTGCATTAGGGCAAGGATTTTCTCTTCTGCACTGCATTTTCTCTTGCCGTATGTGAAGCCCAAAAAAGACACAAATTCCACAGGGCCTGAAGGCACAGTTTTACATAGTATGGTTCTTTATATATATATACACACACATATATATAAATATACATGTTATAGTCACTAATTATAACAATACGGTGATACTGCAACATACAGACTAGTCTAGCATTGCACTGCCGAAAGGAGCACAAACAAAAATGCTGCATCTTAAGTAGCAGAAACAAAAGAGCGTTTGAATTCCTTAATACATAAATACGTGCCTGTTTCTGCTGCTTGCCTGAGAAATGTTTTCCAAAACGACAGAAAAAATCTTCAGTACAAGCTTAAATCCTTGTTCAGGAAAGTATTTAATGGGGGGGTTATTTTATGCATATATTTTCTTCTTGCTGCCTTGAGGAGGACTGAGAAACATGCAAAAGTTAAGTAAATGTCATCACGGTAAAACAATGCATCTACCTAAATACCTAAAGTGAAACGATGACTATAATTGATCAGACTCCTCTCAAAGGTCAAATGCTGCCAAGCATTGGTATTTGGGGTTTTTTTGTTGTTGTTTCTTCAATTGACTTTCTTTTTTGTAACATGACTGTTAAAAATGTCTTTGCAACATTTTAATTCAGAAACTTAATTATAGTTCAAACACCTGCAAGCATTTATCAAAATTTCCCTTTAACCAGATTCTCTTATATTTTGTGATTTTCACACACGCACACACACAACCCTAATTAAGTTTTGTTTGGTTTTATGCCCAATTTGCAATTTCTGATTTTCACTTTCTTCATTAATTGGATAAGGGAAAAGTCATAGGGTTTTAATTACTCAAGATATTTGTGAACATATCTTCATTTTCAATTAAAGGTGAGATAGGATGTTTGAAGAGAAATTAACTAACATAGTAATCCTTCTTTTATTATCCTGACAGAAAACATATATATGATGAGATACTATTAGCAGGCCTGTTTGGAATCTCTTGGGTATGTCTTAAATTAAAAGAAATTCAATTATAGGAGCAAAAAAGAAAGTCCTAAATCGACAACAAGACCTGTGAATGAATGCAGTATTTTTGACTTCCTTTAGCAAGTTCATCCCCAGTTAGACATAGTCTAATTTTACTAGTGGATTTTACTGGGGTAATCTGGAATTTGGTATACATACCCTCCAGTGAAGAAAATACTGATTTCAGTGAGTTCAAAGTGAGGTATAACACATACTGGTAGTCTGTCTTCCTAATTTTATGAGCAAAATATGTATATTAATACGTATGAATTGCTCATAAAAGATCTTTCTAAAGGGAAGGAAAAGTCAATGGGATGATAAATGCCAATGAGTAGAGAATAAATATACTGTGAAAGACCACAGGCAAAGTCCATAATAACCCACTGCTCACGCCCAATACCAAAAAAGTGAATGAGCTGGGCGGGTATCTAACACACCCGTGTTAAGCCACATCTCCCTAAATCACCAGGACAGCAACTGTACAGTTGCATTTCTCTCCATTGAGTTATGAAGAGCTGGTGAGCGCCACATCATGGCCGTCTTGGCAAGCCATGCAGCAACTTCTCTGAACTATTTGTTTTTCAGGAATGACAATGCCTCTGCCTTGTCTTCTTGTCCTTTGCTTATATTGCGTACCATACAAAGCCCTTCAAACCTGTCATTTGTTCTCTGCTCTGAATAATGTAGAAATGGATGTCTACATCGAAGCTGTCAGAATCCTTAAGAGATAAATAAACTACAGCATAAAGGAAACAATCTGTCTATGCGATGGATTAATTTAACCTGATTTTAGGGAATTGCAGATATACCCATGACATTAAATATGTTTTCTTCATTATAAATTATGTAAAGAAGATAATACCAACTTTAATAGAGCCATTTCTCCAAAATGAAGTAATCTCAAATCATCAACACTGAGCACGTCCCATCGTTCCCACAGACAGATTTCCCTGGTTTTGTTTTTCTTGTTCTATTGTTTTTAGGCCAGGGATCTTTTGAGGCTGTGAAATCCACCCGGGTTTTAGATTTGCAAGCTCACAAGTGTAAAGGAAAATCATACATACTGTCATTTCAGCATATTGCAGTATTGGACTGGTAATCTGCTTAAAAATTAAATAGGCTAAAGCAGATGCAATAGACATAGTTATGAAACCCGTTGTAGCTTTAAGTAATCAAATGGCATCTTTTGTGGAAAGTAACCATGTACTTGGGACTATGGATAGTACCCCAGTCCTACTGAAATGGAGTTTAACCTTAGAACTGATCTTGATTCTACTTTTTAGCTAAAGGCAGTCCAGTTACCTAGGCAGTGCTCAAAAACCTCCTGGTGTTTGGAACAGTCAAGACATACAAATTTATAGCCAGTAACACGGTTCTTAGCTTTCTATTATTACTGTAGTTTAAAAGGATTTAGGATTTAGAAAGTCTTAGGGATAACACTGGTCTGGACAGAAAGGCTCTGTAAATTTAACAGCGTTTGGGCACGGACTCAAGCAAGTGAAGTATACCACTGACATTTAAACTATCTGCTTTAGCAAGGGGGTTGGACTAGCTGATGTCCCGAGGTCCCTTCCAACCCTGGTGATCCTGTGGTTCTGTGATTCTGTGAATGGTGCTTGGCAACCTTTGAGTCCCACCTCCCTTAAAGTGTCCTGAATAACATCATGGCAGAGCTCAAGAATTAGCCCAGTCCAATACTAATGGGTAGTTTGGGTGTGGTCACCATGTTGAAGGGTTGGAGAGTTTAATAATGTGCATATAGTAAGACTATTTGAATGGATATCAGGGCTGGAGGACAGGCCTTGGATGATTAGGGGACTGGAGCATCTCCCTTATGAGGAAGGGCTGAGACAGCTGGGCTTGTTTAGCTTGAAGAAGAGAAGACTGACAGGGGATATCATCAACATGTACAAATATCTCAAGGGTGGATGTCACCAGGACAGAGCCAGACTCTTCTCAGTGATGTCCAGCGACAGGACAAGGGGCAATGGGTACAAACTGAAACATAAGAGGTTTCAGTTGAATATGTGGAAGAACTTCTTTACTTTGAGGGTGACAGAGCACTGGAACAGGCTGCCCAGGGGGGCTGTGGAGTCTCCTTCTCTGGAGATATTCAAAGCCCACCTGGATGATGTCCTGTGCAACCTGCTCTGGGTGAGCCTGCTTTAGCAGGGGGGTTGGACTGGATGATTTCCCGAGGTCCCTTCCAACCCTTGCCAGTCTGTGATTCTGTAATAAGAATATTTTTCACAGTAACTAAGTGTAACTTTTAGAGGGTTACCTCTTTGTATATCAAATATATACCTGTGAGATGCAACTAAGGGGGTGAAAAACATCCCATTTTATCTGCCTTGGACTTAGATGGGGGTCCTCTCCCTTGGGAGGTGCTTGGTCCTGTCAACTGATAATAGAGGCTCCTAGGTGGTTTCCTCAGACTTGCCACATATCTTCAGGGCTAAGGATAAGGGAGGCAAGTAATACCTCGTGTAGGATTCCTTGGGTCATCTTGCACAAATCCTTTAGACTTTGTGTTGTTCATTTTCCCCAGTTAAAGAAAAGGGATAATATCTGGCAGACTTTGCAAATGTCTGGGTTAAAGGGTTGTAAAAGGAGGCTTTGCTATAACTGTCATTGCTGTTGGTTTTAATGGTTACATTTTTTAAAGCCCAAAGTGCTGGTAGAGACAATTAAAACTTTTCCAGATCTGGTTCATTAGCACTGTACTACCAGTCCTAAAGACTGCTTTTTCAATGGGGAGAGTATTTTGTCCAAATTTCCTTCATTCGTTCTGAAATCTGTAAGTAGTGACCTAAAAGGTGTGGTCTGATTTTCAAAGGGCTAGGCATTCACCACTGCTGTTCAAATGAACTGCTGAATCCTCACTGCCACAGGAAATGAGAGCATTTGTTTGGAAGGATTTACACTGGCTGTTAAGTATCAATGAAGACAGGATTTCCGAAAGACGATGATTTTGTGTGCTTCCATTTGTAAGGTGGGGAATTCAGACAGAGACATGACAAAGGATTTTGATCTCTGAAAGGTACCACACAGTAGCCCTAAGAAAATAACATCTTTTCAAGGTGTTCCAAGTTAGACATGTAAAATGAAAGGTCACATTTGAAAATCACCAAAGATACCCACAGGCAATTATCGCATACAGAATTCTCCAGTTTTAATTAGCAGAGAATGAATCATTCCATGAAAGAGAGTTAAAAAAAGGAAGAGGTTCAGGGTGGGAGTGAGGGGGGAAATCAAACTAGATTTCAGTAATAGACAAATACTAGTTCAGGTCCAGGAAATATAATTATTTGAAATCAGACCCAAAAGGAATGATAACACCACAATGGAATTTGGTTTTCTGTAATGCTTTTCAAGCTTAAGGTAATCAGAAGTGTTTGTTGTTTTCTTTAACAAAGTAAATACATGAACTGCATACTTAACATCATTGAATGTTGTAAAAAATATTTATGGATTTATTTGGCAGTTAACAACATGGCCTATAGCAATTAATATTTTTTATTTACAGAACTCAGTGCTGATAATGGACAACTAATAGGCGTGCTTAATTGGCTTTTAACTACTGGTATCTTGTTACAGTATTTTCCTCTTTGCCCAATGGCAACAACATTCCTGAGGATTCCAATGTGATTTTAATATGTTTCTGATTTTTAATTACATTTTTATTGCTTATACAAATGCATGCTCTTTTGTGTGGCACATCAGGAATCCGTAAGAAGGACCGTTCTGGCACGTTTCTCTGTTCAGTACCTGCACCCAACAGCGCTGTAGCATCTTCCTGTTTATTTTTCCTCAGTATGGGAGAATTGGCCCCTTCTCCAACTGCTTGCAGAAAGTACCCAAATAGCAGAAGAGTTCTTTTCAGGAATGCAGACGTCCTGACTGGTGGATGGTGATGCAAGCTTTGATTGAATTATCACAGTAAAAATTGTTCTCTTTGCAGGCAGCAGCCATAAAGTAAGGCTGACATCACCTTGAGTTACCAGCTTGTGTTTATGAACCGACCTCACTATTGCTGGCAGATGAAAAAGTGTTGGCCAGGCAGAGGTATTGAGACTATATACTTCTGTCCCCAGAG